>NC_141991.1:163531818-163898436 GCF_049901715.1 Pseudonaja textilis | reverse complement strand
GGAGAGGAGGAGGGTGTGAATAAACAGATGGACTGGAAGAGGAGAAGTCCTGTGGTACATTGTGCGCGCCTCTAGTGCGCCTGTCTATCTGCTTTTGTAAGGCTTTGTGAGCCTTATAGCGTCCCTTACTGAGGCTTTAGAAGTCTCTTTAGCCTGCTTAGGTCTGTGTTGAGATTTGGCTTTTGCCTTCAAGGATGAGGTCTGATAGATTCTACCATCTGCCATTTCGATTCAACTTGGAATTACAGTATGTTTGATATAAAATACTGAGAAGGCGGTTAGCACGCCCAGGGACCTGATCGGAGTCAAGACTGGTTGCCCTGATAATATTCTTATTGCACCCCCCCCCTTTTTATAGTACCTATGTAAAATGAGTCGTATCTCAGTAATAATACTTTATTGAGATTAAAATATTATACTGAAGAAAAGTTTTTCCTTTTTCTTTTTTTTAATTAATATTATTATTAATATGATTATGATTATTTTGTATTATTTTTCTTATAAGCAGTTTTATATATATATGGTAATAAGTATAGGAATGTAAATTGAGCAGCACAGTATAATGTAAAGCCAAAACAGCCAAATTGCGAACGCCTCAGGCCCGGGTTGATAATTGTAGGGGCCTTCAACAGCTTCCCTGCACAAGCGGACACAGGCCTGGGTGCTCACTGTTGTGCCGCTGAGGTAATTAGGCTGTGAGGGTTGAGCCAACGATTTAAAACGTAATAAATAGCCTCGAATGCACACAAGCTAAGATGAGGGTATAATAGTTCCCAGAATCTTGAAGGGAACCTGCTGCTCCGAGCAGAACTACATCACACAGCTCGAGAATAAAAAAGCAGGCACGCAGCCACGAGGTTTTGACAGCTCAAAATGGCCTCTGGCCATTAAGAGTTTTGGCGCGCTCCTCAAAGCGGCAACTTCCCGCCCAGTAAACGAATGGCCGCCGGAGATTGTTCTGTTAAGCTAATGGCGAGAAAAGTGGAAGTTATCACAAGTTCAAGTTCTCTACTTCAAGACAGCATTCAGAGAGGGGGAAGAGCGATACGACTCGATTTTGGAGCGAAAGGCTCACACCGCTGACAGAATAAGCGAGATAAAACGCTGTGGCAATCAAACTGGCAGGGGTAAAGAATTTTGGCTGTATAGAGGCGGCACGGAGCAGGGCCTAAGCACGAATCGGCGCTTCCCCTAATCAGACCTGTCAGGCTGAGAGATCAATTTGGGATAGAAAGCTAGAGACAAACTGATTAACTATCAAACCTGCTGGCCACGAAAGAATTTTTCCTGTTTCGGTCAAGGAAGAATCACAAGCACTGCCTATCTCTCACGAGGTTGAGCAAAAACTGGGGAATGCTGAAGAGGAGTCCTGTGGAGGAGGAGGAGCGTTCCACAAATTAAGCCCAGCCTACAAATGCAGAGACTGAAGCACCTCCCACTACTGGATGCTCTGAACAGCTCATAGGAGAAACATGTAACACTGACAAATACACCAGATTTAGACCAGAGGAGATACCAGTTCAAATCCTCATTCAAGCAGGCTGATACTATCTCAATTTGTTGTGAAGATGCATGAGGAAAAGCTCAATCATGGACAAAAAGTCCATTCAGTAAAATTGTTAATGATCTGTAAAATCTATAAAAATATTACAATAATTCACCTTTTTGCAATGAATTCTTCTTCCAAATCTTTATTATGAACCATCTCTATTTTATGAAACTTCCATAAAGATTCCAAATGGCACTGTATATCAAGGCAATTTTCATTCAGACGTTGTTTAATCTCATTATAGTCCCTCTGATTAGCAAGGCACTCTGTTAAAAAATCTAAACATAAAGAAAAGGAGACAAAAATATATAAAAAATAAGTATTCTCACCATGGTAGAGAGTACTGTAATTCTACAAAGATAATTTTAAATGTTTCAAAATCAATAAGAGCCATGGTGGCACAGCGGTTTGTATTGCAGGCTAACTTTGCCCTCTGCCAGGAGTTTGATACTGACTGGTTCAAGGTTAACTCAGCCTTCAATCCTTCTGAGGTTTTTTTTTTTAACAACAAACATAAAACAAACAAACAAAAAACAAAACCATCTTTCCATTGTACGGTGTGTCGGTTGGTACATATCTTTTGTGCACAATATCAGGCTAGCCAAATAAACTGGCGCTAACTGGTGCCACTGCATTCATTTTGATGTATATTCCCCATTGTGTGCCTGCTCACTATTTTATAATCCTTTCCTCTCCAATGAATGTAAACAGAAACATCAATTACATTCTTGCTAATTATCTCAGCACTGAGGTACCTGTTGCAAAGTGTGCTTGGAAGGAGTGGGGGAAAAGGGTTTGTAGGATTTGCCTTCTCATCAGCTTGTGAGTCATAAATCACTTAGGAAGCAAAGCCTTTAGTGTGGAAGTGATTAAAGTCTTATCAGTTATAGGCAGCAGCTGCCAATTGACTAAGTAAGGCAGGGGTGTCAAACTCAATTTCATTGAGGGCCACATCAGGGCTGTGGTTGGCCGGGGGGGTGACTGGGGGGGCATGGCCAACTTGACACCACTCCCCAAACTGCTGGCATGTTTCCTCTTCGCATTGGGTAGACCAGGCCGAAGCCATGCTGTCCTGATCTTTCCTCTTCGCATTGGGTAGACCAGGATGGTCCCACGGGGCGGATCCAACCATATCATGGGCCAGATCCAGACCCCGGGCCTTGAGTTTGACATTCCTGAAGTAAGGTCACAGAGTTGAGCTTGTTAACTTATGATTAGCAATTTTTAGAGAAACAATGGTATACAAGTAATCCTCAATTTACAACTACAATTGAGCCCAAAATTTCTATTGCTCAGCAAGACATTTGTTAAGTGAGTTTTCCCCATTTTACTACATTTCTTTCCACAGTTGTAAAGGGAATCATTGCAGCAGAGTTAAGTGAATCTAGCTTCCCATTGACTTAGCTTGTCAGAAGGTCGCGAAAATGGATATGACTCTGGGACACTGCAACTATCATAAAAATGAACCAGCATCCAAATTTTGATCATATGACCATAGGAATGTTGCAACAGTTGTGTGAAAAATGGTCATGTCACTTTTTTCAGTACCATTGTAACTTCAAATAGTCACTAAACTAATAGATGTAAGTCAAGGAACTACCTGTACTGCAGAAAAAAGCTACTCAAGAAAGAGTGATTCTTTATGTCATCTCTATGGGTGTGGGGGAGGAAAAAAAAACTAAATGATTGTCATGGTGAACATGTGACTTAGAAATACATGCCAATAAGGTTGTAAATTAAGGCATTGGTGACGAAGTTACTTTTTCATCACCATTGTAATTGCAAATGGTTACTGTCTGAGGCAGTCACTAAATGAGGACTAGTAGTGGCTGCACATGGCACAATTTCTGCTGTAAAAATTAATTTTCTTAACATTAGCCAACTCAGATCATGATACATCATGCCATAATATAGTTTATTAATGGAACTGTTGTTGCTATGTTTACCGTACCTTTATCAGGAGGTTTTTTAGGAATTGTAAATTTTTTCAGACAATTTTGATCCACCAAAAATAAACCCTTTATATTTTTCCTTATTACTTCCATCTTTGGTTCCATTTCTATTTTGTTTTCAATCTAAATTAAGGACAAAAAGCAGATATTGTATCAAATTACATGCTTAATTGATTTCTTTTTAAATATTATGTTTAGTTGCTTTGCTTTTGAATTGTGTTCCATCTTTCTTTTTTCCAGTTTTAATCCAAACTAATTCCCATAACTTCAGAAACAAAAATAAGAAAACAAAAACACTTAGTTTTGCTTTTTTGAAATACCAAAACCAGGTAGCTATAATTACAGTGGACATCACTTAAATCTTTTTCAAATTCAAAATCAAATTAAATGCTTCAGTATAATTGTAGTTTAAGTTAAGAATAAGATTTCAGCAATACATTTTATTTATTTAATAACTACTGAGCTAAAGGATTTGTGAAGGCACCTATATTAACCAGACACTAGAGGGAGATAAAGTACATGCTTATCAATCAGAACATAATACTTTGCATTCTTTCTATCCTGTTTTTTCTCCAGTATCACAGCTTTTTAGGCTATACATTTGCAGAGAAAACTTATTTATTATTATACTATAAAACTTTTTTTTAAGGCTTTAAGGATGAAGTGTAAGGAATAATTTGTCAACTTTGAAGCAAACCTGGCTGAACCCATCTAGTGCTGCCTTCAAGTTGCCATGAAGCCTGAGAAGGAAGGGGAGGGGGGGAAGTAGATAGCCCAGCTTATAGTCAAAATAAAGTTTTGCTGTGGGAACCAAGGTCATTGTAACAGGTGACTGGAGGAGGAGGAGGAGAGAAGCCTGCCAGCTGCATTCATTGGACCATGTGATGTGGCATCCATTTGCAACTCTTTTAAAATTGTCTCTTCTATCTTCAGAATCTCTGGAAAAGATGAAACTTCAGGGCTACCGTGCCAGTTGCAGATAGTTGTTCTGAAGCCTTTATTTTTTAATTAAAGCACTGCACAACTTTATTAATAAGTGCAATAAAAATTATGATGGATACTTTTATTGCATTGGAGCAGGGAAATGGATGGTTGAAATGAAACTGAAAGAAAAATAGTAGGGGGAAAATAAAATTGGGAGGAATGTGAAAGGGTTAGTGGAACAAGAAAGGAGAAAATTGCTCTTCATGTGTAAAGGAAAACTGTGGTGTGATGGGAAAGAGGACAAACCAAAGATGTGCTGCACTTTGAGCTTGCCAGAATAGCTATGCAATCCAGGAATATATTTGGGTTAAAAAGGTGACAGCAGAGTGTTCTAGAACAGGGGTCCCCAACCCCAGTACTGGTCCATGGCCTGCTAGGAACTGAGCCACATAAGCACTGGGCAAGTGAGCAAAGCTTCATCTGGTACGCGCAGGATCTAGGTTGTGTGCACAACCATTCCCCTTCCCTAGGTCCATGGAAAAATTGTCTTCCACAAAACAGGTCCCTGGTGCCAGAAAGGTTGGGAACTGCTCTGGAACAAACATGCTACTTGAAAGCTACTTCGAAGCTTGTAATCCAAATGGCAACACATTCTTAAAACAAAATTATGGCCATCATTTCTGTTTCACTGAGTTAGAACTCCAGAAAAATGACATCCAGGATCAGAGGAGATTCTCCAACCATACACTTGGTATGGTTTTTCTAGAGTCCTTATCTGCAGTAAGAGAAAAGCGGCCCCTCCCCATAGACACCATCCTTTCAAAACTATTTACCTCTAGTCTGTGAATATAATCCACCCACTCTTCAGGTAATTACTTGAGGATAAAAGCTACTCTTCTTAAATAGGATACTAGTTCTTTGAGATTGTGAAGAAAGGATACTGCTATATTAGCAGGCGTAAAGAAATAACCAAGCATTTTCTTATCATTATGGCAGGACTGAAAATGTAAGGAATGCAGAGCAAAAAAAAAGAAAATAACCAACAAACCTCAGAGAACTTAAAAGATGGAAGGGCAAGGAAATCAACAAGATCAGGATATATAAAAGAGAGAGCTTGTTGACCTCTGTGAGAAAATCAACTAGCAATGTGTTAACAATTATGACATTTGTATCCCTAAGCCAAAACCATCTTGTGTAATCAGTTCCTACAAAGTTATTCCTGTCAAGTTTTAACACTGTATGTATAAACTGATCCTCTGAGTAAATCAGAGATAGACTACAACAGCTCTTCCTTACCCAAAACACTATACTACCAGAAAAAGAAATGAGAAGACAGAAATTGTCTCAAATGAGACTTGCGTGCCTTCTAAAGAGTGTGCACGGGAGTGGGAACAGTTTCAGAAGTGAACAAATAAAACACTTCCTTCATCCCCATATAGGTAAATGTAAAAGTAAAGGTCCAGTTGTGTCTGACTCTAGGGGGTAAGTGCTCTCTGTTTCTTAGCCAAGGGAGCCAAGCATTGTCTGAAGACATTTCCACAGTTATGTGGCCAGCATGACTATACAATGAGGTGCGTGGAACTTTGTTCCTTTCCACCATTTATCTACTCAAATTTGCATGCTTTCAAATTGCTAGGTGGGCAGAAACTGGAGCAAGCAATGGGAGCTCACCCTGTTGCATGGTGTCATGTATCAAACCCAGGACGTCAGCTTTCCAGCTGATAAGCTCAGCATTTTAAACCGCTGAGCCATTCTGCCCCCTCCTCATTATGTGCTATACAGCAAATCTTAATTTTTCATAACTTTACAGCACTGATGAGTAGTCAGCTCAGAAACGGATCCATCCCTCTATAATACACTCAAGGGTTTTTTTTGTTTTAACATAAGAACATACAGGTTTCCCTACTATAATTTCTCTACCATATTTATTCTCTATAATGGAGGGTTGAAAAGATTAATTTCCTTTGCTTTTGAAGAGGGTGTTTTTAAACACAGTTTAAAAGATATCCACAGTTTAAATTTATATCCAGAATACACAAAAATTGCTACCTTGTTTTTTGGGTTAACCAACTTTCAAAGGTAGGCATCCAGTCATGCATATTTGCTTTTAAAGAAAAAAATGAATTCTTCTGGTTGAAAAAAACTGACAGAAAGATATAACATATAGCAGAGAGCAACTTTTTTAAAGTCAAAGTTTCAAATATTCAAACACCCTGGTTTATGATAGGCTTTTCAGTCTATTTTAAGTCTTCAAACTCTACCACTCTAAACAATATTGGCAATGGCATCACCACAATTCTAGTCCAAGCCACAGAGAGAGCAAAAGGGGAAGTTTAGCTGCCAGACACCTTAGTACCTCTTCTACTATGGCGTTTTGTGAAGGATATTTCCAAAGCCAAATGTTATCACTGAAAATAAGGAGATGTGAACTAGGATGATCCAAATGCTCAGGTACATACGATCAAGATACAGGTAATATTTAACACTCCTATGGCCTTTTTTCATTGCTAAAAGAACTTTCTCCAACTACATCACTGACATTTACAAATTCACATTGTTGAACTTATAAATTTGCCCATCCCAGGAAAGAAATCTCCATATCTACGACACTACCCCATTCAGTTTGCTTTTCTCATTCTGTGTTATTGTCCCATCCATTAACATTTTCATTCCCACTTCCCAAAGCAGGAAGAGTGTGAGAACATCTCTTCCTACAAATCTTATTAAAAAGCATTAAGTTGTGAGCTGTAGTTTACTTCATCAGATACACAGTTGAGTAATACAGCTTTCTTCCTATAATTTCCTCCTACATTAGAACAAGTACAATGCATCCCTGTCTTAGGGTTTTCACATTTCAAACTGTTTACCATTTTAAAAGTTAAGCCACTTATTAAAGACTTAGATCCTGCATACAATGTAACTAACTTTTCACTAGACACACAAAGGCTTCTATTATGCTCATTATTAAGATGCCATATAGATGAGCAAGGGGTACTCTTCATCACAGTCAATAAACTAGTTGCTGTTTAATAAATTCAAGCTTCCCACTCATCTTCTGAATATTAGACTAGAACAAATAACTTATATATCTAATGTAAACCAAATATTATGAATTTTCTATTAAAATCCTTGAAAAGTATTTTAAACCATCATTTGAAAAACCTATCTAGCTTCTGGATTTTCTCTAAGTCAGTTAATATAGATGAAGAATCCATTGCATTATTCTATCCTAATACTATTCTTCAATATCATCACATTATCTTATCAAACTAAACTGGAAACACTTATCCAGGAATAGGCAAACTGTATTCTTCTATACATTGGGAAATTTAATCTTCAAACAACCTCAACCAGAATTTCTAATAGTGAGTGATGCTGAGCAGCAATCTTGAGAAAACCAAACATTATCTACCATAAACTATATTCAATAAATGTAAAGGGAATAATGAAAATATGTAATAATGAAAACTAACTGAAAATTTCATAATACTAGAAAAGGAGAATTTGCTGCTCTGAAATAGTATAATAATCACTTCACACTTGAATCTCATTGTAATTTAAATAAAATAACCAATAGTTGTGAATTAATTATATAAGTATCGTTTACCAGCTATTACATAAGTTTCATAATACATAACATAAAATTACATACGCATGTTTAAAAGCCTGCTTATATAAACATTCATTCATAAAATATTTTCTTTTATGCATACTGAGTGCATTTGCACCAAGACCAATTCCTTGTGTGTCCCATCACACTTGGCCAATAAAGAATTCTATTCTTTTCTATAAATTCTAGTATCAGTTCAACCACATTACTTATTAGAATTCTACTATGAATTCAGCCATAACTGTCCTTGTTGAGAAATGTTGATAATTTTCCGCATGAATTGCACAATTAAAGGGCTACATGATCTACATCTATTTCTGAGTGTCCTAAAAGGCAATCTGATAATTTGAGTCTCTTATTAAATAGGATATAAAACGAAGCATCCATTTTTTTTTTGAAAAAAAAAAAAGCATTATTTAAAAGTTGTGCAATGTGCTTCCAGGATGTTTTATAACATCTACTAGAAACTAAATATTATGTTCAGATTTATTTACTGTTCCTCAGACTACCGTAATTTTCAATAGTAACTAAACTGTTCCAAAGAGGCATAATGAAAAATACTAACTGCAAAAATCATTGCCAAACATAAGAAATATTAAAATCTAATCCCTTCCCTTTCTTATCAACAAATTGCAGATAATTCCTTTATAAATGGAAGCCCCATGGAATTAAAAGATATTAAATACATTGCAACCCAATACAGTATCTCTTGGCTTACATTACCTTGTTTGTAGACTTGTAGTAGAAATTAGACCATGATAAACTTTAAAAGAAGGATAGGAAAGGGTTCAAGTTTCTTGTTTGCTTGATTTCGATATTAAGAACCTCAATAATAAACCTTAAAATAACTTTTGAAGAAGCTAATGCATTTTTCATAGGAATAATCAAGTAAAAATGTTTAAAGAATATTTAAGCAATAACTTTTATTACCGTATCTAAACTCCAATGAATATGATATTTGCCTTCCAGTTAAACTATTTTATACTTTAACAAAAGAGGCTTAATGCATACTTAAGTTATTAATATACAATTTAAAGCTTTAAGTAATTGCTAACAACCCACTGTTAATCTAAGTGAACAAAATCTACTGCAGCATGTTTCTACATAAGACTGTTCCTGCAAATGTCTAACACAAAAGCAAGGAACAGAGACTTCAATCTGTATAGATGGATGGCATTTAGATTTTAATCTCTTTAATGCATACAAACATGTAAGAGTATCTCTAAATAGGATTGAACAGATACAGCGCTCAAGGTTAAAACCAATCATACAAGCCAGGAACTAGAGAGGAAGAGTACTAAAGTACTAGTTATAAACGAGTACTACATGTTCCTATTGTGAAAACAGCTGGGGACCAGGGCAAAAGAAACTCGGAGCAAAAGACAGCGCAAGTCAACTTGTTACATCGCCTCAGTCCAAAGCCTATTGTATTGGATTCACAACCAAAAGGGCGAAAGGGGGAGGCGGGGGGGGGGGCGGCCTGTAACGAATTGTTAACGGCTATTTGCCGCATTAACGAAATGGAACCTTCACAATCAAACTCCACTCGAGCACTTCCAACGGCTCAGCAACGAGCAACGCTATGGAGAACGGGACGGGGGTGGGGTGGTCGTTGCTTTCAAGCCCTCCTTTGACTTTAAAAGACACCTGGAGTTTTTAACCTCTGCTGGACTGAGCGGAGTCCAGGAACACTCGCTTATTTTGATCCCGAACAGAGAAACTTTAATCTAACCCGCGGTCTCCGCCTCAGCCGCAAGCGGCGAGTTTCTCGCCTCAAGCGGGACAACAGCGCCGGCACTGAAACTTTTACTTGGGAACGAGGACAACCGGGATCCGACAGGGAGCAATGAGTAACTTTTCCAAACTACAAGGACCCAAAGATCCTGGGAACCGAGCACGGAGGGACTCCTCCGACCCCATCCCGAGTAAAAAGCGAAGGAATAATCAGCTGGTCACTCACGGTCGATCCGTGACCACTACCATCCTCCCGCCTACATAAAGCGTCTTCAGAACTTCCCTTGGATTCTCCTCCATCCCGCTCCCTGCTGCACTTCTCTTGCCGCCGCGCCAGGCTGGGCTCCGGGATCCCCGTCCGAGCGGCGCATCCAAGATGCTGCTTGGGCGCCCATTGCCTCGGGCGGACGTTAAGCTCCTGCTGCTGACGCGCCACCGCCACCATCGCAACCAACTGCAGCGCCAGCCCAGGGCGCAGCCCTCTATAGGCTCCTCAGGATCAGGGCGGGGCGGAGCCGAAGCCAAGCATCTTTTACCGTTCTCGGCGGGGGCGGGATCTTTGCCGGCCGAGCTCTTTAATCCTCCTCTTCAGGAAAGGACCTCTGGGTTTCCGTGACAGGCGGAGGCTGGGCTCCCACTTGTAGCACGCGAAGATTCTTTTTCGCCCTACGACCAGCGGTGTCAAATTGGCGGGCCGCGGGCCGGACGAATCACGCGCAGGCTACGCCCATCCCGGCTTCGCAAAGGCAAAAAAAATCCGTTGCGATATACGTCACGTGAGGCGATCTAGTTTGACAGAACGCCTCGCGTCAGAAACTTCAAGAATTCTCTAGTAAACCCAAGTCGAACAAGATCTTGGTGTAGCTGAATGTCGGTTTCCTTTCCAACTACATAAAAGATGCCCTATGTTGTTTATCGCATATCTCTCGCAGAATCAAGAATAGAATGGAATAGAATAGAATAGAATAGAATTCTTTTATTGCCCAAGTGTGATTGGACACGCAAGGAATTTGTCTTGATTGTAAATGCTCTCAGTATACATACATAAAAGAAAAGGTACATTCGTCGAGAGACGAGAATCATAACGTACAACATTTAATAATAGTCATAGGGTACAATAAGCAATCAAATCATACTAGGAAACAGTCAATATAAATCGTTAGGATACAAGAAGCAAGGTAACAGTCATACAGTCACAAGTGGGAGGGGATGGGTGATAAGGAATGATGAGAAGATTAATAGTAATAGTAGTGCAGACTTTGTAATTAGTTGGACAGTGTTGAGGGAATTATTTGTTTAGCAGAGTGATGGCACTCAGGAAAAAAAAACTTCTTGTGTCTAGTTGTAAATAGAAGTAAATGAAGTAAGCACATAAAGGAAGCATCTTTAATAAATGCAGCTCTACTACTTTACATTTAAACTATATACAGTATAATACTAGCTGGATACCTGTGCTTTGCTATGGGCTTAGTTTTGGGGAAGGAAAATAAGGGGGGCGGGAAATCTGCTTCTGCCTACCAGCACCAATCAGTATTCATCTGGCTGGCGTTCTGTCAGTGTGAGAATTGAGGGCTGTTTGGAAACTGAAACAGTATTTGCTGTGTGACTATTCTGTACTAAAGTAGGTTGCTGCTGTGAAACTAAAACTGAAACTCCTCTGTTTGTTTTGCATTTGGAACAGATTTCTTTTCAGGTGGAGTCGGGGAGTAGAACTCCTTAGCATCAGAGTGTGTTAATAATATCCGAAATACTAATGCTCTGATGGTCATTTCAAAAAATCCTTTCTTAATGAGCACCTAGAAACCAAGAGGAACATATGAGCCAAACTTCAAGTTTGTAAGCTTTACGGTTCTGGAGATTTTGTGATGATGCTTGAGTGGTATTTCACTTTTATATATATAGATTGGATTGTGCAGATTGTAGCCCATCCTTTTCCTTATGATTCCCAATAATACTTGGCTGTTCCTAACAATGATTCTGCCTGAATTTCAACTGTGGAGTTGTCTTGGTGTCAGTTATGTAGCTAAATTTGTTCATGATACTAAGCCAATGTGTGGCTTCAGATTAACAAATATTCTGGGTACTTCATATGCATTCTTCAGGGTGACTACATGCATAACTGTTTTTGATGTTTTGATAAGTAACTGAAAAATTCACAGTCTGTACAGCCCCTTCTCTACTTTGTGGCTTACTTTAGTTTTAATATGCCTGCTGCTGTATAACACTGTATAGTGCTGGGTGCAACTAATTCCCAATACAGAATTTAATCAACCTTCTACCTCTACCTTCTGGATTAAAATTACTACAGTTCTACCACAACAACAAGATGTACAATCTATGGTGCTTGACAGACTTTTTTTTTAAGATCAGGTGACCTATGGTTGCCAAAAGAAACACACTCTTCCACCTGATCAGCGACCAACATCAATTGCTGCCATTTTTCTTCCAATAATTAATCCTTTATTAGGATGAGATTGGGTAGGATAGCAAAACCATTTCCCGATTGTCCTTTCTGAAATAAAAAATGAGTAGGGATATCGATGTCTAACTCCATTTCAACCTTTGTGTCTTTCTGGGCCCGAAAGCTGTATATTAGTTATTAGTAATTAGGATATTTTCTCAGAACCCTGTAACCACAGTATGAACCCTCCCTGGCAACTCTTTCTTAGTCCCTATGAAAGTACCTTTGTTTCATCCTCAACTCACAACTGAGATAGCTTCTTCCATCACCTGTCCTATGTTATCCACCTCTTACAATACTAGACAACATAGTATCAACAGTAGAGACCTTCAAATTTCTAGGTTCTATCATATCACAAGACCTAAAATGGAACCTAACATTAAAAACGTCATCAAAAAAGCACAACAAAGAATGTTCTTTCTGCGCCAACTCAGAAAGCTCAAACTGCCCAAGGAGCTGCTGATTCAGTTCTACAGAGGAATTATTAAGTCTGTCATCTGCACATCTATAACTGTCTGGTTTGGTTCTGCAACCCAACAAAACAGACAGAGACTCCAGAGAGTAATTAGGACTGCAGAGAAAACAATTACTACCAACCTGCCTTCCATCAAGGACCTGTATACTGCACGAGTCAAAAAGAGGGCTGTGAAAATATTTACAGACCTCTCACATCTAGGACATAAACTGTTTCAACTCCTATCCACAAAACGACGCTATAGAGCACTGCACACCAAAACAACTAGACACAAGTTTTCCCCCGAAAGCCATCACTCTGCTAAACAAATAATTCCCTCAACACTGTTCAACTATTACTGCACTACTATTACTTTAATCTTCTCATCACTCCTTATCGCCCATCCCCTCCCACTTGTGACTCTGTAACTTTGTCGCTTGTATTCTTATGATTTATATTGACTGTTTCCTAGTATGATTTGATTGCTTATTGTACCCTATGACTATCATTAAGTGTTGATTCTTGACTCTTTACGAATGTGTATTTTCTTTTATGTACACTGAAAGCATTTGCACCAAGACAAATTCCTTGTGTGTCCAATCACACTTGGCCAATAAAGAATTCTATTCTATTCTATTCTATCCTATCCTATTGAGGGACAATCAAGAGCATCCTGTCATATTGCATTACTGTCTGGTTTGGAAGTATTACAGGTTATCCCTGGGTTAAGAACATTCCCTTAGCGAATGTTCAAAGTTACATGATAAGCACCCCCAATGTTTATGAACAAGTCCTGAAATTATGAATATTGCAGCACCATGGCAGTTGTTTGCTCTTATCAATGACCATAAAGGCTCTGCAACATTTGCCTCACCTATTCCCCCCACCCTAGCAGGTCACAGTACTCCACAGCACTTCACCTGTGAAGACCCACTAGCGAAGATCTCCTCTCTGTTGCGGTTTCTTTGTCTGCTTCATTGCTTCAGGCTATCGGTGCATTCAGAGAACACAGGCCTAATGTACCACAAGATCTTGTGCTACTGATCTTGTGTGATCTCATACTTTAGGCCTCTATTCTCTGCAATTTGAGGCCTGGACATCTGGAAATGGAGGGAAGGCTTTGGTCCTTCAAGCCTTCCCTCCATTTGCCATTTCTTTGCCAAAGCCTGCAGGGAGATTGTGTTCCTGTAGGCTTTGGCAGCCCTTTGCAAAAAGCCTTTGTTGGCACCAGTGGAGCTTGGGAGGGGCAGACACCTCTCTCTGAAGTTCTGTTCCTACCTACCGGCAAAGGGTTTTTGAAAGGGGCTGCAATCCTCAAGCGCTTTGCCAATGAGATAGAGGCCCAGAGGGCCATGTGCGCATTCTGGGCCTGCTTTCTTGCCAGAGATGTGATTGATGAGGTGGTTAGTATTCAGAAAGATGGCCCCTATATTTAAATGAGAACATATTTGGACACACACACATGTTGTGCTTTGCAAAATGTTGTATTTCACTGCATTTCTCTCTCCTCCAGTTTATTAATTTATCTGCATCAATCTAGTCTGTGCTCAAACCAAGAGTAAAAGTAAATCAAATATAGCCCTGAGTAAAACACTTACCTTCTCTTTCTAACCTTCCTTTGGGGCTATATATATTTGATTTTGTTTGGTTACTATGAATAGCATCTGGTTAGTATTCAAAGATTCTTCTTAAAACATTTCTTCAGAATGTCTTCATTTTTTCTTGTTTTTATTTCAAGCCAAAAATTAGGTCTTAAAACAGCATGAGGCCAAGTACAGAACTTGTTAAGCTGTTTCACTGAGGACATCTATTAATTCTTAATTACTATTCAATGTTTGTGTAAAGAAGAAAGACAAGTTACCAACAATTCCTGCAGGTACCTAGTGTATTAGGTGTGTGAAAGGAATAAGTATCTGCCTGTTGTACAATATTTCAGGATTTCTGCTCAGGGCAGTGAATTCTAGGCTTTTAGTTAGCAAGCCTATTGCCTTGAAACCAAGATGTCTGAGTTGGAGGTATTTAGATTGCCACAGAGATAGGCAGACAAGATCTTCTGGGCAATAATATTACATAGTCTACCTGAAAATACAGCTAGCTCTTACATAATCAATGTAAATGAAATTTTCTTTTTTTTCTTTCAAAAGATAAGCACTAGTCTCCCGAAACCATTATAAAATATATCTATTAGTCAGTTTTAGAAGCAATCACAGCAAAGGGAACATTAAATTTAATCCTAAATTTTGGCTGTTATTGAATGAGAGATGTAAATATTGTGAACCAATTACTAAGCAGTAACTATAATGCTATTTCTTTTAGAATATATGCAAATGGGAAATTATCAGGAAGATTCAAACATATTTGAATCCTGCTGATGGAGAAGTAGTAAAGATTACTGAGACCAATTTTTTTCATAATGCATTTAAAAACAGCAATAACTGAAGCTCACCTGAAAATTGTTCCACAACATAGGAATGGCTTGTATGTCCTATCAAAGAGAAGAAGAAAAAAAACCCTCTGGTAGAAAATTTTTTATATACATATATTTTCTATACTGAGAGAAAAGGGAAAGAATTAAGAATTGGGAAAAATAAATACAATAGAGACATTCTAGGACATCTTGAGAGATTTATACAAAAGCAAGTTAGAAGGCCCTGATAGCAACCAACTATGAATTCTTAAAAATATATATAAAACTCCTTCTAAGCATGTAGAGGTACAAGTTTTACTAAAAGAAAATCAGCATAGATTCAGCAAAGGTTAATCCTGCCTCTTTTGTGACCTGACAGGTATAAGGATGGAGATAACTCTCTTGAAATGGTACAGCTTAGATTTTTTTTTTTGAAAAAGCCTTTTTTTCAAAGTTCCTCATCAAATGTTCTTGATTAACCAATATGATAGAGCACGTGTTTTTTTTATAGCTATTAAACAAAACAACAAAAATTGTAGGAATAAATCAACAGTATTCTCAATGGAAGTAACAAGTGAAGGCCTTCTAGAATCTACTGAGGAATATATACTGAGTCTGATATTTTTTAACTTATCTATCTTATCTAATCTTAAGGGTTATATACTAGTAAGAACTGGACTATATAAATGGACTATTCAATTCAAGTTTATGAACACCAACAGTAGTCAAAATAATCACAAGGCCTGTTTAAAGAGAGTGAAAAGTTAACAAAATAATAAATGCAGTTTAAGTAAGCTTAAATAAAACGACTTAAGGCAAAAATGATTTAACTTTGCATATACTGTACATTTATGGAATCTGAGCTGTCCAGCTAACCAGGAAAAATATAATGGGATCATAGCAGCTCAATAAAGATGTCAACAGAGTGTGCAGCAACTGTGGAAACAGCAAATTTCTTATTATAGATCACTAGTTACATTTGAGAAAAATATAATAGAACTGGAGAAAGGAGAGGAAAACCGCCAAAATGAATCACAAGCTTGAAGGACCTTCTTATAAGAAAAGCATGGTAAGAACCATTAACTCTTATTTACTTTCAGAGGAGATTGGATAAATTTTTGGAAGAAAGTTATATCAAGAGGCTAATAATCTTGAAGACCTAAAACACAGGTAGTTCTTGACTTACAACCGTTCTTTTGGTGACTGTTCCAAATTACGGCACTGAAAAAAGGGACTTATGACTGTTTTTCAGAGTTACAAGCTTTTCAGCATCCTCATGATCGTGTGATCAAAATTTAGATGCTTGGTGACTAGTTCGTATATATGACTCTTGCTGTGTCTCAGGGTCATAAGATCCTCTTTTATGTTCTTCTGACAAGCAAAGTCAGTGGGGAAGCCAGATTCACTTCACAATCAGATTACTTACTTATCATCTGAAGTGATTAACTTAACAACTGAGGCAAGAAAGATAATAAAATGGGGCAAAATTCACTTAACAAATGTTTCACATAACAACAGAAATCTTGGGCTCAATGTGGTCCCAAATTGAGGACTACCTGCACTTCCAGATTGGAGACCACATTTGAAAATTTTAGCTGCAGTGGAGCAACCAGAGAAAGATACACCTCCCTCTCCTTCTTGCAAGCACCTCAGAGGAATCTGGTTGGCCACTGATAAAAAACAAACTAGCAATAGTAATAATACTTATTATTATACCGTTTCACAATGCTTTACAGCCCTCTCTAACAGAGTCAGCATATTGCCCCCAACAATCTGGGTCCTCATTTTACCCACCTCGGAAGGATGAATGGCTGAGTCAACCTCGAGCCTGAAGAGACTCGAACTGCCAAATTTCAGGTAGCTGGCAGCCAGTAGAAGTAGCCTGAAGTACTGCATTCTGACCACTGTGTGATGAGTCTGGCCTTAACCAGCAGGGTTTTTTATGCTCTCATACATTTTCTCAAACCATTACACATTGACAATACCCTATTAGGTATTTTTCTACAGATATTTTGCTTATTCTGAAAGTTAATTTTTTGTCTTACAGAGTACAAGAGGTTTCCCTCCTGTCATAGACTCAGGATAGTTTTGCATATCAAATATTAAGCTTCGCCAGAGTTCTTCACTTTAAGCAAAATTTAAAAGTAGTGTTCACATCCTTTTATGTAGTACAACGGGAAAAAGCGTTAGTCTCAATTTCACAATGGCTATGTGTCTGAAACATAAAAATAAAAAAGAACAGCCGTGCCGTATTATTTGTAATGCACTTTCTATACTTGCCTCGATGTGGAATTCTTTTTTTAAAGTCTTCAGTAGCCCATAGAAGGCATAAATTTCAAAATACTTTGCACTGATGATTCACTGGTTCCCAAATCTCTTAGTTTGAACAGTTCTGAGCCTCTTCTGATGAGGAAAAAATGGGAGTGCCAATTGTATAAATTCTCTAAAAGCTACAGAGGAGATTCATTTCAACTGTAATTTGGTGCAAATAATTTTATTAAGATATCTGCCTTGTAACATATGCCTGTGTGTGGTGTAGTGGTGTAATCCTGAAGATTTCCTTCTGCCAATTTTTCCATTTCCCTTTGTTATTATTGGTTGTTATAGTAGTAGCATAGTAACATTGCATTCAGAAGTGAAGTGTCCTTGTTATTGTGCATTTGTTCTGTTAGTGAAGGATTAAGAAGCATTCATTTTTTTGCATTTCAGTTTTAGAAGAATTGCCCTTCTTGTTCAGATAAGACCTTTATATATTTTGCCTGCAGGAATATGGCTATGGAGGTATCACAAAATTATGTGGAACTAAAAAAAAAGACAGTACTGCAGACAGTACTGCCTTTGCTAGCCCATGTAGATACTTCCAGATCTATCAGCATGGCTCAAGCAAAGTTACATGAAAAAACTCCAGGCACATTATCATTTTTTCTCCTCCCTGGGTAAGACAGCTAGACATCACAAGGCCATGCTATGATCTAGAAGCTATTTGTTGGTGTATAATTAGTGAATGTTAAAATATTTGCTAATATTAATGTCCTTGGAAATTCTTTACTCAATAAGTACGTTTATATCAAAAATTCCTGAGTTTAGATTCGATTGTTTTATTATTAGGACAACACAATTCTTCTACTGGCTTCACAGTATAACAAGATCACTAGGAAATAAGAAAGCTAATGAAGAATCCTGGATAATTCCAATATGATTGTTTTTGAAAAAAAAAGCTTAGATAAGACTCTCAGTTAAACTGAAATTATATCAATTGGGAAAAGTAAGTATATACTTTTACAATCAGCAGTAAAATCTCTTTGTTCAAACTTAGGCTAAAATAAAAGCTTAAGACTACACAAGTAAGCCATTTATTGTAAGACAGATCAAAGAGTGGCAAGTAACAGTAAATTCAGTCAATAATGGGGAAAATAAGCTTCTTGAAGTAACAAATATGCATTATATGAATTCTTGCAAAAAGCAGCTCATTTTTAAAAAACAGTAAGGTAAATAGGAATTTTAAAAAATCCCACAGGGCTAGAAGAGACATGAAATTATATTTTTTGAAGTGCTGAGATTTATTCAAATATTCATTTACACATTTTATTGTATTGCACTTATTCATTCTGTCCTATGTTTTATTTGTTAACTCTGGAATTCATGAAGATACATTCTTTCGCCAAATTAAGAATATCTGCATGTGGAAAAATGTAGTTTTGAAATCATTTCACATGAAGTAGGAAAAACAAGCTTTCACCAAGTACATCAAGAAGAAAGGGAATGTATTCCTGAAATGTAAATCAGTACTGTATACTCAGGGCTTTCTTGATACAAAGTACCATTCAAAAATATTCATGCCAGCTGCATGCAAAATGATATAACAAATAACCTCAGGTATACCATAAGTAAAATGATTTCTGTACCTAGGCACCATTCAATTTGTTTGAAGACCATATTACTTTTTCTCTTTCCTGGAACATGGACCAATCATTTATTTTTCTCTTCCCTAACTCACTACTGAAAAACTTCTAAATTTTCTTCAATTTTCAGAAATAAATATTCAAGATATAATTATTAATACTTAAGTTGATGTGGCCTTTAGAGGTTTATCTTTCAAAAAGTTATAATCTACCCAAACAACTGATATAACATGAAGCAACTGTATATATTGATAACTAAGAAATAGTCCAGTTTCTTTCATATGCAGGTGAACAATTCCCTTCCTCTTATTCATCACCAAAAGAAAATAATTACAGTACAATGTTTTCTTTTCCAATACTTTGCTGAAAAAAAAGGAGAAAAATAGAATCATTCTTTTTTCTTAAGATGAAGCAATTATGGTTTGTATCATTTCCCAAATGAAGAACAAAACAAGCATTAAAGTACTTTTTTATTTTAAATGAATTAAACATTATTTTGTCTCAGACATGTTAGCTCTCTATTCATTAAAATATCATCTTTGGCTGCATGAAACAGTGATTTTATCTTGATCAGCTTTTCATGTTCTATACTATGAGCTTCTTTACGTAGTATTTTTTAGATGTGCACTTTAAATGATTGTTAAGCATACAACAGATAAAACACAATCAGCTATGATGGATGTTCCTGTGCCTTAATATTAAGTATTAAAGCTACATCTTACTGTATCCTATGAATGTACTTAATTATACAAAAGATTATCAGAATTGTGGATACTAGAATATGCAATATCTTGTTTTCATAAAGACTTTTCTTATAGCCTTCAGGTCTCTTCCAGATTATAACTATGTAAATCAAAGCCCTAAATTATGAGACATATTTTTTGAAGTACATAAGCAAGGCCAGCATTCAAAAACAAATTTACAGGAAGAAATTGTTATAGCAGAAGAGAGCTGCTTTTTGAAGAAATCAGCTGAAAACTTCAATAAAAAGTACAATGCATAAAACACTGAATCTTTGATGATATTGTAAAACAATTCAAGTTTGTTTGTTTTTCTTCTATGAGATGAAACACTTCTTAACTTCCCCACATACCTGCAGCATGTCAGCAGTTAGCTTCTGCAAAAGCACCATTAAATATGGAAGAGTTAGCACCATATATTTTCAGGATCTAACTGCCAACATGTTTTGCTGACAATCTGAAACATGGAAATTGTGTGGTACAGTGATTATAAACAAGACATGGCGATTTATGATTATCCATACAGTACAATATAGTCACTGATCAATGAATCTTTGAATACAGTACAAGTCACATCTGAACAACCTGTTAATACTAGAGCATGCTGTAGACATTAGAAGCATCTTGAGAATACCACAAGGACTTCATTGTTTGGCTGATTTTCATTCCTCTTTGAAATTCAGGGCCTGATATTTACATGGTCTTGATAGGAACATTCCAACCATTGTATGGCTGGTTAAAACCAATGCCAAATAGTCAACCAGCTCTAAAAGATATATTTGAAGAAGAAAGCGATATCTAGGGAACACAGAATATCAGATACCCAAGTTCAGGCTTTTTTCTTAAATTTTTCCTTTTTCCCTGTAAAACTGAAGAAATGTTGTGGAAGAATTTAAGAGATGTCTGAACCATACAGTAATCAGTCTGGTAGCAGTCAACAGAATAATTTAATATTTAGGGGCTAGCAGCTTTTACCAGAGTAAATATGGAAATTTACCCTATTTTTCCTGCTATAGCAACATTTAAAATGGATGAACATCTATGCATTTAGGATTTAAAAGCAAAAACAAAAGACATGATTTTGGGGGTCATTTTTCTTCTCACAGCAGAAGCACTTCCAATTATGCAAAGAAAATTATCCTACTGCTGAAAGGGGGAGCACAGGAGACCCCAAAATTCTCCCATAACCATCTGTGTCTTCTTAATATATATTCTGGATGCTCATTGCAGGACTCTCCAGAACAAAGTGGAACGCAGTAATTGACCTTCCCCTTTCATCACCAGGATCTTCAAAGAAGGAACACTTAAATTCATTGAAGAAGCTTGCCTCCAACCCATATTTTTTACCTCAGTGACTACTGCTGGTACCATAATTCTAATCTTCTGGTTTTTTCCATAACATATTAGTCCCATGTAACCCTTTTCAATTTTCCTACTCCTCTTCATCCTATAATCTCATACTTGTAATTTAATTGAAATGGGAAGTTATGTCCTTTTTCATTTGATTTTTTACAAGCTTTAATTGTATTCATACAAATGTAAATATCTCATTGCCACTACAACCCTTCTTGTCTGTTTTGCCTTTAACATGATACTCATCAAGCAATAACTTTGCAGAAGATCGGCAGCAAAACTGAAGTATTTTCCACACTTCTACTTTCCTATTGTTTTGCCCTACCTTCTTCTGAAGATAGTATAGTAACATCCTCATATATTTGACTGGTGTTTCATTTTCCTGATTCCCAGCTGAAAAACTAATTTGTCTTCAAGTTTCATCTTCAACTTATTATTATAATACACAAGTACTGTTCTGACAGTAGATAATAATTTCCTTGATTTTCTTAACAACTTTTTAACTCAGGCTAATTACAAATCAACCCAAGCAATAATCAGTGTATCTGGAAATCAGTAAAGTATTTTCATTTTCAGTGGAAGCAATTTGCACTATATATCATTGCAGAGATTTACTGGGATCTCGTTCAGAGAAAATATATAATATAGCTAATTTGGGACTAAAGAAGGCAAAATCCCCATGCAAGAACTTAGTAAAACTGCTTGCAATCTGTAAATACCAATCACCTCTAAGATCATACTAAACACATGGATGTGTGAGTACATACTTAAACTATTTTTATTGCAATATAACCCAAATTGATACAGCTGAATAAAAATCTGTTGTGTATCCTATCCACATGTATCTTGTCCTGTGGGAAATACATTCCTCTTCTAGTCAGCAGTATCTTCAAAATATTTATTTGCCTGCTCTTTCATTTTTATAATGTCAGCATTGAAAATATCTTGAAACCAGTTCTTTCTTGAGAAAACAGAGACAGCAGAGTGTAGAATTTACTCATTGACTTCATTGCTGCTATTACTATTGTTTATTTACATCGTTTCCCTCATTATGTCACTTCAATATAGATTTGTTTTGGTACATTCAAATATATTTTAATATCTACATATCTTGAATATAGGCCAATTAGCTATGTGGTTGTTTTGGTAATGCAATTAGGATGCTTTGTATTAACATGATCTGTTTTATATAGTAAGGGACCCCTTTCAAACAAAGACACCACATAAATAGAAATCCTGTATGTTACCATGTTAAAGGCCTAATGAATAATCCATCTTGAGTAAAGAGTATAATGGCTCAAACAGATGATCTCCCAAAGTAGCTGGGCCTTAACTTGAACTTTGTGGTGTCTGTTCTTTAACTGCAATTATGTAGAACAATCATGTAAAGAGACCCTGAATTTTTAAAATGATTCAAAAGCAATTCTGGTATTCTATAAAAAAATAATATAAGCCAATAGATAGAGAGGGTTTTCCACTTAAAATGATGTCTATAGAGACAAATCTTGCACATCAAGGAAAATATATACCCTAAAGTATTCATGCAGGCATGATTACATATTCCACACCTATGCCATTTCATATCTCTAGTATATTGAGAGAACAGGGTACATAGGGAAAAAAATGCTAAATTACAGTACATTTGCTTTTTAAATATATGTTAACAATAAAACAGCAAAACAGATTGTTTGAAAACAGAGTCAGTATTGTACAGTAAGTTCACATTTAATTCTTTACCATGTCTACAATTGTAACACATGCATTTTATTTCCATTATTTTATTCCATAGGACCAACATTCTTCAGAACACTGATCTACCTTTAAAACAAAATTTTCTAAGGAAAATATTAAGCATCATATAAGTTTAAGAAAATTCCTTTAATTAGTATTACATGTACTCAATTACATTTACAATTTCATGCCATGACTTTTAACA
Organism: Pseudonaja textilis; assembly: GCF_049901715.1. Lineage (NCBI taxonomy): Eukaryota > Metazoa > Chordata > Lepidosauria > Squamata > Elapidae > Pseudonaja > Pseudonaja textilis. The sequence goes on along the minus strand of NC_141991.1, from coordinate 163,875,414 downwards.
CACCTTTTGGTTAAGAATATCTACTGAAAAATAGTACCATTCGGGAAGAATACACACAGAGGATAAACTGCTACCTGTTATGATTGATTTTCATTAACTTGATGATTGTAATGCTGTACTCTGATTATAGATGCAATTGTGAAAATACCTTGACACATTTATGGAAGAATACTAAAATTATGATTAAAAGGACTCCACATGCTGTTAAAAAAACCCAAAAAACCACGTCACTGACTATTGTTAAACACTGCCTGTGTGCCACTAACAATTTTTTAATGTATAAAGGAAAAGCAGCACATTGCTTTTTAGAAATACTTTTACAAGAAAACTTTAACTTTTTTTTTTAAAAGGACGTAATATCTAGTTGAATAAGACTTCCAAAACGTTTAGTTTATCTTCTACTAACACTCTAAAATGAAATACAATCTGAAGATAATTTAACTTAACTATAGAAATTACAAAAAATAAGTTGGCAAATTTGTCCTGGATCAAGTTATTTTTGATTGGATCCAAAAACTCATACATGCGTCTTTCTAGATGCAGTACTATGGAATCTTCCAATCCCAGGAGCAGCTCTTTACAGGAGCTTTAGTAAGATGATACTATAGGGCAGACAGTAGTATGACTGCTACCATGATTGGCCCTTTGAATCCTGCTCTTTATCTTTAATGTGTCATCTTCGTAAAACATATTTTCATGCTCTTATTGTACATTTATGGGCAAGGGATTTCTTGCTAGTTTTCTAATAGATTTTATGTTTTTACTGTTTCACTCAAGAAGCAGCTCTTCATGTATGTGCATACATCCACATCCACACCCACACGCATACATTTGTCACAAATTAGCAAAGGGACTAAATATGCTATTATGGTTAAATATATTTAGCTTAATTCTATGTTGATAGACACTGATACCCTTATTAATAGAATGCTTAGAAATTGGAAAAAATATACAGAATTGAGAATTGTTCAGAAAGATGTCACTGCTGCAGCTATTCTATCCAACTGGAATAGTGAATATATTTAAATCGAAAAGAAACATTTTGATTAGCAAAGTTGCTTAATAGAGATTATTTCAGTTAATAAAATGGGCTCATTCAGACAGAATGCAAAACATAAGCTCTAGTATATAACAGTAAGCCTCCAATGAACATTTCCTTATCCCTGAACAATCAGTGCAGGAACATCAATTATTTAAGTGAGTCTACACTCATATTATTTGATACAGGGAAGGGAACTTTGTCAGGCTAAAAAGCTGGATGTTGCAATGCTGCTCTTTATATGCACATTTCTTAATTCAATAAAGGATGCACACACAGAAGCCAGCTTCAGTATATGCATGGTAATTAGCTAGATCAGGATTCAGGAGTATTTAGTCCTTAGTAAAGACTAAAAATATTTTTAAATTCTTACAAATAATCTCATTAGCATTTATAGACTGATATTTAGAAGTGTATGTATTCAGAGGTAAAATTTATGGTATGTCTATAAATTATTTTATTATTTGAAAATTGCTCTGACCTTGATATTTTTCCTGTGGAATTTAGCAACATGAAGTGAACATTGAACACCATATTTAAGATCTTCTAATAAGGTAGAGCTAGTACACTGATGCCTGATGGCAAAACTCAACATCAGATAAAACATCTATCAAATTAATTTCTCTTGTAGTCAACTAATAGTTAATGTGAAAATTCTCCAGAAACCTCTTCCCAGCCCTGTAAACTTTTCATATAACATAGCATTCTGCAACTGGAGGAGTATATGTAAGTGAATGTTATACCTCTTCTTCTAAAAGCAACTTGGCTCTTTCCCACTTTAATATGGTTAAGACTACAATAAGTTAAACTAATTTACATATGTGAATAGTATATTATATTGATCTGGTTGAAGCAAGTTTTATACGGACACAATTGTGTTGCAGGAGCGTATGTAAGCTGAATGACAATCTTTACTTTCTTATCTAACTATATTGACACATGTCATCCATCATGGTAAAAAAAGCATATCAACACATGATATGCCCAAAACTCTATAGCTTAAATCACGTTAATTACTTCATCCTCTGTTGTGAATTTAACACGAACCTAAAAATAACCTCTTGTGCTGTTCTTGCTCATTTTAAATGTCCAATGTCTTTGGTGTTTTTCAAAGCCTGTGGATATGTGGATTATACATGCACATATTTGTCTTAAAAACCTGTCTAGATGTCAACAATTTAATATTTTTTAAAGTTAAAAATGGTTCAGATCTATCCTTACCCTGCCATCTTTTCATCAACTTATGTAATTCTTTAGCATATGACTAAATACAAGTTAGGCACCAGGCAGTGGCTACATTCATGAAAAGGTATCTTCATACAGCCACTATTTATTTTAAACAAACACCCTGTAAGGACTACACAATAATGGGGGTCAGGGAACTATATGTTGAAAACTCAGTGCTAATAGTATTTATAAAAGTGCGGTGCTCCATATAGTAAGAAGAAAAGTGACTACAAGTACTTAAAGTGCTAGCTTTCAATCACAATTTAGATTAGTATCCCAAACTTAAACTGTTATGGGACTTAAAAGAGAATAAAAATAAAATCCAAGAGCACAAATGCTGCACATGCCATGGCAAAAGTGCTCCACATTACAATTTGCTATGTTTAAATAAATATGTAATGTCACTGTTCAGGCTGCAATTATGTATACACTTACATTACAATATCATACAGATCCATAAACCATCACAGAAGACAGAAAACAAAAGTATGATAGTTTATTACCTTTCTGATATCTGTGCTATTTTGAAGACAGACCTCTAGCTGAAAAGACCTTGCAGGCTGCCAAACATTAGCAACAGACTAATGAACTGGCTTCATCATGGTGTTTGCAGAAAAGCCATTTTAAGGCTATGCTATTAAAAGAATGGTCTCATGTCTATCCTTACAAAACACTTATTTACTTATACATTAAGGTTCTTTCTGATGTCTAGAATAATGAATAGTGAATGTATCACATTACAGGTACTTCTCAACTTAGGACCATTTGTTTAGTGACCATTCAAAGTTCCTTGCATCTGCAATCGTTGCAGTATCCTTGCAGGCACACGATTGTGATTCAGATACTGGCATTTACAAGAGTTGCAGCATTGCACAGTCATGTGATTGCCATTTGTGATCTCCCAGCTGGTTTCTGACAACCAACATCAATGGGAAGCTGGGAGAGATGTTGCAAGTCACAGTCATGTAACAACTTAAGGACTGCACTGTTTAACAAGAAATTATCTGGTCCCTCTCGTGGGTTATTAAGTGGAAACTACTTGCATGAGCGAACTGTTACTTCATTTAATGTATTTTCATTCATGTTAAAATAATATGGAAACAACACTTTCTTGTAAGCAAGTATTTTCTTTATACTTCATAAACATATTAGAAACTGATCCAGCAAGCACAAGAAATTCTGTGAAGATCTTAGTGTGTCTCTTTGCTTCTACACATTTCATACCAATATTTTTATTTCTTTCAGAAGGGTTAAATCAGGATATTATTTCATAATGTAAAAGAAACAGAAGGCTTGTTATTAGAAATGCCAAGTACAATACAAAAACCTCTAGCTGCTCTATGGGCAAACAGATTGATTGTAACAGTCCTGTCTATTGTTTCTATAGGACAGTTACTTGTCCAGGTTCTAACAGATAAATGGAGAGCAATTAATATCTAAGAATTTCTTGTGCATAGGTCTCCACCCAAAATGACCACTCCCTACACTGAGCACTGTAATAACCAACTGCAAGTAGAGTGAGTCTATGAAGACTAGTAAAATTACATCCTTAAAAAATAATTTACGCATGTTTTTTGAATTGCAACAGCTTGGCTCTGCATGTCAAAATTACAGAAATACGTTTCTTCTACAATTTCTATTTAAGGGTTAATTTAATCATGTTTTTTCTTACATCAAACCTGCTATGCTACAAAAGGAAATATTTAACAAGTCAGGTTTGCTTTACAAAATGGCACGATGCGCCAGTCTTATTTGAAAATAAATAAATCTTTAATATGAGAATGGTTGTTGAAAATGTAACACTATGAAACTTTCACATTCTTACTAGTTTTTCTACTGAAATAAAAATTTCTATTTACACATTCAGCCACTAGTCTTTCATGGGAGGAGGCTGTGCTATAGCTGAAGTGCATAGGGGCAAGGCATTTTAATTTTTTTGTTATCTTTTTATATGTACTTGGCATTTCTGGGTTTTAATTTGTGTTGGCATTTTTATTATTCCTTTTGGGAACAAATAGCATATCAGCCAAGTATAATGGTTTCTTCTAAAATTCTTCTAAAAATTGAAAAAAATGAGATCATTATATTGCAGCACTGTAGCTTTGATACTTGAATGACCTTTGTAGAATAGTACTACCCTTTATAATCATTGCTCAAGTGCTCTACTTTAAAATTACAGTGCCCAACTATCCCCCCCCTTTTTTTTTGCAATTGTCTTTTATAGAATAAGACTTTGGAGGGGGTTAAACTGAGGAATTATGTGAAATATAGCATCCTATACTGGAGTCAGATGTTATAGCTCATGATGTTTATTTCCTTCTGGTGGGTAAGTTGCCATCTTCCAATACTTAGTTGATGGAATATTTTTTTTTCCTGGTAAAATATATATTTCTGCACAGAAAACTGAAATCTATGATTTCTGATGGGAAAAATGTTTGCAATACTGCAAGTAATAGCAATGATTGTAAATCTTTTTATCTGCCAGAATATTCAGTTTCCTAGAAAGATAGTTAATGAAGGACTGGAGGGAAGATTGTTCAATTACAGTCCACCTCTAACAAAAGAGTCCTAATCTTGGTAGAGGTTTGGTGGCTATTTTATCTTGCAATATAAACAAAGATTTTCATGAAGAATTGCTGTGGGCAAGAACTTTCAGAAATGGAAATTTCCCATCTGTTAACTGAAATCGAATAATTTGTTACTGGGCAATTACTTCTGCAGAGTATCTGTGAATTAATTTGTTAAATCTACTTAGAAGAGCAACAAGCGAACTCTATTTAATTTCAACAAAGCTTACTGTTACAAAGATTTGTTCAGTGTAAGTGAGTACTGAATGGTTACAATCCCTTTTGCAGGCTTGGTAACTCTTAGAAAAAGATTGTGCAGGGCAAACATCCAGAAATAAACAACTGCATTGTGAATATGATTCTTTCTATATTTTGAAGAAACTTCCAGAAAGGTTAATAGTTATGCTTACAAAAAGTATATGAGATGAATATTTTGCTGCACCTCCCCCCAAGCAATCTGAAAAAGTCTTCTATCAGTGCAGCTACCTATTTTCAAGTCTTTTGATAGTTGCTATAGAACTGTCCTTTATCAGCCTTATACACATCTAGAACCAGGACAGCCAATAGTTTGGAAAGTGGGAAAGCTAAATGCATTGCACATTGTGTAAAACAACACTCTCTCCTTGGAAAGCCATTGCCTTAGATCCAAGTATATGCCTAGTTTCTTTTGTTTCCCACAATACCCTATGCCGACATCTTGGGATTAAATGGCAATGCTGCAGGGTTAACACACACACACTCTTCTCATTCATTTCTTTCTCATAAAGGCAGGATTTGATTCATGCTTATTATTACATTTAGTTTTATTTAAACTGGCAGGTTTATCAACTCCCTTTAAGAATATTCTGAATTTATCCTGCCTTATGATGTTTATCTAATGATATCTGATCTATGTATCTAAACTATTCTGATACTGACATACCTGCTTTGAGATTATCAATTGATAGTAGAGCAAACTCTGATGCAAGAACAGCCAAGTCTCTTCTATGTCCCCAATTACCAGCACAGCACTATCTTAAAACATGCAGAAGATACCTTGCAATCTTTGCAATTATTTTGATTATCTATTGACAAGCACAGTATCTTTCTATTGTAATAAAAATGTGTGCACAGTACTGACTACCAAGCAAGAGAATGAGTTTTCTCTCTTTCACTAACCTTTCCGCATTTTTGCAGCTTTTTCTTAATAGATATTTCCTGCATTTTTTCCAATTGCTTTTTCAGACCTATTTAGATATTAAATAGGGAAAACTGAATCTAACTTACATTTGTAAAATCTTATACCCACTTTTGAAAATTTAAAAATACTATACTTTGGTAATAAGTATGAACTGAAAAATAAACTGCCTTTCCTAGTACTGTGTTCCACTTTGCACCTTGCAACACACATTAAAGGAATCTAATGAGGAAAATGTAACACTACTTAACATGTACTGTTTACCCAGAGGCAATTAGTTTACATGCAAAATGAGGTACAACCTAGTAAACCTTTCTGTAAATGTCTAGTCTCACTGCAAGATTCCTCAAGTAGCAATAATTCACCAATAGTCACTTTCTACATTAATGGTTAGCAGCTACTCTTTGTTAAGAGTATTAGCCATGGATAGAGAGGGCCTCCCTGTTGGAAGCAGTACTATGTTCATGTTTTGTTTTGGTTAGTATATCCTGGGCTATCCTTATGGTACTTTAATAATTCATATCATAGAGTGAGTAAATATAGCTTAATTTTTCTTTATAACAAATCTAAGATATCTAGTTTAAGAGAACTAATATAATAACTGTGGCCAATTAGTTTCACTTTCTTTCAGGAAGCCTCCACGTTTCTTCATTACAGCATCACCTTTAATTTTTTTTATAAAGTCATTGCTTCTTCTGTACTTCTGTTTGTTTGTTTGTTTTTGGCCACATACTCTCCTGATCCTTCAAGAGAACTCCCTCATTCTATCTTCTTTCACTTTGTCAGTTCTAGGTCTTCTAAGATATCTTCTTCACACCCAACTTTTCCATATTCTTTTCCCTCATAAAGTTTTCCCCTTCCCTCTGGTTTTGATTATAGCCTGCTTTTTTCTCTCCCCAAATCTTCAGTGAATTGACTAAAAGGTCCTTCTTGCTAAGGCCTCCTCTGCTGCTCAGCATGAAATATCCTGGATCAGCCTCTGCATTATCATCAGCACAGTTCAGCAGGTCAGGGCCAGATTTTATCAATGAAAAAAACAACCCTCACTAAAAACAAAACTACTCTAATCCAAGGCCTTGGCTGTTGTCATATGCTTTGGATCTGAAGCAGGTTCTTTATCTTGGTACTGATTCATTAAAACAAACATTTTTTTTCTGAAATAAAGGAAATTGAAATGAGAAGCTAAATATTTAGTTTCAAAGAAAAAAATTAAATAATTGGGTAGCTGTAACTTAATATGAAGTCCCGTCTTTTGTTTTTAAATTAACTCAGCCTATTATCTGGAGTTGTTTTTCATGTTTCATATGGAAATATGAATACGTTTTCAATATTTTAAAAAATGTGAATATTTAATACAGATATCCCTTGTTTAGTGACCACAATTAGACCTGGGAACTCAGTCATTAAGCAAAGTAATTCCCAAGTGAAACTGCAACTGTGTTTAATTCAGCTTTCCTTTGCTTTACAGACTTGCAAAGGTAATAATGTGGGGATTGGTCATGAAGTTATTTTTTTAATCGTAGTCTTAACTGCAAATGGGCACTAAACAAAGTGAACAAGGCAATCACTAAATGAGGACTACCTATGTATGAAACTATTTTTAAAGGGCATATATTATTACTGAAGGTGTTAATATCTAGAGTTCATCTTCTTGTAAAAATCCCAGCTAGAAGTTTTAAAGGATTATGTGTTTTATTATTAAACTAATTTTAAATTAGTTTTTGGTTAAAGCTTAAGATTCAGACATCTGTAACAAAAGCTATAGTATTTCTCAAGCTCTAAAATTCCTATAAAGTTATGGTCCTCATATATTACCAAACAACTCTCAACATCCTTTTCTCTTGACCAAAATGACTGGAACTGTCAGGAGTTGTATTCAGCAGCATTTGAAAGGCACTAGGTATCTCACTTTGCTTTAAGCAATGATTTACAAGATTGACTCATCAATATTCCACATATTTCTTCCTCACTTCTTTCGGTACTTGGTTTGGTTTTAGAAAATTATATTTAAGTTTATACCCCAACCAGTAATACAATCTTGTATCTTAAAATCAAGCTCATAGTTTTTGCCAGAAGTAAGAATTTTGAATAATCAAGCTACATTATGATAAAATAATAGTATACATAAAGGCTTTTTACTAACCCTTTTTACTAGAACCCTTTTTACTAACTAAATATTAAGCAAATTAATCAAAGGTAAACCAAGTAGCATTCTACTGCATTTTTAAACTTAATCCAAGATGGCTTTTCCCCAGTCATTAAGGACAAAATCCATAATGGGAATTGTGAGCCAAGGTATTTGAGTGTATCAGGTTGCCTATTGTAGTCTAAATCATGATTTGAAAGACAGGGAATATTGACTAGGTCTACAACCACACTAAGCCATGATTTATTTTCATCATAACTTATTGAATATGCCATAATGCACAGGATCAAATAATGCTAAGCAATAATTTATAAACCATAATGACTCACTACATAATCATACCAAATCAAAATCAAACAAACCACATTATGAATTATTGGAAGGAGGAAATCCTGCCCATGATTATATTTGAATCAAGCTTATCTTCTAGCTAAGAGCATTTTAGCTAAAAAGAATAATGAACTAACAAAGTTGCTAGATGGGCAACTTTTCAGTTCTGGAAATAGAAATTTGGCATACAGCCCCCTCAAATGGACAGATGATTTCCAGTCTGATATAAATAGCATATTTCATTTTATAATAATTCAAATGCATATATAAAATAGAGATGATGGTGAAAATTATGAGATGGAAAAATATTTCATTTCATAAAACTATTGCAATAGCTTTTTAAATTATGCTTTGGGGTGGGGAAGGGTACATTATTTACAATATAGTGATACACATTGCTTCCTATCAACTTGCCTAGCTGCCGCCTACATCTAGATCCCTAAAGTAATATTTTTAGTAGAGGGATTCTACAGCAATATTGCAAAACATATGACAGAGATATTTAACCAAAATCTATACAGGCTGCAGGAATCTTTAAAAATATGAAGTATTTAAGTTTCAGCAATGTTGCTAATGTAATTCTACTTATTAGCAGAAAATATGAAAAACATTTAAATGTTACATGCAATGTACATAACCAGTCAGGAAAGTATGATGGGACAATACAGAATTACATTCATTTATCCAAATTGATGTTTATAATGAAGTTAATCAATAGCCCTGAACTATGCTAGTTTTTGTGTGTGTGTGTGAAATACAATTTTACTACCAAGGACATACTGTCATAATCATATATAATTCTCATACTAAATGGATATTTAAAGAGGGGTATTTTATTCTCTGTTTGGGGGATTATATTTATTTCACATAACCAGTATAATTTAACTCTGAAATTAAAATATTAAAGAAATTGTTTTATCCATTGTTATAGGCAAAATAAAGTGATACTTTAGAAACTGAAGGCAGCTGAAAGTTCAGCAGGACTGTTTCAAAGACTTTCCCATGTGTAGACACAGCCATTTTGCTTTGTCTTTTAAGCGGTAAGAGCTGCTTCAATACTTTGTGGAGATACTTTGTCAGTGCACTTGGTGAAGCCTGCCTTCAAATGCTTTGTATAATGTCAAATATTCAATCTTCATACTACCCTTTCTACTTTAATACCACTTTTATTTCTTCCTGCTATCGTATTTTTCAGTTCCACTGAAACTATGGACTCCCATGTTTTGTACCAAAATCCAATCATATTTTAAAAACACATTAAAGTTTCAAACAACAGACCACATAGCTCAGTGAACTAAATCTCATAGTTTTGTTTAATAGCAGCTGTTTCAAACATGCCCTTTTGAAACTAAAGGATATGAACTTTGTGGAAACTTCTTGGATATATATATATATTAGTTTCAAAAGGGCATGTTTGAAACAACTGCTATTAAACAAAACAACACATTTATAATACGGTCAACAATGTACAAACAAATGTATTAAGGCTTCTGACCAAGTTCACACTGTCCTTTGCTAGATGCAGGTATAATGACACATACTGATCAAATTGGCTATTAATGCTGGGTACTGATACATCTAGAAAAACATGCATGAATAGGTATATGGAGGACCAGCTAGCAGTGATTTTAATGATTGGAAAAAGGGATGTTATGACTAAAATAACTATAAGCATGCTTTGTATCTTGTATATAGTTTCCTTCCCATTTTTGGAACTGAGCAAGTATCTGGACAAAGATGGTTCAAACTGGTGTGTTTACTTAGCCCTTTCTCAGACAAAAAAAAAAAGTTTTTAAAAAAATTAATGGACATAGTTTGCAGATAAATTGAGATCAAAATTATATAGGAGAACTGTCCTAAGAATAATTAAGGTATGAATTGCAAACCTACATATCTAGAAGGCATATACTGAACATATTTAATAATTGCTTTTATAAGTGAAATAACATAGGGATTAGATTGCAGTTTTCACAAATTTCTTTATGGAAAAAGTTAAGAAATTATGTTTCTAGTCTTGAACAATCTTTGTTAAAGCAAACTTCAAAATGGCAAAAAAGGAAGTCAAGGGACATAGGTTGTCTTCTGTTAACTTAAGATGTAATAGTTTCCTCCTTGTTTACAAAGAAAAGGAATTAATAGCACTTCCTATTTACTTGATGCTGAAGGTGAAACTATTAGTGCATAAAAGAAAATAATTAAATGGTATTTTAAAAGAAAACATGAAGAAAAAGCTGTTAACTCTAGCAACAATTGTGTACACTGTTAAGGTGAAATAGTACCTATGAAGCACTGATATATTTACTTCCCATATTTATGAACCTAAATGGTTCATAACCTAATGAACTTAAATAGTTCATAAATAATCTAAATAATCCTTCTGTAAAATTTTCATTTTCTGATAGTTGAATTTATGCTATGGAAATTTTCTTATAATAATACTGGCAGTCAGTCATAATAGCCTTTAGGTTATCTTGTTTTAAGTTAAGTTTTGGGGAAAGGCTATATTATATGAAGTACAGTCATACACATTGCCTCCTATTAACTTATCTAGCTGCCACAAAAATCTAGATCCATAAAATAATTCTTTTAGGAAGAGAGGAATTATGCAGCAACAGTTTAAAAGATAAGACAGAGTTATTTAACCAATAACTACATAGGCTGCAGGAATCTTTAAAAATACCTTGAATTATCTGAGTTTCAGGAATGTTGATTATGTAAATCCGGAGAGAGCAGGACTCAACAATTCTAAAAAAATACACGCCCTTGATATCTCATAATTTGTTGCGGTGTAGTGCCTATTCTTCTTGATCATGTCCATGTAATTTGATCTAGTCCTTGTAACAAATCACTGACAGACATGCATGCAGAAGATCATTTTATACTATACTGAAACACACTGTACCAGACCAGTATCAGAAATGTGCTTCTATTATTTTTAAAATATAAAGTGCATCATTATGAAATCACAAAACTGACAGACTTTCTGTCTGGACCATACAGTTTTAAAAGAGAGGTCAGGGCTTTAACATAAAATAATTCAAGAGGTACAAATTGATTATGTCCACCCTGCCCTCCTAGAATTGTTTTTGGCCACGCTTTTTTAGTGCAAATAAGCTAGAGTATTTTTTTCTCTCTCAAGTTTAAGGGATATGGCATTTTTGGGATGCAAAGAATATTTCTTTACATCGTAACAGATCCTTCTGCAAGCTTTTAACATGTTATTGCGACCTTCCAAAGAAGTGCATGTACTGTCAGATGTAAAGAGAAACTTTTTCCCAAATGACCATTTCAACTATTACCAGTATAAATTGGATCATATGTTCCTTGGGTTTAAAGATATAAACACATCCAGTTATGTCCAATAATAAGATGACTATATATACATATATTGTATATATACAATGTATGTATGTGCATATATATACATACATACATACATACATACATATATATATATGTTTTCTTAACATATATACATACATACACATACATACATATATATATATATTCTTACGTTTTCGCGGGTACTTACATGTATGGTATTCAGCTTTGTTCGGGTATTTTCCCACGTCGTTATAGTTGTGCTTTTAAAGTTGTAGCAACGTCATCATCAGGCTTCTGTATTGTGGTCGTCTGGCAGATGAGATTCTGCCGAAATGTTGCTACAACTTTAAAAGCATAACTATAATGACATGGGAAAATACCCGAACAAAGCTGAATACCATATCTATCTATCTATCTATCTATCTATCTATCTATCTATCTATCTATCTATCTATCTATCTATCTTGGGTTATTCGGGTTTTCTCCCACGTAAGATTGGAAGTATCTAGGCAATGTTTCGATAAAGTCTCATTCATCATCTTCAGGCTTGTGTCTTCGGCTCTGTGCTTCTCAGAGTAATGTGAGCTTGCAGCTGCTTCTTCCTTTTAACTGCTAGTGGGGGCTCACTTCAACTTCATCGAAACGTTGCCTAGATATTTCCAATCTTTTGCGGGCGAAAACCCAAATAACCAAAGATCCACATACAAATACCCGCGAGAACCTCAGGAAATATATATATATATATATATATACACACATATACATATACGTATACACACACACACACACACACACACATACATATATATATTAAGGCTCATGTGTAATCCCTCTCAGATGCTCACATCTGTGTTTAAGTCATTCACTGATTTGAAGAACATGGCAATGTGTGCCTATATACAGAGGAAACAAATCTTATTTAGTGGCACAGGAATACACAAATTTGGGGTGGGGGAAGACAGCAATATAAACAGGGACTGCTGACTATCTGGCTCAATACAAAAACAAGATAAAGTAGTGCAAACTTGTATAGGCCAGTATATTAACTAATATACACTTTTACTCTAGTGGTAAATAACATTTTATCTATTTGCTAAACAAAAGCTGCAGAAGAAATGTGTTCTTGAAACACCAAAAATAGAACATTAATATGTGTGTTTCTATTAAATTTGATAAGGTAAAGTTTCCATAAAAATGTATCAATTGATTTTTTTTAAACAAAACCTGTTATATATGATGAAATAGGAAAAATAGAAAGGCAAGAGATGGGAAAATGTGAGCATCAGGAATTCATACATTCATGCATTCCATGTTGTATAACTGGACATTACTATTACTACAGGCATTGGGATGTGCATCAGCAAATTAGCAGAATGGTAATTTAGGCTTAGACAATTTACTACAAGTCTGCTATCAAATCAACAACAGCACATTAGACCTCTAATTTTCCACCTTAGATCATATACTTTCATACCAGTATTTACTTAGAATCTTTCATGACTTGCTCTGGCCCACAGACTATTAGTAATTGAAAAATTAAAACTAGATTTGAGTTTGAAATTAAACATTATTAGTTATTTCTGAAACAGCCAAATACTCATTAGGTCAAATTTCCAAATATTGGGTAAATCACCTAAAACAGTGACATTAATTTTCTTTTCCTTTGTCACAACTACGGCACAAATTTCTAAAGTTCCTTTGATGATTTTGGTGCAATCTTTTTTTCTTTTCTTTCTAAATAAAAGCATTTGGGCAACTTTTCACACTAAATAAAATGCAAGGATATGATCTCCATTTTTACTAACAATCCTTGAGAAAGGAGGTCACAGCATAGTTTTAAAATGGTGCTGAAATGGAAATACCAAGAAAAATACAACTAAAACTAGAAAATCATGCTCCTTGGCTAGTAGAGCACCTGGATATGAAAAAGAAATGAATATTGAGCCTGAACCAACCAATCTAGTTCTTTTAAAGAAAAAGTACTAGGTTTCAACATAGAAATAGCTTACACAGAATGGTCAAAAGCAAAAGCTTGGGCACTCTGAACTCCAATTTAAAATGTGATTAACAGCACAGTCCTTGCCATGTTGATGCAATACTGTATTTAGCTTCACTGTATTCAGTTTATTATATTCCCATTTAAATATAGATAATTGAAGTCTTAAGTGATGCCAAACAAACAATATATATATTTCATTTCTGTTTCATGATAAATCTTCTCCAGTCATTTTCTTGATATTTTTTAACATGGGTTAATGTTTAGCAAAATAAAAATACAGATTATAATTTGGAATAAATATTTCTGAGCTAAAATTTCAAAATAAGATCAATAGCTATTACTGAATACTTTAATTGCACCAATGTGAAATCTGATCTGCAGGATACCAACTAACTGATGCACCAAAATCTCTCAAAGTATTTTTTGAAGATAAATCACAAATTATTCTAATGTTTTTCCACACTGTAGACATTTAACCTTCCTGTTTAGAATTTTAATTCCAACGATTGTTCAGCTACTAAATTCCCACATCACAGCAACTTCCTAGAACCACTTAACCCCACAAATATAAAAATAGTTTTGAGATTTGTACTATTTAAATAAGCTCTCCTCACAAGATGTCAACAATCCATATAGAAGGGATGACATGATCAGCATTAAACATAGATATATCATTTAGAGGGCATCACTTAAATTACCGGGTTATCCTATGATCAGGTACCCATACCTAATCACCGATTTATCACTGGCCAATTCTTCCTCCCTTAAAAATATTTTATCATAATGCAACGAGCAGATTTACTTAGTTAAATATACCTTTCCCAATACAATCATTTAAAATTTAAAGGTCAGTTTTGGTCATAAATGCTCTTGGTTATTACAACACATCAATTTCATCTGGCATATTTGCATCATGTTACACTGCAACACAAACCTTATACATATTCCTTAAAGATTACAACAGAATTAGTGGTATTATACAGATTTGATAAACTTGTGAGGTTAAGAATCAGAATCACAGGGTAATTAATTGTTCCTATAAGAAACCAGAGAAGTTGCTGGGTGTAATTTAACATGAAAACCAGACCCATATATTGGAATTATCTAATAACAGGGAAGAACTTACAAAAAGAAAGGCAACTTCTTCCAACCATTACATATCAGTACCTCCTGGCATTTCTCTGCTTTATTTTTGGCCCATTGAAAAACATTCTAATCAAGACCCTCTTGTTCTTCTCCACTGTCCCCTCTGATATCCATTCTTTTCTCTTTGTGGCCATTGTAAATTCTCCTCATTTCCTCTTCATACTTGATAAAGTTTTCTCCAAATCTTGTCCATGCTTTGTATGGGACAGTTATGGTATTACGGTATGGAGGCCTCACTTCACTTACCTTCAAATAAATACCATACCTGTTAGATCCCACATCAAAGTAGAACCTCTTGTTGTCCACCCTGAAGGAAGTCCCCTCTGGGAGTTCAGGAGGATCATCCCCTCCACTCCTCCTTTCTTCTATGTCTCCTTCCCCATATTCTTCAATAAGTTGGACCAAAGCATCCCTGAATTCAATCATTCCCTGTGCTGGGAGGACAATAGTCTGTTCCTGCCCCAAACTGTGACCAAAATATCCTATCATGCCAGGTCCTCTAATCAAGGTTTGTCTAATCCTTAAGAAACGTCCACGTTGATTCTCCTTTAAGTCTAGGTAATATTTCCTATTATCTCTTTCGATATATTCAGTTTTTAAGACGCTATGAAGATGTTCCTCAGATCCCACTGAAGCTGGAGGCGAGGGTAGTTGATGGTGTTGCCGCCTTCTTGAATCTTGTTCTTTGCCATTAGCATGGTCATTCCGGTGACTCTGGCTGCTTTTCAAGCCCAAATGGGCATAGTGTTCTATGAAATCACCCAGGCAATCTTTCAACTCAGAAGCTACTGATAAAGATAGAGTCAGCTTGCTTTTTCTGATATTGTCCTGCCTGCCTCTTCCTATCCAGACTTCAGCTATCTTCAGAAAACGACCTCGGGAACTTTGCTTCACGTCCAGATAAAATCTCTTTTTTTGGATGTCCACTCTTTTGGAAGCCAGCTCCTGGATTTCCATGCAGCCCGCCTGAGAAGAGGAGGCAGGATAATGATACTGCTGCTGGGACTGGGAGTAAATGCTCCTGTGTAGGCCAGAGCCCCCCACACTCCTTCCTCCTCCTCCTCCTCTGCCTCTCTCCATCTTTAACCATCAACTGAAAATAACAAATATATAACAAAGATGCATAACATCATAAACATCCAGGAGATCCATTTCGCTTTCATGGCAATGGCCTCCCTGCACACAATTAATTTCCCCTAGAAAGTTATTTCACTCAACACTTTTGATTTTTAGCCTGGTATATAGAAAGGGGGGGGGGGGGGAGGAGTTCTTGTGGAAAATCATGTGCTAAATTGCTGAATGTCTGGCCGAAGTTAAAGGCACAGAATCCGTTTTTGAAAAAAAGAAACAGCCTTTTCCACCCTTCCCAACCTGCTCCTACCACATCAGCAACGTTAAACTGTTGACAGGAGGGGAAGTTTCTCCAGCCACGAAAACGTAGCTAGAGTACAAGGAGAGTTCTTTCACCGGGTAATTTTTTATTTTCCACTTTAAAACACACCCTATATCCTGTGTTATGGTATCGATACAGTGCTTGGGGGATTCGCTTGATAAGCCCGCGACTGAAGCCTTTTCTCCCGTCAGGTGCTGAACGACAGGCTTTTTCTGCTCCAGCCCAAGCTGCCTATGCCCGCTCGGGGAAGGGGATGGGGGGCAAGGTCCGTCTAAGAAACGGGGCAGCCCCGACCTTCCCGAACGGGCCTTCGCGCCACCACCAAACCCGATCGCGTCAAAAGACCTCTCGCCTTGAAAAGCGTCTCCTTCCCCGTTATAAACGGGCAGCCTAATTCCACGGGAGTCCTTCCATTCTCCACCCCTGGCTCCCCCCGCCACCCCACACCCTATGGGCGCCCGTACAAATTGTACCGACGGCCCCTCCAGGCGCCATGACACGCAATTGAGCCGGGGCGGGGGTGGGGGGGTGGAGCGGGTTAGCCAGAGGGGGGTGAAAAAAAAACCAAAACCCCACAGCGCAGGGCGGTCGACACTTACTCCATCCCTTCAACTGCCTCTCGCCGACTTGCTTCTCAACCAGCCGCGGCCGCTATCCGCCCTGGCCCCTGCAGCGCTCGCCTTCCCCGCGCGGCCGCCTCTGAGATGAGGGATGAGCGCTCCGCGATCCGGCAGGTCCTATTGCCGCCCGCTTCTTCGCCCTCCTCCGGGGCGCTGCTTCATGTTCGGCACGCGCCAGCCAACGTCAACCGCCCCAGCCGCAAGAAAACGATAAAAAAAAAAATAGCGTACCGAGCGGCCTGAGAGCAGGAATCCCTTTCTCCCTGCAACTTTGAAGCGCCCCGTCTCCCCCCACCTTTCTTCCAAACATGATAAACTACATCCCCCAGAATGACTTGCGTTGCCGGCGGCTGGCGGGCGCGGAAGCTTTTGTGCGCATGCACTTCACCTCATTTCACCTTCTATAGTTGACAGAGGCCGGAAAGAAAGGCGGGGTGGGGGGGAGGAGGAGTATGGCGGCTCGTGGCGTATTTTCCTTGCGACGATAAGTGTTGGCTGTAGGTGATGATTTTTTCGTGCGTCTGGCGGGAAAGAGATCAGGAAAGAACTTTTTGCCTATGGTACTGGGCTGTAGGAAAATTTCGGGGTGAGGTGAGTTTCTTTTACTTCCAGCGCGACTATTAGGAGAGTTAGCTTTTGTTTAGACGCTTATATTAGCGTGTTAAGTTATCTGGCATCGCTAGCCATCAATACTCCTGTTGCATTCAACTCTGGGACTTAGTTCTATATTTATATATTAATATAAATATAATCGCCTCACACTAAGGCCATAGCTGTATGAATATTCCCTTGGTAGTAAATCTTCTTGAAAAGCAGTTCTTATATTGACCTGTAATTGCCTTTGGATGTGATGGTTTGGGCATATGCCTGCATCTGGAATCTAAATTTGTTTTACTAAGTGACAGACATGATTGTGACAGATGACAGATACATTGTTTTGATTCCAGAAGCACCATATATATTCTAAAGTAACACTTGGTTGTCATTTTCAAATATTTGTCCAACCAAAACCAAGAGGAGAAGGTATTCTGAAAAGTTTTTTTTGTCCTTTAGCCACACTGGCCAGGGAACCAGGAGAATGAGCTCTGCTGTAGACATAAAAGCTGGTTGAGTGACTTTGCCCCGCAAAGCAGACTAATTGAATTTATACCATGCAAAGCATGCTGGATGACAGGTCAATAGACGGTTGACCTTCTGTATATGGCTGCATTCTTTGCTTTCTTATCCTTTCCAATTTTTCTCATTCTTGCTTATTGAAAGTGAAAGTCAATGCTCCAACAGGTGTCCTTCTGCCAAAGATGAATTTACAATTAAAAAAACCCATGAATTTATAATAAGAAAAATCATTATGAATGGTATCTTTTAGCAATTAAGGTATTTTTATTGCTTTCAAGAAAAGTAATAAAATGTCTCTTGTTACAGAACATGTGCATTTGCAGAGGAATAAATTGACAGTAATATGAATTCTCCATCAAATAAACTTCCCCTGTGGATGACAGAACCAAACAGTGAAGATACTGTAGATGACAAAAAGGTAGAAAATCGGGATATATGCGTGGCTCTTGTAACTTAAAGCATGAAAAATGACAAGTCCTTTGGGCAAATTTCCAATTTGCATGGAAATTTTTAGAACTGCTAATTTAGTTCTTTGTAGTTCTGTTGATTTTAGCTTGATGGCATTAAACGGGAATACTTGATGCTGTATTTTCAAGGTGTAAGAATATGCAAAATTATATCCAGTTATAATTGGGTTACTAATTTTTGTAGGGAGGTTAAACATTGTGTATTCAGATTGATTTTTAAACTGTCCTTGTTAGGGCATTTGATCAAGTAATTTCTTTTTTAGTCAAAATAGATTTTATTAGCAATATTTTAACATTGTCCTTCAGTTTCTAATAAGTATGGCAATTGAGAAAGAAGTTTCTCTTGGTAGAATGTCTGTGGATCCATTCTTTTTGTTAAACTCCTAATCTGTGTAAACAGTATCCAAAATACCAATATGCTTTGAAAATAAAATTGTATCTTTTTTGCATATCAAAATTGGTCTCAAATCAATTCTTACTTGGCTACCAGTAACTTAACCAATCAGGTTGGTATTTTTCTACTAAGTTGGAAAGGAATAATATATTATGATGGTAATATTAACAAATCATTACCTGGTCTTCAAATTATAAACCAAGTTGTTTTTCACATTTTTATGAAGCAGAAGAATTCATTCCAACCGAGTGTCCTGGAAGATAACCTTCCATTCTTAGAATACAACGGCTCTATCATCTACAGCTATAATTCTAATGATTGTTCCTTGCTCTCGGAAGATATTCTGTAAGATAATGAAAACTTGCATTTTTGCTTTTTTAGTGTAATCTTTCAAAATAATGTATATTCTAGTTGCATCTACATGTGTGTTTTCATTTGATTATCATTATTCATAGCACTTTCATAGTAGTCACTCCATTTATATTATTTACATCTACTTAAGTCCTCAGGATTTTATTATCAACCCAGTTTATATTAGGTGATTGGAAGGAGAAGTGAATTGTTTGTAACTTGTCAACAGGATGGGGTCAAAAGTATATTGTTGATCCTGTCCAGTCCAGACAAAATATATAGCTATAAATACAATTCGTGAACTAAAAATAAGCTGTGATTATGATTAATTATTAAATAAATTTATATAGCTGCCTAACATTGATTGTCAGCAGCTTATAAAATTTAAAATCGACAGTCAGAAGCCCATAAACCACCACCCCACACACTCCTGGCAGCAACGTGATCCCATTAGATGTACTTCTCTGATAGATGGGACCTACAACGTACCCTCCTTTCCTGCTCTGATGGTAGATGTAACTGGGGAGAGGCAGTGCTTCAAATATTTGTTGTTAAGATTGTCTGTACTTGCCTTTGAATGACATGCTAAATCTAATCACAAAATGACTTAGTATAGCAATAGCATTTTGATTTATATACCTCTCCATAGTGCTTTTCAGCACTCTTTGGGCAGTTTATAATGCCAGCCTATCACCCTCAACAATCATTTTACTGATCTCAGAAGGATGGAAGGCTGAGTCAACTATGAGCCCCATCAAGATCAAACTCCAGGCTGTGGGCAGAGTTTGCCTGCAATATTGCATTCTAACCATTGGTACCCCAGGCATTGAATGGGTTAGATCAAATTGTTAAATTAATTTTAGTGTGCAATATTATGCAGGTTTATTTAAAAGCAAATCACATTGTTTATATTTATATAATGTCAGGATCTGTTTGTTTAAAAAAAAACTTTGCAACTTTCAGAATCTTGGTCAAATTTAGTAGATTTGTTCTTAAATGTGGTTGTAAGGTCTCCAATCTGACTGGTTTGATATTTCATATGACCCAGGCCAAAGTACCATATCAGGATTTGTTTTGTTCAATTATACTTTATTTGAAGCTGGATCTCATACAATATACCATATTTTACGGTAGAATCAATCTACAATTTGAAACCATAATTGGATGTTAGTTTACCCATTTTGGCTTATTTTCACCAGAACTTATTACCTCTAATACAGAATTTTAGTTCATTCCTAGTTTGTTTTTAAACACCACTCTACAGTGTAAATCTATAGCAGTTTAAAAAGAAAAATTCCAAATACTGCTTTTTTGCTTTTTTCAGAAATTCTTAATTTTTTTCAACCACGATCTTCTTTCTATACCCAACTTTTCCCTGAATATAAAGCAGAGGTGATAATTTATTCTAAATACATAGAATAAATTCCAAATCACATACCCCTCCCGAAGCAAATTTAAGATATTTAATTCATAAAAGAGACTTAAAAGAGAATGGGTGGCCAGAGAAATATACTCAGACATATATGTAACTTCCTGCATAAAAATTGTAACAGCCTCCCCAAATCCCACAAACAACATATATGCCTCTCCACAAACATATAGGCCAGGCATGTCCAACCTTTCAGCTGGCTTGGGCCATAGTGAAGAAGAATTGTCTTGGACCGCATATAAAAGATATAGCTAATATGTGTGTGTGTGTGTACATACACATACATGTATGTATGTATGAATAAAAATACAATATTATAGGTTGATTTACACATTCTAGAATATGGTATATGGAATACTTGGGAATTAAAGCTCATCTGCTGCATTTACTGTCAAGAAAATCATCCCAGAGAAACTTTTGGAAATTCTCATTTTTGTTTTATAATCTCTAGAGCTGCATATTTCTACTTACTGCTTTTTAATAATTTCTGATGTATTCTGGGTGATATACATGTAAAAATAATTTGCAAATTGGAATCCAGTCTTAATTACATGTATTTTCCTTTTCCTTGTTTTATTCTCTAGTTTCTTTTTCCCTTATTTTTCTTAATCTTGATTATTTCATCAGTATTAATTGAAGATGATAACGTAAATGATAGTGGAAGAGAATGAGGGAGAGAGAACATTTTTGTTCAAAAGGAGAGAAAGGAAAGGAATACATGTTCTTGAATTTAGTTTCTCATTTGACAATGATTGTAAGAAGTCATTATTTTGTATTATGTCATTAACATATTACTATGGCTCAGATATACTTATGTTTTGCAGCATTACCTTGCCTGCTGGATCTGTGTTAGGATTTGACATTGAATGGCCAGCCATTTATACTAAAGGGAAGGAAGGAAAAGTTGCCTTAGTCCAGTTATGCGAGTCTGAAACCAAGTGCTACTTATTTCACATCTCTTCTATGACAAGTCAGTACTCTTATATTTGACCTCTAAGCATGATCAATATTAGGGTGCCTTTTTGCATAAATTCTCAGTTAATTTGCTTTTGTTTTCAAATGTTTATTTTATAATGGCTCAGGAATCCCTGTGCTCAGTCACTCAAGTCCTGGTCATCTCATGTCTGGACACTGCAATGTGCTGTATATGGGGCTACACTTGAAGAGTTATTCTGTTCTGTTCAGCATGAAAAAACCCAGCTTTTGGAAGCTCTACAACTGATGTAGACTAAGGCGGTGTAGGAAGACTTTGGGACCCCTAGAGTGGCCCATATTGGTTGCCAGTTTGCTTCTACATGCAATTCAAGGTGTTAGTTACCATCTTGAAAGCCCTGCACGGCATAGATCCATGTTACCTGAGGAACCGTCTCTCCACAATAGGGCTGGCCCACCCTACTTGTGCCGGCAGAGCATGCATGCTGTGGACCCTATTGGTCAAGAAATTCCAGCTGGTGAGATCCAGGAGAAAAGCCTCCTCTGCCTGTTCCTGCCCTTTGGAAAATCTCTCCCTCTGGGGTGAGATCCTCTCTCACTCTCCAGGCCTTCCGTAAGGGCCTGAAGACTGCCAGATGGCTTGCCCCCCCCACGGGAATTTCACACTGGAGATGTTTGGTGGACCAGTAGAAAATCCCACCTTCCATCCTGTGCATCCTGCTCCATCTTTTAATTATAATTTTTATATGTACTTTTATTGTTATTAGAAACGTTTATTTTTATGGTTTTATTGCTTTTAATGTAAACTGTTTGGAGTTGCCTTGTAGCAAGATGGGCAACAAACAAATTCAATAAATAAACACATTTAATAAATAAATAATAAAAGTACTGGTTGTCACACTTAAAGCTCTGCATGGCATTGAATCAGACCTCTGATTCCCTTGAAACAATACCTCCAGAAGCATGTTTTCTCTGACATAGTCCCTCCCCTTTGTCACAGCTTGCCCTCCCTCTGGTGAAAATCAGGTACACCAATTCTATTGGTCTTTTGAGAGAATGTGAATGTCTTCCCCCAGCAACTGAGCTGCAATGTTAGTGATCAGAGACAGAACTTTTCTTGGTAATGCAGATTTTGTAGGCCTTGATTTATTTTGTGTCAGTTTTGTTTCAATGGGATTTCTCCCATTTGTCAGCCACCTAGTTTCCTTGGATAAATGAGTAGCCATATAAATTGTATTAATAACTAAAAACAATGTTAGCTTGCAGGTCTACTGACCTAGAAATATACTGCTGTGTATTTATGGGAAAAAAATCTTGAACCTTCATTGTCCAAATTTTGCCCCAAAAGCACTGAATGTGTTAAAACAAAATTTAAACATGTTCAGCTGTTTTCTGCTTTCTCCATATAGGAACATTATCCCCATGGCGTTTGAGAAAAGTATGGAGTCCGTTATTCCTTCCCTAAAGAAATTGAATAATTTAGGGACAGATGAGGTGGCCTAAATATAGCAATGCTAAAGAAACCCAGAAGAAGTTTTTAACATGCCAGACTCCAAATATTGAACCTGGGAGGCTTCTGGGGCATAAGGAGTTAACGGAGGGAAATCTGACTTTGGAATTTGTTGTATAGCAAGAAATATCCTGCCTTGGTTTTATTTAATGTTAGAATTCAATAGACGTAGTAGCTACTTATATATCCATATATTTGAAAATCATGTCTTACTATTGTGCCTTGTTCCCCATCATGTTTTATTACTTTTCCTGAATAAGAAAATTGTGAAGGCCAGAACTCTTTAAGGCCCAGGCATAACTACCACTTTTTCAGCACAAGTTTGAATGATTACTGAATGAGTAGTTGTTTATAAGCATCACATGTATACCTAAATAAAGCAGAAGAGAAAGCAAATTCCAGAGAGCAAGAGTGGGTTTGGGCTATAAAGTTCTGAGTGCTAGGATTGATATAAAATTACCCTAGAAGTTGTAAGATTCCCCCACTTTGGTTCTAAATCACTAAGCAGCCTTTTATTATATGGAGCAGGCCCAGATTCATTGCTAGAATAATTTTTGTGCTGATATTTTATCCCCTTCAGATTTTCCTGTGGGACTGAAAAGGTTGCTTGAAGATAACACTATTAGAAAAGCTGGAGTTGGTATTGAAGGGGATAAATGGAAGCTGATGCGAGATTTTGAGATCAAACTGGAGAATCTTGTGGATTTGGCTGACCTTGCTAATGAAAAGGTAATTAGAAGAATAGAATAGAATAGGAATAGAAAAAACAGAAATAGAAATAGAAAAATTGACCAAATATGAATGTACACGTAAGGAATTTGTCTCCAGTGGGTAAGCTCTCTGTGTACATACAACAACCAAGTAATATAATCATAAAGTATGCATAGGAGAAGGTAGTAGTAAAGATGAGCAGGATAATTGTAATACAGCTCTTCTAAATGGGTATATATCCTTAGACAATACTGTGGGAATTAGGTGTTAAGCAGAATGGTGGCAGAGGAGAAACAACTAACGGTGCCTACTTCTTTTGGCATGCAATGCTGTATGGTAGCATCCTGAGGTGAGGAGTTGAAACAGGATGTGAGATACTGGTAGATATTTTATTAGCCCTTTTTCTGACTCATGTAGTATACAGGTCCTCAATGGAAGGCAGACGGGTTGCAGTTTTTCCTGGGCTTTCTGAGCTGATGCAGAAAGAACATTCTTTGTTGTGCCTTTTTAATGATGGTTCTAATGTTAGGTATGCATTTCAAGTCGTGGGAGATTACAGAATCCAGAAAGCTGAATGTCTTTGGGTTCTAGAAACATGACTATGGGAAGAAAGCAAAACATATAGTCAGCTACACAAAAAAAGCAAACATTTGTTAATCAGAAAAATATACTGTAAAATGGTAGCAATATAAAAGAAAAGGGAACTAAATATAAACATCCCATAATAAGATTTCCTGGCTCTGCATTTTTACTGTGGCACACAACATTGATTAATTTTCAAACTGATTATTGCATTCCTTATTTTTTATTTCTGTAATATGTTTTATGATTTTGAATGGTAAGATAATTTGAATTTGTACTGTATTGTATGTTCCACCAAATTGAATGGCTCTTATCTCAAAAAAGATGTGCCTAGACTTAGGTTCTCAACATGATTGTTTTTTGAAAGTTACGTTTATATGTTACTGAATTTAGAGGTATGTCACATTTTGGTGGACCTTTGTTTGGTACTGCTAATGGACTTCTTGGTGCCAACCTTCTTATGGAAGCTGTTACTGTAATCATTTAGCAGAATAAAAATGGGTTAAAGATTTATTAATTATTTATTTATTAATAAACAATAAAGTGTGCTCTGAATATAAACTTACATTTACCAATAAAATGGTCTTATTTTGTCAGTTTTATTAGAAATGGGTCAGTATTACTGTGTTTCAGAAATAATATATGCTTTACTGTTGCAATCTCATTTTTAGCTAAAATGTAAGGAGATATGGAGTTTAAATGGCCTTGTCAAACACCTATTCCACAAACAGCTTGTGAAAGACAAATTGGTCCGCTGTGGTAACTGGGAATGCTTTCCATTAACTGAAGAACAAAAGTTGTATGCAGCTACAGATGCATATGTATGTACAAAGCAGCTTGTATTTTTCTAGGTTACATTAAATTTGAAAACCTTGCTTTGGCCTATTTTCTTGATTACATTTCAGTGTTATAAACTAAGATATGGAAAAAGGCCTCTGATTGCATATATAATCTACTAAATTTTCCATATTTACTATGCAAATAATCCCATATTTACTATGCAAATAATCTGTTTGAATCAGTAATGTGTAGTTACCAGAAAAAGAAAAACCTGGGGTTTTAAGCAAATGGTTTAAGGTGCAGGCTTGCTTATTTTGGATCAAATTCAATAGAGTTTGGGGTTTAATTATAACACACAAGGTAGAATGTGATATAGGCAATGGCTAATTTAATTTCTGTTAGGCAAAATGCTACTTTTTATAGCTTTCTAAGTTTAAAATCATTGTTCTTTGTTTCAAGTTCTTTAAATTTGTATGATTAAAATTTTCTTTCATTCAGGACTGAAGGTAGACTCACCTCATGTTTGTTGTTGTTGCTCCAAAATCAAAGTTGTTGCTCTAATATTTTATGAGTAGTTAATGACCAATTCCCAGAACTGTTTAGAAAAGTTTGGTTGCAGACAAGACAATTTGTCATATTCTAGTGTTACCTTCATAAACCTATGAGGAACATCCATCTAGAGCACATATAGGTGATCTCCTATTCTCTTCTTATCCAGAGAGGTTCCAAGGAACCAGTCTACTCAACAGTTCCTTGGTTTTTGCAAAAGTCATTGGCTCTGCTTTTTCAGAGTTATATCTAGTTTGCCATACCTTTCCTAGAAAGCCCATGTTTGTGCCATTTTTTACTGATTCTCTACTGTGTATACGTACTTATTTTTTTCTGTGTTTATAACTTTGAGGATGTGTTGTCTTCCTTCTAAATAATCAGGATTGATGACCTCAGATCCCCCAATTTGGTACACTTCTGAAGTTTCGGACCATAGCTCCCAGGTTTCAGCCATTTTTGTTGGGAATTTGGGAACTGAGGCAACAGCATATCTGGAGATTAGAAAAGACTGCTTTATTTTTTTTCAAGTGGGAAGAAAGATGTTCTTATTGTCTCTGTATTAAAAACTATTCTTTTTCTTTTCTTGTTTTTATAGGCGGGCTTCCTTATTTACCAAAAACTAATAAATTTGAGTAATGATAAGCAGATGCATATTTGTTTAAAAACAGGTGAGCTAAATCAGAGAAGAGCAACTTTTTCATACAGAAGGCATGATTGTACAGTTCTATGGGGGTAGATGCATACATGCATGTACACATACACAAATCAGATTTTTATATGCACACACTATTGAAGGCCACACTACGTAGGTGTTATTGTGCTGAACTAGGAGTGGTGAAATTCAAATTCTTTCCCTCAAGCATTAGGAGTTGGCTAGGTAATATTGGGTCAGTCATTCTTTCTCAGCTTTAGATAGGGTAGATTACAGTCCATAACCATAACCCTTCATCCTATCATGAATTCATTCAGATGACGAAAATAAACTTTTTGAAAATTAAAGTATGGCAAAAATGTTACAGGCATATGAGGATGCATAAATCTCTCAAGATGTGATTCTCTTATGACTTTGGGACCACATACATTTTTTAAATTTGGAGTTCAGTGGATAACATGGTGTTTTGCATCTTATTTTATATGATACTGGCTAACTGAGCTTCTGAATAATGCAGTAATCAATCATAGAGGTTATTATGACAATTTTTTTTGTCTTCCATTCAATGGTATCCAATTCTCGAAGCCTACCTATACAAGTCCCTGCATTTTTCTTGGCAAGGTTTTGTAGATGTGATTTGCCATTGCTTCCTTCTTAGACATGAGAGAAAGTGACTAGCCAAAAGTCAGCCAGCTGACTTCCTGCCTGACGTGGGCCTAGAACTCAATCTCCTGATTTCTAGCCTGATGCATGATGCCTTAATCAAACTGGCTCTCATTAGGACTGTACTAATGAATAAACAGAGCAGATGTTGTTGAATAGAGTTCAAAGGTAATTAGCATCTGCAGAAAACATGATAGAAATCCCTCCCTAAAAATCCAAGGGTTGTATAATTCAATTTAGCAATCCATAAATTAACTTGAATTTAGGGAGCCAGATCAAAATTTAAAGATGTGGACATTTAATTCTTTAATTATAAGTGCCTTTGCAATCTTTAAAACCCAGATGAATTAGTAGTTAGTAAAATATTCTGCCTTTGTTAAACAGGTGGAATGTTGCTGCCGAGTGAAATTAAAAATGAATTGACATCTTTGTCCAAGGAGGTGCTAGATTTGGCTCATTGTGTTCCTGCTACTTTTCACCAATCTACACATATTCAAAGGTTAGATACTGTTTATTTTAATCTATCAGTTCATATGAATATGAGTATTTAATTCAGTAAATTCTTGCAATAAAAGAACAATTATTTCAGTGGGCATAACTGAAAGAGTAGTGTACAGAGTTTCCATGTTCAAAGTGATTCCTTTGCTTGGACAGGGACTTTACTTGAGCCTGGGGCTCTGAATATGTTAAGGGCCCCATCTCTTGGTTTTACTGTTAAATTGGATAATTACTTCATTGTATATATAAGTATCCAATTTGTACTGTTTTTATTGGTTTAAAACATTTTACGGTATTGTTTTAGAATTGTAAGCCATCCAAAGTTACCCAGTGAGATGGGTGACTATAGAAATAATAAATGTATAAGCCTTGTTTTGTGCTATATTCTATTGTACTTCCGGGCACACAATTCTCTTAAACTAGTTCGTACTCTTACAATTTGTTGAAACTCATGAACATAGGGTGAATGGGAACATTGGTATTTATTTGAGGGAAGTAGTCAGTTTGTAAAGATTTGGTTCATTTGCTTGCTTTCTAATTTGAGGTTACAAGAGAGAGCAGCAAACAAAGTAAACAAGAATAGGAGTTTAATGTGATCTTCTGCTTTAAAGACTAAGCTTGAGGTGAATGAAGTAATACTATGAACTCTTGACTTTCAGTGAGCAAGTCCATTCTCTTGAACCAAAGTGACTGAGGTGGAGATGATTACAGAACCATAAAGGTTTTCATCAAATCTGGGATAAAACAATTTAAATTATTGTTTTAAACTAGGTGAATGGACAAGCAAATAATTGTTCAGTTTAAATAAGAATGAAATGGTGCATATTAAGACAACTCCTGCCCCAATTTCACATATACACTGATGAGATCTGAACCATCTGAAACTACCCAAAAGAGGGATCTTAGGTTCAATGGAAATAACAACTTGGATTATGATGGCTGTGAAGAAAACAATTTTGCATTAGGAATCATTAGGAAATGTGTTCAGATGAAAACTCCAGTGTTATGATATTCTTATACAAAATTGTGTATATGTATCTGAAGTTCAGTTCTGGGTTCTGCATATGAAAAAGAACATAATCGAATTGGAAAAGTGAAAGAGGGCAAAAAAATGTGATCAGGAAATGTGAATTTGAACCTCTGCTTAGAAAAGAACCTAATGGGTATGAGTGTACAGTATAGTATCATGTATTGAATGGAGAAAGTGGACAGGGGAAATTTTTTCTTCCTTTCAAAAGGATGAATGGACTAGAGATCATTCAGTGAAGTCAATTGGACAGTGGTTTAGAATAGACAAAAAGTAGTTATTATTAAAGACATACCTTGTTCATCAAATTATTAATTATTATTTGAGCTTTAATTCCACTAATTTTAAATTTTTAACTGTTACAAAGTTAAACAATTTACAACATTCTTTTGAATGTTGTAAGCTATCTTGAGTGTTTTTATATTTATTTATTGAATTTATATTGCCACCTATTCGCCCATGGCTACTTGAGGCGGCTTACAGAATATAAAACCACATTTAAAACAATAAAAAGTAATGAAAAGAATCAAATAAATTAATAAAGTATAAATAAAGTATGTAAGTAGAAAGATGGAGTATGATTAAAAAAATAACCCATTTCATATTTTTTCCATAGTGCAACAGAAATATTGGCTGATATTTCAAAAAACATTAAAGCTCTAAGGGACATATTACTTATTAAATCTAATTGTCAAATAGAGTTGGAAAAGGCTGCTGATGGAGTATCTGAATTGACTTCCAAGATCATTTGTAAGTCAAATCATGGTATTGATGATAAAACAGCTGATGTTCAAAACCTTCACATAAAAAATGAAGAAGAACTTGGTAAGAAAGAGTATACAGTGGATGCTTCAAACACAATCTTTAAAAAATCTACAGAAAAAGAATTCTTAATGTCACTAGACATAACTGAATATGAACTTCAGATGATAGAACGTCAAGCTGAAGAAGAAATGCTACTTGAAACAGCTTGTATGCCTGAGGTAAATCTGTATAAGTAATTGACTTTTGAGAAAAGATGTGATCAACCACCTGGTCTTTTTCCAGATATTGGCTGTGATATTAGAGCTAAGAAAATATTGCATGTTAGGATTGCCAAATGACATTGATAAAAGTCTAGAGAAAGTCAGTTTATTCCAACAATGAAGAAACAAGTTGTTTCTCTTATCCTAAGAATGTTGTGCTAAGGTCAGATGGGCTTTGTAATCCTACATTTCTTAAATTGCTCATCTACAAAACAGAAACTTTCTTGACCCACAAGTAGTAATGTAGTTTTATACATTATCAGTGTGGTTTTATACATTTTATACATTTTTATTATGCATTATTATGTTAATGGTTTATATAGGTTAGAAGATAAACTTGGATTACTTGTTAGTTTTTTTCCACTGAAAAGCTAGGGAAAAGAGTTTTGGGGTTAAAACGAAAGAAAAAAAAACACAATTTGAACTATTCTGTTTAGGATTTACTATCTATAGAAGATGATCATGGTACCATGGAAAGTGATGATGAACTTGAAATGGAAATGATTAAGGTAACTTCCTTCCCTCCTTCCTTCCTTCCTTCCTTCTTTCCTTCCTTCCTTCCTTCCTTCCTTCTGTTTATTTATTTATCAAATTTATATAGTCAGCAATCTCACAAAAATGACTCTGGGTGGCATACAACAATGAAATAAAACAATGAGTTTTGTTTATTTTTTATTAAAGTTACATGCCACCCATGTATAGGCAGCTTACAACTAAGTAAAAATAAGGAAATTAAAATAATAAATATTAATATTAACATAGATTCAAAATAAAGTTGGAAAGGGAAATGTTCACAGGATGGAAGTGGAGTATTGTCTTAGTCCATTAACTACCTCTGGTATGACCTGCCCCCATCAAGCCCCAGGTATGACCTGCCCCCATCAGGTCAATGAACAAAACCAAGTTTTCAAGCCCTTCCAAAAGGCCAAAAGTGTTCCAGAGGGTGGGAACCACAGCAGAAAAGGCTCTTGAATTCCTTGTCTGATGTGGTCTGCAGCATCTCCTTTCTGCTAGCATGAGAGAGGTGGGCCAATCTCATTGGAATGAGGCGGTTTCTCAGGTAACCTGATCCCAAGCCATATGTAAATATGTGTAAACAATCATCATTAAAAATATAAAAGTCATTATTAAAAAATATAAGCCATCAGTACAGGAGAAAATTAGATATTAACAACAATGAGAGCATCCTAATCAGGTGTTTAGGGGTTTACAGAATATTGAAGGGATGGACCTGACTTCGCTTCGGAAGATAGAATGTTCCGTAAGGCGGGGGCCATAGCAGAGAAGGCCTGAGAGAAAAAAAGCTAGGGGAGCAGATTTGCATGTTAAAAATAAAAACTGGCCTAGTTATAATAAGTTAACACTGTTCATAAGATTTTTTAGAAATAAAAACTGGACTAGTTATAATAAGTTAACACTGTTCATAAGATTTAATAAAAATAAGTATTAATATTGTTTTTTTAATAAATGCCTGACATAAAATGCCTTTCAATCAAGGAGAATTAATGTGTAGCTTTGCTTCTCATGCTTTTAACAGTCATATGGAAAACCTATGGGAGCTATGAGGTCTTCACAAATTATATTCATAAAGGAACTTTACCTTGAGTAGCTAATGTAGTTAGGATCTCTCTGTATTAAAAATAATAAAACTTTTATCTACCTCTGATTCTTTTAGATTAGAAGATGCAAAGTATACTAAGTAATTTTCTCTGTTCCAGTCTTTAGAAGATACAGACAAGAGCAATTTGAATTCTAACCTGGGGAATTTAGAGAAGCAAAGTGACCTTGTTGCTGAGGATGAAGGAGAAGAGGGCATTGAGGAGGAGGAGGAAATTTGGGGTAAATGTTAAATTGTGATACAGATTTCTATATTAGCACACTAGGGTATCTTACTTTTTATGTTCACGTATATGGGTACAGTATAGTAATTCTGATTATTGAAGGAGGCTTTAAACTTTAGCGGCCTAGGGCAATATTTGAAAAGCAATGTTCTGTAAGACATGAGGAATCTGTTATATAGAATTTAAGAGAAGCAGCCATTGCTGAGCATGCTATGGCTTGCTTCACAATAAAGTTAACCATAATGTTTGGATTTTTGGATTTGTGTAATTGTGAATCCACTCATGTTTTAAAATAGTCAGCAAAACAGGATGCTGTGTTTTCAACAACTGTGGTTCAAAAAATATTCCAGGTTAACATTATACACTAACTAAGCCTCTGATTTATTTGTTAATTCTGTTTGCATATGAACCTTAGCCACAACCGTATTGTGACTTAGTATGGCTTAATGTAGGATATGATCCCAGTCACTGTTGGGATGCTCATAATTGGGATGCTCATAATGCTCATAATTTTTTTAAGCAAATTATAGGCTTGATACACTCAAGTTAAACCAGTTTTAAATTCCATGTTGTCAGTGGGAAAATTAAGCATGTACTGTATGTTGACTTTCTGAGGAAAGAATTTAAAATTACTAGAAACTAACACAGTGTGGAAACTACTGTATATTTGAATCTTTTGGACTTAAAATTTATACGGGATTTTATATTGCTAGCAGACTTTTTAGCCTCTGGGTATATTCTTGTATTATATGTACCTAGTATTCTTAAATAATACCCCCTGTGATAGGAAGCTACACAGCTAGAATTTTAGTATGCATAACATTTAAAAATTTAATAGTGAAATTTTTAAAATTTAAATCTTAAAAACCAAATATATGAATTTATTTTTATGGCTATCATATTTTTTCTTTTTCTCTATCTCAGTATTTTTGTTTTCTTCCCCCCCAAAGATTCCAGCTTTCCTAAACCCAGCAGTGAGCAAATTGCTTGTCTCAAGATGTATTTTGGTCACTCAAGTTTTAAACCGTAAGTTGTATTGTTGAAAAAAAAAAGGCTAAAAGACTGTTCCAAAAAGAAGAAAACTATGAATTTAAGACAATCTCTTTCATAAAGTAAAAAACAGAAAATCGTATCTGCCTCCTTTCTCCGTTTATTCTCGGCTTTTTTTAAGTTGCACCTCTCATTTTAAAGAGAAAATAATAAAATATGTATTTCTTCTAAATAAAATATGTGAGGAATTTTCCTCAAATAGGTTGAGTCTTCAGCTGATATATAAATTGCATGGCATAAAAGAAAACATATTCATATTCAGGATATATACAGTAATAAACGGCTAAGCAGAGCAGTCACTAAGTGGGAAATCGCATGACCTGACAGTGCTTTCCTGTTGGAAACAGATAACAGTATTCAGTTTCACACCTTTGACCTTTGTTTGCTTCCTAAGCCCTTTGGAATGCTCAAGTGTCTGCTTATTATCTTGTATCCATTGAAAGCAATGTGATCACACTGCAGCTCAGGGCTGGGAGCCATAGGTGCCTACAAAAGAGCTGACAGTATTGTCTTAAAATCTTTTTCTAATCTCTCCACTATGTGGAAATTTCAAAAGCTTTCACAGACTTTCAAGAGAGTTCTGTAAGGTCTTTGTGTAACATGATGCTGGTATGATTGCTTTGTTTTTGATGTGTAGAAGAGAAAACCGCTTACTTTCTTTTGCAAGGGGAAAGAGTGGGGGAAAAAAAAGCAGGCCAGGTGTACAACAACACATACTGACTGCAATGGTGATCACATGACTGAGGTACAGTCAATGGTGTTATTTTTTTTAACACCATTGTAACTTTGAACAGTCACTGAATGAAAGGCCAGTAAGTGAGGATTACCTGTATGTGGAAAAGGAAATCAACAATTGATCACTAAAGAAGCATCTTTAAAAGAAGTCTCCCAGCATGAGATTTAGTTTTTGTCAGGTGTTACAGCTGAAATGGAACATTTTTATTATAGTTTTTTCCTTAATTTTAAGGGTCCAGTGGAAAGTGATCTCCTCAGTTTTGCAAGAAAGAAGAGATAATCTAGTTGTTATGGCAACTGGTGAGTTATATAGATTTGTCTTGGAATATTATTTAAATGTTTCTTAAAAACTTCATAAGACGTGATTTGCTGATAATGTTTCCAGATGTAGTTGTATCAGTAGGTGTTTTTCCTCACAGAAAAGGAACTGCAGGAATATTTTCATTGTGCATGCTTGCTGGGTACAATAAATTGGATTGGAGCATAAGTTTAAGATTAGGTTCTTTTCATTGCCAGGAAAAATCAATCAATCTTTATTATGGTCACAGACAAGCAAACAAAAGTATTAAATCAATAATAAATAGTAAAAAAATAAAAATAAAAGACAGACAGTTATATATTGTGATTGATGGTAGATTAACATTGGAGAATTATTGGCTGATCTTCACCGCTCTCTCTTTATGCACACAAAAAGTACTCAGTTGGCCTTTCTGAAAACAAGAAATTTCAATAAGAAATAAACATTGTACAAACTTTAATAGGAAGAAATGTACTTTTGGGGCATGAGAAGATCTTGCCTTGAACATCTTTCTTCTCCCAGTTCTTTCTTTACTCTGGATGGAACATTTTTAACTGCCCTAAGCACTTTACTTTGTTAGAGAATTTGTGGGTATTTGAAGTGTTATGTGTTTTAAGTGTTACTCTTTTAAGTGTTCCAGGCTTCTGACTGCAGACAAGATAAGTTCTAGGTAGTTGGCAAGTGACACTGTTGTAATGTTGGAAGATTTGGGCTTTTGCCTCAAGTGAGCTCTTAAGGGCTAGGAGGTCAATATGGTAGGATGGATATTTCTTATGCCTGCTGTATCTGCCTAACCAAGGAGTTATTATAATGTAACATTTAAAATATTGGCCTAGGAACAGGGGGATTAAAATCTCACTTTGACCTTTTGCTATGGAAACTCACTGAGTGACTTTGGACCTATCACACAACACATGTAATCAGGTCACGTAAAGACATAAAATGATGTGTTTAGACAACTTGCTGGACTTAATCAGTGTTAATATAGATAATATTTCTGTAGCTTCATGTGTTGTCCGAACTCAGAAAGTGATTAATTTTGTAAACACAATAAAGTATGTTGTACAAATGTACCATTATATTTCAGCCCTACCTACCTCTCAGGCTAGATTGTGTAGTCAAAGGAGGAGGAAAAGCTACTTATGTTGTTTTGTTATCAATTGAAATATACTGTAGTTCTGAAATCATGGAAGTCATGTGTCCAAATGTGTCCAATTAAAAAAAACCCCGAAATAGATGCAAATTAGGATAGTGAGGAGTCATTGGAGGAGAGGCTGAAACTGGCTATTATCATTGAGAAAGACACATATAGTCACATGAAAGCACTTTTGAAGTATGTGAGAGATGGTGCCTATGGAAGGGGAGCTGGTGTGATAGACTACAGTGAAGCATCAATTTCCCAGGAAGGAACACTTTTCAGAAAGGGAAGCAAGTCAAGGCAGCCCAACCCATTTGGATAAGGAAAGCCACTCCCTAGAATCTCCCAGAATATATCCATTAGAGTGAAAATATAGAAGTTTAATCGGGCAAGATTCTGTCTACTGGATGTAAGCAAATAAATAACTGAACTATATGAATTGTCTTCATTGTTCTTGGGCACTTAGCTTGACAAAGTGTTTGAAAAATCATCTCACAGAAAAAAGTCTTAACTTTTTTTTAAAAAAGGCGGTGTGTTGCCTTTGTTATTTGTGTTCAAGTAAAGCTTGCTATCCATCTATTAACAATACTTAAATTTGGATTCCTGAACTGAGGAGAACTTTGGACTCAATAAACTGTATAACACTCAACTCTGTGGCGCTTGTATAGCACCATTCCTAATCCTAGTTTTAGCAACAAAAAGCAAGGGCAAGGACGTTTCAGTTTTTTTGTGGGGGAGCAATGCTAGAATCTTATTATTATTATTAATAATAATATTAAGATGAGTAATTAGAACAGCAAGTGGCAATTGAAGGAGTAGGTTATGCATGTTCTCTCTTGCTCTCTTGCTTTAATTTCACATAAGCAAGGAATGTGTCTTACAAATCATTTAGGATTACTATGCTTTTAAATTCTAAATTTCAGATTTACTTTATATATCGTAAGAATTCTTTATTTACTTGGGAATATTTGGATTAGTATTATTCAACTTTTGTACTAAGAACAGGTTGTACTATTGAAGGCACTCTTATTGTTATTAGTTCTCACTGTTAAATTCCCTTCAGAAAGAAAGAAAATTGTTTATCTATATTGTATACATGCATGATTGCATATTGGCTTGGATAACACATGCTGTCTTTCCAAATTATGTTACTAATTTTCATGGGTTGTTTATCAAGTTGGATACCTTGAACTTGTTTGGTTTTCTTTTCTGCAAAATTTAAATCTGAAAGGCAACTTGCATTATTTCAGCATTTGCAAAGGGTTTTAGTACAGGTAGTGCTTACCTTACAACCATAATTGAGCCCAAAATTTATGTTGCTAAGTGAGAAATTTGTTAAGTGAGTTTTGTTCCATTTTATGTTTTCTTGCTACAGTTAAGTGAATCACTGCAGTTGTTAAATTAGTAACACAGTTGTTAAATGAATCTCACTTCCCCATTAACTGCTTGTCAGAAGGTCGCAAAGCTGATCATATGCCGGGACACTGCAACTATCATAACCAAGTTGCCGCCACCCAAATTTTGATCACATGACCATGGGAATGTTGCAACGATCATAAGTGAGAAAAATGGTCATAAATCACATTTTTCAGTGCTGTTGTAATTTCAAATGGTCATTAAACAAACTTGTGAGTCGAGACCTACCTATTTCAGTCCAATAACTGAAATCTCCCTCATGCACATATTTATAGCAACTTTGGAAGCTGTGTATAGGAAAAACTGATATATGTTTGGTTTTATGTTTAAAATGTATTCTGTTTTTAAGGATATGGAAAGAGCTTGTGCTTTCAGTTTCCACCTGTGTGCACTGGAGGTACCGGTGTAGTAATTTCTCCTCTTATTTCTTTGATGGAGGACCAAGTACTACAACTCAAGTAAGTATAATACTTTCTAAGGAGATAAGCGGGATTCAAATATAAATGAAATGCTCTATGTTTGGTCTATTTAGTTACACCATTCCAGTGCCTGAATACAAGCATTTGGAAGTATGTCTGACCCAGAATGCAGCAGCTTAAATAGTTGTGGATGCATCTCATGGGGCAGTTCTACTTTGAGAGAAGCCCTGGCTACTACTAGTTGACTTACAGGTGCATTTCAAAGTCTAGGTTGTCAATTTAAAGTTCCTCATGGACAAAGATATATGTGGGACTGCTTTCTTCTGACAAGGTATATTAGGGTAGGTTTTCTTTGTGCTTCCTTGATTAGGATGATCACTACCTCGCTCTTCTAGAATAATATTCTTTTCCAGATACCTAAATGGCCCCGTTTCCTCTTTTCAAATAGTTACTTATTATAATGCCTGTTCCAATGAATTCGATTTTTGTACTTTAATTGTTGATTCCTGTTGATTGTGTAATATATGATTTTAAGTTTAAAATTGGATTCTTTATCTGCCTGTTTTAATCCTGAATTATAAACCATGGGAATTGTATGCTACTCAGACTTGACCCACAAGGTCTGCAAATAAATAATACGATTCTTTGCCAAGCTACCAAAGGGAAACTTGCGGAGAATCAAATATACTGAGGTTGCTTTGGACAGGGTAGAATTATTTTAAGTAATTGCTTGATGCAGAGAAATAGGTTTGGTAAATTGGAACACATGTTTCATTATCCCTGGGCATAAATAGTTTTATTCCCTTTCCTGGATCAAGAGGCTCTTTTTTCATCACTCCGGTCTGCTTATCTCCTGTATTGACTGTTGCAATGCACTCTACATGGGGCTACTCTTGAAGAGTATCTGGGAACTGCAGCTGATGCAGAATGTGGTGGCATGAGCAATTTTGGGTGCCCCTAGCAGTGTGATTGTGCCTACCTGCACCCCCCTCAAGTCTTGCTATGCCCTGGTTGTGCCTCCACAGCAACTTGCAATCCATAGCCTGCCTGCAAAGCACCTGAGATGTGCAACTTCCTCACTGACTTTGGTTGCAAGGAGGTGCTCACTTAAGGACAGAGAGACAATTAGGACTGCAATGGAGCATTTTTGTTTTTGTTTTATTTTGTAACATATGCATATATATAGGCCAGGAGGAGGGGACTTCTCAAAGCCATTTAGGCACACTTGACATTTTTGGTGTACTGTGAACTTGTCAGTGTGTCAACCCTAACCCTAACCATGCTGCAGAACCTTAAGATATACAGATCTATGGAAAATATTTGTCTCAATAAAATGTCTGCATAGCATACAAAAAATGTTAAACAGCATGTTTTTTCTTTATACATTGGACCCTACTTACGTGAGGATGTCTACCTGTTGTGCTTTCCATGAAACAGGAATAGAATAGAGGAATCATTCTTGCAATCTAGATTTGGTGCTCAAATTGCTATTTTGGCTTAACTAGAAAGGGATTGGGTGTTGATCAAAGATTGTAAAAGAATCTTGAAAGTATTATTGCGTATTTCTGCTTCTTGTAATAATTAAAAATGCACTGGAATATACTTGTTTACATGGTTCTTTGCACATACTGGTTTCTTTAAAAACATAAGACTATATTGTGTGAAATAGTATTTGGTTACACTAAATCGTAAACTACACATGCGTGTTTCTCTCTTATGGGTCCTTCCTTCCTTCCTTCCTTCCTTCCTTCCTTCCTTCCTTCCTTCCTTCCTTCCTCCCTTCCTCCCTCCCTCCCTCTCTTCCTTCCTTCCTTTTTCCTGGGAAATAAAAAATTACAAGTTTTTGGCTAGGTTGTCAAAAAAACCAACAACCACAAAGCAGTTTTGATGGTAGATTTGAAGCAAGGATAAAATCTCTTCTTAATTTAGAAAGTAGCCTTTTCTTTCTAAAAGCACACTTTTATATTACATATAAAAAAGCTTTTGCTTGATGCCTGTGTTATATATTCTTTGCAATTTGGATGTGTATGTCACTCATTCCACTTACAAACTCTTTTTCTGGTGTAATTTTTGACAGTTTCATAGAGAGTTTTAAGCTTATTTTCTTCTACTCTGAAATATAACATTTCCAGAGCTGTGCAAGATGATTTTGAAGGCATGGACAGAGGAAAGACTTGTTGTACTTTACATATAATACAAAATTGAGGTTTTAATTTTTTTAGGAAAAGTTGTATTTAAAACTGATGCAGTGTTCTTAAAGTAATCATTGATTTTTTTTTTTCTTGTAGAATGTCAGGAGTTCCGGCTTGCCTGCTTGGATCAGCACAGTCAAAAAATATCAGAGAGGAAATCAAAGCGTAAGCTTTATTCCAGCCCTCTATTTATAGTACTGAAAAAAAATACTTTTCTCAATAAATATTGTTATGTTGTTGAAATGAGTCAAACAGAACTCAGTGGGCCTTATTGCAGAGAATTCTATCACAACCAAGTCTTAGCCAACACTTCAACTGTTTGTAATATGAATGTTAGTTTACTTTTGTCAGAAAGTAATTCTGTTTTCCTTTGCTTTACACAGGGGCCAGTATAGAGTTGTTTATTTAACTCCAGAATTCTGTTCAGGGAACCTCTTGTGGCTTCAGCAAATTGACAAAGCAATTGGTAAGTGCTAATAGTTGATATGCAAAACCTTGAAAGTTTTCTTTAAGAGCCACTGGAATTCTGCCTCAAATTCAAATGCATGGTTGGAAGTCCCTTCTGCCACCATTTTCAGTAAAGAAAAGTGATGGATCTCTCTGGTGGGACTGAAGGAGTCAAGGTTGATCACATCACTTTCTTAGGATGTGATGCTACCTTAAATAAAATCACTCCTTTGATTTAACCTAGAACTTTGATAGCATGAAAACATTTAGAAAAAGTTGTAATCTTTGGCATTGCTGTGAGGTTAACCAACTTGAAAGCCCATTTAATTATATTTTGGGTTTATATATTTCTTTTAATGAATGTCTTTATATCTTTATATATTCATACCACAACAAGGACTTGTGAGGCTGCCCAATTCTGCTAGTCAGTAAACTAGATTTTTGGATTTTCAAAAATATCTATATAACCTTCTTTATACTATCTATTTTTGCACGTTAATGCATTGAATTCTGCAGAATGTATAAATTATGCAATTCTGCACAATTTATTTCAGTGTGCACATTCTATAAAGCTTATGGAAAATGAAGGAATTGGTTCTCTTTTCTCTTAACCTGTTTTTTTCTTTTTAGGTTGTGGTTTCTGAGATTTCAGAGGAATTTCTAGCACATTTTCACAGTTTTAATTAGTGCACACCATTATAATCATTGGCTTTCTGCATGTGACAAAAAACAAAACAAACCTAACATATTTGCAGAGGCCAGCCACCTAAATAGCAATAGCAATAGCACCTAGACTTATATATCACTTCATAGGGCTTTATAGCCCGCTCTAAGCAGTTTACAGAGTCAGCATATTGCCCCTAACAATCTGGGTCCTTGAAAGATGGAAGGCTGAGTTAACCTTGAGCCGGTGAGGATCAAACTGGTGGCAGTTGGCAGAGCTTGCCTGCAATATTACATTCTAACCACTGCACCACCATGGCCACCAGATTTCATGATTCTCTCAAATCGTTTTTTGCTGCCTTCAGAATATCTTCTAATTACATGGAAGAATTTTGATGCTGAATACCACTGGCATGGTTTTTTTTTAACATTTTCAGGCAGAAGCACATTAAAAGTATAAAACAAAACTATAAAATGCTTATTTCTGCTTTTTCACAAACTTTACTCAGTTTTTCCAGATTACTGGCAGAACAAGTTCCCTTTTAGAATTAATTAAGAACTTATTGGGCGTTGTGTATTTATAAAAAATAGTTGTGATCAAAGATTTTTAGGATCATTATCTCTTTACTGGAGATAAGACTCTATAGAAAAATAGATAAATTGCTTCAGCTCCTAAATGTTCTGCAGACAACTCTGCTCTAAATTCTGAAAATGAAAACAAACTATACAGGACTATTTTTATTTCTCTTTAGGCATCACATTAATAGCGGTTGATGAAGCTCATTGTATTTCTGAGTGGGGACATGACTTCAGAAATTCTTTCAGGTCTTTGGGGTTGTTAAAGAAAAACCTTCCTAAGGTAAAAAAAAAACTCATTTATCTTGGTTTTTCCTTCACTTTAAATGTTTAGGCATGCATGTTTCTATCTATCTATCTATCTATCTATCTATCTATCTATCTATCTATCTATCTATCTATCTATCTATCTATCTATCTATGCATGCAATGAAAATGGGAATTTCTTTGTTGGTTTTCAGCAACAAATCCCAGGTGGTTTAAAGGATGCGTAGTTCATATTATTTTAGCCTCAGCTAGATATTTGATTGATGTCTTAGATTGACTTGGCTAAATGTTCTGCTCATGCCTTACACATCACTTTCCATATTGGCTAGCCTTTGTTTTTATAAATGTTTGCAAGCTGCCTAGAGCTGCTTCTAGATGAGATGGGCGGCACAGAAGTTTAATAAACAAACAAACGAATGATCTTCTGCACTAGATAACAGTGAATTGTCTTTCTTTAAACTATATGGGAATCTGTGACTGAATATGTTAACTCAAGAAAAGACCATGGCTACTACACTTGGTGATTAAGGCTAAAATTAATGTCACTGTGTGCTTCGATTCAGTTTGATTTGCAAGAATTAGTCTGCTATGGGAATAAATGTGCATGCACACTAAATACTGTACTCAAATCAAAGGCTTCAGATGACTATCCATTTCTTAATTTTGTATTGTCATTTAAAATAATTAGTAAATTCAGCTTTTTATTCTATCTCAGTTTTCTTTTTTCTTTTTAGGTTCCTATTGTTGCATTGACTGCAACAGCAAGCTCTTCAATTAGGAAGGATATAATAGACTGTTTGAATTTAAGAACTCCTCATATTACTTGTACCAGTTTTGACCGACCTAATCTATACCTAGAAGTTAGGCGAAAATCTGGAAACATAATCCAGGATTTATTGCAGTTCCTCATTCTGAAAGACAAGTAAGCAAGCTCTGAGATATATTGACAACTTATTCTTAACTAGAAGATCATTTTCATGGAATAAATCTTTTAAATAGTTTTTAGAATCCTGTTTGGCTTATTTGAGGATTTAGGAGTCAATTATTAGCTTTCAGTATAATCTACCTCAGAATATGTTCTTATGAAGTCAAACTTGAAGAAAGAATGTAGTGTATATGCCAGACAGAAATGCAATAAATCAATAAACTAAAGCTTAATTGTGGACATTGGAACGGACCTTGACATAAAAGAAACAGCAGAAGATGGATTGGCAAACAGGCCTGCTATAAAGTCTGTTGTGTAAATATCATGTTACTGAT
Source organism: Pseudonaja textilis (assembly GCF_049901715.1). Classification (NCBI taxonomy): domain Eukaryota; kingdom Metazoa; phylum Chordata; class Lepidosauria; order Squamata; family Elapidae; genus Pseudonaja; species Pseudonaja textilis. Next base: position 163,833,457 of record NC_141991.1, on the reverse strand, counting down.
CATTGCAATCCTTTTTTTTTCTGCTTGGCAAACATTGTTAGAGAAGCCAGATTGGGTAGTAAACCTGTATATTCACTTTGTAAATCAGCGGTCGCCAATCGGTGGTCCGCGGCCCACTGGTGATCCATGAGAAAATTTTGGTGGGCCACAGAGAAATATCTGCCCCAAAGCAATTAATCCAGGCTGTGCAGGAACACAAGGCTGCACCGCCCACATGGCCCGCCCACCTGCTGGCCCCCACCCTTTGGCCGAGCGCAAACCTGCAAAAAGCTTTGCACCCCTCGCCAACCAGGATGAGATGATGGTGCTGTTGCAGCAAGAGGGGGCTGGCAGCACAGGCGGGCTGAAGCGGCAATGGAGATGGCCAGAAGGTGCAGGAGCGCCGCGGTACTTGCATTTGCGCGGCATGCCCACACCTTCCAGCTCGCCTCTCTTGGCCTGGGCTCTTCCTCGATGGCCACGGCTGTAGGGACAGCCCAGAGCAGGAAAAGTATCAGTTGGTGGTGGTCAGAGGGGGTGGAGTGGGCAAGTCTGTGCTCACCATCCAGTTTAGACATCCAGAATGGGGCTGCGTCGTCGTCAGTTTTCTCGTCCCTCTCGGCACTCTGCTGCCCCCTCCCACGGCCCCATCCATTACTGCCTGAGGAAGGCACAGGAAAAGAAAGCGAGCAGAAACATAGGTGCTTTCGGCTTCATGCTTGTGTGAGCAAAGCATGATCGGAGCTGCCGTCTCCCTATATATACTGGTGGGGAGGTTGTCCATCAACCAATGAAGAAATGACAACACAGCCAACCTCCCCACCAGTATATATAGGGAGATGGTAGCTCCGATCACGCTTTGCTCACACAAGCACAAAGCCGAAAGCACCAACCTGAAGATGGCGAGTGGGACCTCGTCGAAACGTTGCCAAGAAACTCTCAATTTTACATGGGAAAAGACCCAAATACGCCATGACCTGCATACATATACATACATACATATACATATACATATACATATACATATACATATATATATATCAAAATTTATATTTAATATAAAAAATAAAAAATATATTAAATATATTATCTTTTTTAAAAAAAATTGTGTTAGTGGTCTTTAAAAGTATGAGTTTGGTGGTCCCTGAGGTCCAAGAGGTTGGCGACCCCTGTTCTAAATTATGTCTGAGCTCCACATGAGCAAGAAATTATTTGTATATTTGTTGGGGAAGACTGGTTAATGCAGTGTGAGGACATCTAGAGTCAATATAATATCTGGTGAGAGTTTTAATTTTTTTCTGCAAGGCTTTATTATCTGTGTTCTTGTCAGGATGGAGTTTAAATTGGCAGTGAAAATACTATTGAAATAGAAGAGGTTCATGTTAAATAATTTGAATCTGTCAACTTAAATGCTGGAGACAGAGAGAGATCAAAAGAGAGAAAGAGATATCAATGTAACATTATATCATGCCTCTACAAGGTTTTACATAAACTACCCCTTATAGGGACAAATTAGTTTGTTTTTATATTTATTGTTAACCTCATTTTTTTCACTGGTTTTTGATTTTAGTAACATAGTTTTCAGATCCTTTACATTTTAGGTTATCGGGATGTCATTAATTGTGTCTTTTATTGGTGTTCCTTCCTCAGGTTTTAAAACCACACTACTCTTCCAACCTAGCTTCCTTTAATGTATTTTCTGCATATGAGTTGAATAAGGAAGTGGAAAAGTATGCAAGTTTGTTGTATTACTTTCTCAATCTGGAGTCAGTCTATTTCACTATGTTCTGTGTGTACTGTGGCTTTCCTGATTTCTATATTTGTCTCTTATGATTTTAATGCTTTTAATCAGAGTTACTTCAAAATGAGATGGGCAGCAAATAAATTTAATAAATAAAATAAATAAATAAAAACTAATATATGTTAGGACAATGAAATATTCTGGGATTCCTATTTTTCTCAGCACTTTCCACAGCTTCATATGAGTGACACAACTGAAGCCAAAAAAGAATAAAAAGAAGTGAGAAAAATAAATGAATAAATAGAGGAAACAATAAGGAAAAACCCTATTTTCTACCACAATCATCTTGACGTTGCCAAAAAAGGGCCTGTCACATCTTCAGAAGCCTTCATTTTGTATTCTTTACCAGTTCTTTCAATTTTAGTCTTACAGTATACAAATTTTGCTCTTCTGTTCTGTTTTCAGTTTTATTCCTTTGTCATAAGCATTCATTGACCCATGCATAAAATCTATATTTGGAACAGTTTTGGGCAGATCTTCACCAAGTAGCATTCTCATTCATTCTTGTGTTTCCAAATGACCTAAAACATTTTTGTACTTTGATACCGTTTTCATCCATGCATTCATTATGTAGATTAATCATTGCTTTGGATTACATTCCTCAGTATTTTGGATAGTTTCTCCCAACTCTTTCCATATTCTTTCATTATCATAGTTAGTTATCATAGTTAGATACTTGCAGTTATCCCCAATATTGCTATTTTCAAAGAGTGAATAAGATGATACTAATTCATACTTTCTGAGCTTTAGAGTTGCTTTCCTGCATATATTTATTGGTTCTGCTTCATAAACTCAGACTATCTTCATTCAGGTTTATTACATTGTTCACTTTTCTTAGTTTCATAACATATCTATGTTTTCATTTGTTTCATTTGTTCTCTTTACATTTATTTCTCTTTGATTCCAAGTTGTAATCTTTCATGTAGCATGATCATCCATAGATGGATCACTATATTTTGATTTCAAAGGTCCATCAAGTCTTTCTTAATTGAAGCTTCCATGTAACGTTTTTAGTAAAAAAAAGAGTAATTTATTTCTACAAATGCCTTGCAAATATTTAAGTCGTATTATTAGTCACTATTTTTCCCATGTGACATGGAGGGAGAGGAATGCCCTTGAGAAACAGAAGAAAGCTGCTGTCAACGCAACAGTTAGATAAAAGAAACCTGAGTCTGGGACAGGAATGCAATGTATGCAAATGTCTCAGACAAGACCTTTTCTAGTTCACCCATAAATAAAGGGAGGGAGGGGGGAGGCAGATTCAAACTTGCAAGATTCTGTTGCTATAACTTTAGAATAAAATTAGTGTTAGCTTACATGAATTTGGTTTCCTAACTGGACCTATTGAAGGCCTGATATGTAAACCTGTGTTTGAGAGAAAGACAATTTTAAAGTAATGTAAATTGACATTGAGATTTATCATAGATTAATCAGTTTATTAGCTATTCTAATAATTACTGGAAAAACCTCACATACAAATGATTTCTACTTATTTTTCTAATCTTAGGTCTACATATGAATTTGAGGGCCCCACCATTGTTTACTGTCCATCAAGGAAAACTACTGAACAAGTAGCTGCAGAGCTAAGAAAATTAAATCTAGTTTGTGGTATATACCATGCTGGAATGGGAATCAAGGCAAGAAGAGATGTCCACCATAAATTCATGAGAGATGAAATTCAGGTATGGAACAACTTCATTTGTTATCTAGTTTAGGCAAATAAAATATACAGAAGAAGGTTTCTATATTAAATATATAAAACAACATAAGCATAGAGACCTTGGTGCTCTCTGAGCTTGAACCAAGCTCAGAGACCACCAAGGACCCCACAGTTCAACTCTGACCTACAAATAATCAGTTCTGTCGGTATCATATAAATGTATTGTTTTCCTTTTCAAAATTAGGACCCACTAGTTAATAAAATTGATTCTGAATGTCTTATTGAAGTTGACATGTTAATTTTATGCATGTTTACCTGATAGTATGCCTTACTGAATTCAACAATACTTCAGTGTTTTTATTCATAAGATCTGACTATATGTTTTTTCTAGCATTTTTAATTGATTATTTCAATTTTTTTGATGAAATATGAATAGTATATTTATATTTGTTCCTGTTCTTTTGAAGCAATATAAGTGTGTACATTACTTACATCACAGATATGTTATATAAATGCCAATAATTTATGTTCAAACCTTGTTTTCTGTAACCTTATTTAATTTATGTAGTTGTTTTTAAAGGTTATGAGATTTATGCATATATTAATATTCTGAGTATAATTCCTATTTTTTTAAAAAGGAAGACTAGGGAGACAAACTAGTCAGTTTAACTAATATCAGGAAGTTTTAACATTTAATATAGAGCTTCTGAAGGGTACCTTGCATATGTTCAATTGATGGTCTATCTAGTAGAATTTCATTCATATTTTAGCCCAGGATTTGGAATAACATGATCATATTGCATGTTTTAATCAAACCTGTGTGTGTGTGTGTGTGTGTGTACACACATATATGTATAGTGGTGCTTTTTGTGAAGCCTTCTGAATTTCAGTATTTCTGCATAAATATCTAAACATGATCAAGTCCTAAAACTACTGTTTTCCCAAAAATAAAACCTAACCAGAAAATAAATCCTAGCATGATATTTTCCAAGCTGCTTGTACCCCCAAAATAAGCTACAGTTAAGACTGTCAGCCAGATGGACGTATTTACTGTATTCCCCCCAAAATAAGATCTAATAGGAAAATAAGCCCTAATGCGTCTTTAGGAGCAAAAATTAATATAAGACCTGGCCTTATTTTCGGGAAAATATGGTACTGCTAGATAGAGAACACATTAAACAGATGAGTCTAAAACATTATACTTGTTCATTTATTTTTTGACGAAAATGACCCAAAAGTATATATAATATGAGCCTTGGTGGTGCAGTGCTTAGAGTGCAGTACTGCCGACTATTTCTGCTGACTGTTGGCTGTCTGCAATTTGGCAGTTCAAATCGACCAGGCTCAAAGTTGACTCAGCCTTCCATCCTTTGGAGGTGGGTAAAATGAGGATGCAAAATTGTTGGGAGCAATATGCTGACTCTGTAAACCGCTTAGGGAGGGCTGTAAAGCACTATGAAGCGGTATATAAGTCTAAGTGCTATTGCTATTGCTGTAATGTTTGTGTGTGGAAGCTTGAAACAGTTAAATCTAAGCTACAATCAATCACTACAGTTAGGTCTTACTTAAGTCTTACAGCTTACTTAAATGATCCCCGTCCCATCACTTCTTGACATTGCATGATGTGTTTTGATTCTTGCAGGCCTAAATGAGGTTCTCTCCCCAAATCAGATAAGCAGATTCTGGTTGACTATTTAAAACAAGATTTAACTTCCCAAGAGCTCTTTTGACAGTGGGATTGTCAAACTGCAGGAAATCAGAAGGTCCAGGCAGTTCAAATGGGTATAAAGATTTATTGCAAGCTTAAGCTCTCTAAAACAATTTGACTAGTCCAAGCAAATTGGCTGTAGATAAGAATCACTGGAATACAAAGTGTGCTGGACTTAGATCTCTTGTGGTCGTGAAGAGACTTGAGACTGATGACATGTTTGACCCCTCTCTTGGGCTCAGCCTGGTCATCTCCTTTACAGTTCACATCACTGTATGTGTTTTTCTAGAAGATGAAACATTTGGGAACATTTTAATTAGGATTCTTGTCCTCAGCAGTGGCATTTTAACGTATGTATTGGATTTAGTAAATAACATAAATGACTTGGAATTCAAATATTGTGTTTCTAAGCTGAGTCTGGCAAAGCATTGACAACTCATTGCATACAAATATTTTATGCAGATCAAACATTAATACTGAAAAGTGCATTAATATTGAAATAATGTAACTTTGATGTTGTGGATTTTGGTTCTTTTCTGCAGTGTATAGTCGCTACTATAGCCTTTGGAATGGGCATTAATAAAGCAGACATTCGGACAGTTATACATTATGGAGCCCCAAAAGAAATGGAATCATACTACCAGGAAATTGGAAGGGCTGGCCGTGATGGGCTTCCAGCCTCTTGCTATGCATTGTGGACTCCAGCTGACATGAGCTTCAATAGGTAACTGCAATTCTGATATGCTTTGTACGTATAAATATTAAAACAAGAGATATAAAACCATGCTGAATATTTTAAACCATTGCAGGTAGCCATTGTTTAGTGACTGCTTTGTTTAGTGACTGTTCACAATTATGAATGTGATGAAAACATAATATTGTGATCAACCCCATTGGCAGATTTGCAAAGTGGATAAAAACTGAAAACTGAAGTAAGACTGTACACACAATTATGGTTTCACTTAGTGACCACTTCACTTAACAACCGAATAGCCAGTCCCAATTCTGGTCCCTGAGTTAGGATTACCTGTACATAAAAGTTGGTTGGTATTGTTTAATATTTCATTGTTTGAATTTTATAATGGGACTACAAATTCAAATTATGAGCTACTGTAGTTCTATTTTATAATTCATTTCCCATGCATTAGACCTGCACAGTGAAGAAAACAACAATGAGCATTATTTAGTATTTTAAAAATTTGATACATACATACAGTGATTGTCATGAATGCTTTTTTCTTATATTGATCTTTAATATATCATAGTTCAGGCCTCTATACCTTGTAGAATATTACAATCTGTCATGTTGCAAGCCATTCAGGATCTTAACACAACAACATTGTATGTCAAGCAGACATGTCTCATATATTAAGTTTTATAGCTTCTTCATCAACAAGCCTATTTTCACATTTCTCCAGTTGTACTATCTATTTCTATAGCCCTATCCTTTTTAAAAGCATTCTCTCGTATATTTTGTGTCTTTCGTTTCATATTTTTTTCCCCTTGATACTAAATCTTAATCATTTGAATTCTACTTGACATATCATACTCCTTCCCGTAAAAATCACCAACATATGTTTCCAAGTGTGTTCCAACTTCATTTTCATTCCAAATCATTTCATAAATTTAATTCTTAATTCCATCCACCTTGTGAAAGCTCCTTTACATCCACATCCAAATGTTTTTATTTCGGTGGAAATTACTCTGCATTTTCTTTTCTCTTTTAATCTTAATTTTGTGACTTCTTTTTGTTCAAGTGCATCTTTATTTCTTTTTATACCTTACATCATATTTTTGTTTTAGCATTTTTGTAACTTTATATGTATTTTTTTCATCCAGAGATTTACTTTTTCTACTAAATATTGTAGAATGAGGTATTAATGAGGTATGAAATTAAGCAGTTTTATACCTTATTAACATAGCTCCTTTCATTCCTGTAGCATTCATAATGTAAATGGATTTTTGTGTCTCAAGCAGCTTCTTTTTCACTTTCTGTTCATTCTAATCTGCCTTGTACCTTTTCTTACAAGGTTTTCCTGCAGTTCTTTTTTTCATTCTTTCCTTTTTTTCCATATCCTCACCCCCCCCGCAAAATCTATTCTTGACACTATGAAATTGTCTATCCTTTGTTCAGAGCCTGTTATCTTCTTAACCTTTACTAATTCACAATTATAAACAATAACAATTAAAACAAATCTTTTAAATGTATATTTATTCTTTTCCAATGAATGGAGAAGAATATGCCATGAATGGACTTCTCTTTAAAATATATATTTAAAATAAAACAAGCACAAATAGGCTGAAAAACAGCTTCTATCCCAGGGCAGTAGCTCTTTTGAATTCTACTGTATAGTGCAGTGTTAGTTTCGGTTCAGCGTGTGGAGTGTGAAGGATGTGTGTTTATGTTTATTTTCATGGTCATGATGTTTGATTTTGTTGTACGAGGTGCAGTGACAATAAACTAAAATAAAATAAACTACCATTATCTTAAGGAGATACTCATGAATCAGCATCTCTGAACGACCCTCTCACTATATATATATATTTACCATGGTTTAGTTCATCCACTTATGACACCTAACAGAATAATATTTAAGACAACTTTATTTATTATATGGGGTTATTCTAAGCCTGATTGAAGGATTAGGGAAAAACATACTCCCTTTATTCAGCCACTATACTCCTCAAAATCTGAAAATCATCATGCAATGCTATGCCTTACCCTTTTCTTAGTTTCACAAATGTACAACATAATCTGCTTTTCTTTCTTTCCTTCATTTCATTTCTTAATTCATTCTCTTTATTATTTATCTCTCTCATTTTCCAAGTCACAGTCTTCCATATACTACAGCCACCACCATAAAGATATATTCTTGCTATGTATATACTTGTAGCAAATTAATGATTGATGTTATATAACGTACATTCCTATATATTGCCTGCTGCATATTTACATTTGGGGGGAGGGAGAGGGGGCAGCAGAAAAAAAATAAGATGAATTATCAGTATTTCAGTTTTTTTCTATTTTCCTTTTTAAGACACCTAATCAGTGAGATACGTGATGAAACCTTTCGCCTGTATAAACTGAAGATGATGGCCAAGATTGAGAAATATCTAAGCTCAAACAGCTGCAGGCGGAGGTAAGTGTTTATGTTGTATATTTTAGCAGGTGACAGACAGCAGCTTTCAGTGAAAGCTAAGTGAAATTTTGAAAAGTCATAGAGGATTCTGCTGGATTTTTACACTTGTACTATCAGTTTCATACTTTGAAAAAAATACGTCTGTCTCAGGATGATTCAAGGACAAATAATTAGCTCCTATGTGAATTAATTAATGATGATGATTTCAGCTCATTGTTTCCTTCAATGAATTTAACATGTACATTCTTGTTCTTTTATTTAATTCCTAACATTCTCTTGGGCAGAATAATCTTGTCTCATTTTGAAGACAAACAACTCCGAAAGGCATCGACAGGCATCATGGGAACAGAAAAATGTTGTGATAATTGCAGAGCAAGGTAAATGTTGCACCCCAAAGATTTAAGGTTTGGAACCACCTTCCCTCAGCAGATAAATAGATAATGGCTCTCTGCTAATGAAGTATTCTTAAACTATCATTACTTTTAACATAAAGAATTTATCAGTGTATGGTATGCCATTCAGTCATTCACTGCCAAAAGCTAATTCGCAGAATATAATTTTAGTTTAGTTTCATTATTATCATTTTACATTTATAATCTAAAGAATTAAGGTGCCAAAGATAGATTTTCGCTGTTTTAGTCTCAAAATAAATCTGTGAGCTTGGTTAACATGAGTCAGAGCTAGAATTATCTAGGGACACGAAAGTTTTTGAATCCATATTGTTGTTATCTGATCTGACATTGGGCCATCTACCCCATTTCATTCAAGCTAAAGTGCTTGGATTTCCTAATTTGGAGAAAATGCAACTGAGGTGCAGTGGACCAGACAGAAGACACGATAAACGTTTGTGAGGCTGCGTCAAGATTGCTATTAAACCAGTCAGGCCTGGCAACCATCAATCCATGCATTGATAGCATTACAATTAGAATATTGCAAAATGTTTAGTTTGAATCTCTGAAAAGTGCCTAGATGCTTTCATAGGTATAGAGTGACGTAGGTGGACATTCAATCAGTGCAAAATCCCTGAGTCCATATCCTACCCAGATTGAAAGATCATTACTAATTTTCAGTTGTTGGTAAATAGCCCTGAATGCTAGTTTAGGCTTTATTGTTTGAGAAAGAAGCAGAAATCCATTTGGAAACCACAGGGCAACATTCTGCATCAATGCAATTATGGGGCAGAAGGAATTTTTTTATTAGATTACCTGACTGAGTAGGAATGAGATGAGGATAAAGAAAAAGTGATTGGGCTATTTGGACACTAGTAACAAATGTGAAAAAAGTCTGCTTATAAAAATGTCTGCTTTTAACAAACAGTGATCTAAGAGTGACGAGGCATTTAACTGTTTGTGTGTATGGTATGTGTTTGTGTTTGACTGCAAATTGAATGAAGTTTAACATTTGAACTAAAAAAATAGAAACTAAAGTAATAACATTTTTAAGGATAAAAGAGAAATGAGAGAATGTTGAAAATTGTAGAGATTATAATATTGAATTAGACAATTGGCAAAAGCTATGGGAAAGAAATAGAAAACTAATGCTGGCAACTTCATATAAAGAGGACCAATATAAAATGTTTTATAGATGGCACCTCCCTCCAACCAGATTGGCTAAAATAAGTAAAAGTGTATCACCACAATGTTGGAAATGTAACATGGAGATAGGACCTATTATCACATGTGGTGGAAATGTGTAAAAGCAAAAAAGTACTGGTGGAAAATAAAGGTATGGATGGAAGAGATGGTTAGCTAAAAAGTAGAGTTTAGACCAGAAATATTCCTACTTGGAATTATTGATGAGAAATATAGTAAAGGAACAATATATTTAATGTTACATATAATAACTGCTGCGAGATTGGTATATGCCCAAAACTGGAAGAATGAAGATACCCCTATAGAAAGCGAAATAATAAGGAAAATATTAGTCTGTGCAGAGATGGACAGGCTAACTCTAAAAATTAAGGATAAGGGTGAGACAGAGTACTATGAAGTCTGGAGTAAAATGTATCAATGGCTGGAGTTGGGGAAAAAAAGGAATTGTTGACGCTTTATAGGAATGAAAGTAAAAGTTCTGTAAATTAAAGAAATTGAAATATAATGGACAAATATGATATGAATATATGAATATAAAAACTATAAAGAAAAAAAAGAGATGGATAAGAAGCCAGGTTGTAAATATGTATATAAATGTATATAAATGAAAATAGAAACAAATATGTAACTAGCATTATATCAATAACATAAGAAAAAAGGGAAAAATAATGTTTAAATGTATTTCTATGCTGTAGTTTGTATGGCCAAAATGATGGCCAAGAAAGTCTCACTGTGTTCAACTGTTTTTAATGTTGATTTAATAAAAAATTAAATAAAAAGAAAAAAGAAAAAAGAAAATTGTAAAGATTTATACATCAACAAACGCAATTGAAACAAACATACTAATATCCAAGAAAAATGATGAAATGGGAGTCACAGAATTGTGAGAATATTGAAAAAGATAGGTTTGAAGGTTTTTTACCAATACAGTTGTGTCAAGAAGCATAAAAAGGATGAAGACTAATTTGCCCATTGATCTTGATGATTTCAGTGGTTAGGAAAGAAGCATTTTCTAGGTTGCTTTTCCAATTATGCGAGCTTGTAATGCAAATGATTGAATGTGTGTTCCTGTATAAGAAGGAAAAATAACCTTCCCCCCACCTCATATTTTTGATACTAGTTATCAACAATGTATAATTTTGGTGCAGTTCTAGGAACATTCGTTGTATTCCAGTAATTGATACTCAAGACAGTTTTGAAGATTTTGGTCAGCAAGCATTCAAACTGATGTCTGCAGTATGTGATTTAAAGGAGAGATTTGGCATGGGGGTTCCAATACTGTTTCTCAGAGGATCTGTAAGTATGGTAAATTGATGCAAATTTGGTAATGTTGTTTGCGTGGTAGTGGGGCAAATGATGGGTCTGGGAGTGCAAGCATTCTAGGCTTTTCTACTTCTTATTAATTCAGTATTATTCATTACATATGAAAGAATAAGCTCTGTGCTACTTACTGTGGTAACAAAGTTTGTGAGTTAAAGAGTATCCATAAGATTGTGTCCCATTCCTTTATTTGCTAAACAGTGACAAACTTTCTTTCACAACTTTGTGCATTCTGTAGAGCTTTCATGTTTGACTAAATGTTTTAATTTTAATAAATACAATTTATGTTTTACTATGAATACAATTTATGTTTTACTTTTCACCTTTTTATCTGCCCTACCATAGGGCAGATTAAGTGAAGTAATGCCACCTCTCATGTCCCTTCTTTGCATTCCATAATCCCTCATTTAGGCTTTTTTCCCTCATGGGCATTGGGCATGGTTTCAAATAAAATCCTGTGCAACAATTTCTTGCCAGTTTTCCTTTTTAAAAATACTGTGTATGACTGAGAGCCCTTTCTATTATGCAGTACTAAAAATGTATAAAAATCACTTTGAATAGTCAGAGAGTGTTATGGCAATATTTCATTCTATTAGTTATTTAAGGTTGGTCATTCAGTATGCATGAAATTGGCTATTTTAAGAGCTATTCACTGTTTCATTCAACTGAAATTGAAAAATGCCTTAGGAAAAGAATTAATGTTCAGTTAATCTTCTGTGTTAACTGTAGAATATGTCACAAAGTTTCTTCTGCTTATGGTTTAAAAAACTGCTTTAATTACTATAACAGGAAACTATACCCCTTTTGCTTTTTATGGTTTACTGAATACTGTAATTAACAGTATTTCAGATATAATATATTATTCTATGTAGCTTTATTTCTATGTGTAACAAGTATTTAATGGTTTGATAATAATATTAAGATAGTTAGAAATGTCCTTTACAAAGCATACTTCCAAATATAAATAGTTTACTTTACACCATGTTCACTCATGGCTTGTGAAGAATTGTTTTATCATCAGTTTTGTTCAACTTAGTAGACTTTGGGTAAAAATAAGCACAGGTGTGTTCCTAAACAGATTTCAGGTGAGTCACCAGAGAGATCAGATTTCACCTGTTATTTGAAATTTGAATCCATCTTCAGTGGCGATCAAATTCTCCTGGGAACTTTCAAATTAAAAAGTTGCCTCAGCTGAAATCCTACACTATCCCTATTAAGACAAAGGAAGGTTCAAAACTTTCAAAATATGGCTTCTGCAGTTGTGAGATGTTTTGTTTCTTTGTTTCATTTTGAGGCTGCCAATTTCCAACACTTTGTGTTTGTGGACATGTGAAATGATGCATCCCATTCTGTTAAGGCCCAAATTGAGTTACAAACCAGAGCAAAAATAAAAATAATGAAACACGGCCAAGAGAAACGTATTAAAAGAGAAAATAATAACTACATGAAAGTGATACCTATTTGGCATCTCTCCAGTAACTAAATGCTCTTTGTTCTAGCAGAAACTTCTAATGAAGGTAGAGAGGAATACGGATACTTCATCTTCCCTATACATAGCCTGATCAAAAATCTGCTCTTTGAGCATCTGGAAAGATGGTGCAAACTATTGTTGGGAGAAAAGGTCATCAAACATATTAAGCTCTCACTACTGCTTTTTAACATTTCATCAGTAGGTTACCAATAGGATACAATCCATACAAAACATGAAGAACATTAACATACTCTGCCCAGCAACTAAGAGATACTGGTAATTTCTAGTCAAACCGATACCATCCTTTCTGAAAGTGAAATTTTAAGCCATGATTTCAAATGCCTTGATCACATAAATTAACATTGTCAGAAAAGGGGGAAGGGAGAAAGAATAATGTGGCCATGTGGCATTTGTAGTAGCTTAGAAATTACCAAAAGGATTTTTATAGTGAAAATGCTGCAGTACAAAATGTGCTTCTGGTAACAGGATTCAGCTAGATAACCATACTGTCCTGGCCCAAGACTTTAGCAAAGTCATTAACAGTCCAGGAAATAAAATGAAGAGAGGCACATGCTATTGAATAAGACTACATTTTTGTCCTAATTTAGCCCAAGGTTTGAGATGCAGAACATTCTTTACCTGGGTACAGTTGAGTAGTAGATAAAGCAAAATCCATTCCCTGATCCAACTGAAGATTTGAGGATTCTTGAAGATATAAATTGTTGGGCGGGGGAGGGGAAGGTGGGAGGTTGTTTCACAAAAATTGTTTCAATGCCTTTGCTTTTAGGATCCAGTTCGATCTGCCTTCTTATTCTTCCAGTTAGGCTAAGCAAATTAATAGTTAAGTGTAAAATTTTTCATTTCAGATTATCTTTTCTAAAAAAAAAAGCTTAGATAAAAAACAAACTTGCCTCCAGTGATGTATTTTGAATTGATTTTAATCTATTTTATTCCTATTTTCAATTTAGCCTATATTGGGGGAAAAAAGGTCTTCCTTTCCAAGAAGTATCAATATAAATATATAATCCCCTATGCAACTCCTTTTTCCAAAGAAATCTAATACAATTTGTTTACTTTTTATCACACTGGTTCTCTTTGAACAGGACGTCATTTTCTGAATATTAGAAAGATGTATATTTCTTGATGGGATAATGGAAAGGCTGCCTTGTTAAGTGATGACTTTGTATAGAATTGTGCGAGAATTGTGTCTTTTAAATAAGAATAAATACTGTATTCTTGAGTGTTTAGCCTTTTTTGTTTTAAACCAGTCTTCTCAGCGTCTCCCAGACAAATTCCGTACTTATGGTCTGTTTGGAAGTGGGAAAGATTGGCCAGAGCACTCATGGAAGGCATTGGGCCGACGTCTCATGCTTGAGGGTTTTCTTAAAGAAGTTTCTGGTCAAAACAAATTTGCAGTCATGTGCATGCTTACTGAGAAGGTAGGTTTGCAGTCATCAGGCAAAGTGCTTAGTTAAGTGACAATTTGGGGCATCAGTGTATTAAGTAATTTGTTTTGCTCTCAGGGTAAAGACTGGCTCAGTAAATCAAGAAAAGAGCAGAGGAAAAGCCTTTTACTTCCATCTGATGAGGATCTATGCTTAAAGAAACCTACTCCAAGGTGATTATGTCTTCTGATTCTAAAGTGCATGCATTTCAAGCCATTCTGTCAATCTGTCCGGGAGACGTTTTTGTTTTGTTTCTAGACTAGTCAAAATTTCTGGATTCTACAATTCTCAGAATCCTTTGCCAGCTAAAGTGATATATTTTGTGCTTTCAAATCTCTGGATATTTAGAGTTGAATGTTTTTCCAAGGCTGCTGGTTAAGAATTAGTTTTTATTTGTAAATTGACAAAACATTAGAAAGTTCAAGTAAGCAGCTGTACCTTCTTTAACATGTTGAGCTTTATATTGTGTGAAAGTAGTAGTACATAACTCTTTTTGCCAGGTTGGATTGTAACCATCTTTTTTTCTTTTGAGCTCAGCTTGTGCTTTGAGCTTTGCACTTCCTTCCAAGTTGCTTGAGATAATATGCTTCAAATTCAGAATTGTTTAAATCAGAATGTTTTGCAAAGAATGTTTACTGTGGGACTGGTTTTTGCTTTCAAGAGGTCTAAACTCCCTTTTCTTCCCCTTTGCAGTTACAAACAAATCTCTGCAGAAGCAGGACATGTTTCCAGTGCTGGGTTACCTCCGTCAATACTCAGGAAACAGGTCTGTGTTATATCAGAGAAACTTATCTTTTCTGGTAACCTAGAGATATTATCTCTTAGTCAGAGGCGGCAGCAGCATGAATACATAACAGATGAGCTCTCATTAATAGAGGAATTATTGTTCTATAGGGAAACAAAATTGCTGAATTTAGAAATGGTTGAAAGAGCTTTACTGAAACTATTTTCCCGATAGCTGCATGTATCATGTTCCAGCTGGAGGAAAAATCTAGCAACATAAATTAATTAGTTGAAATCAGTGTTCTTGGGGGTTTGAGATGGAATATGTCTGGTATATAGAAGTTCAGAGGACTCTATCATGTTTGTTAATTGTGAGTTAAAAGTGAAGCTACCTGGTAAAATTAACCATAATTCTAGATACTATGAAACTAAGAAGATACTATTGAAAGAAGAAATGTTACTCATGACAAAAGAAAGTAAATGACAAATTACTTGTGAGATTCATTAGAGAATAATGTTTCATTATAAAATCAGCAGTGAGCATTTATTACAGCTCTGTGAAGCTCATAACAAATAACAATAAGAACATAAAGGAAATAATTAAAAGCAACATCCAGAAAACAATGACCAGCTAACAGTTCCCAGTCTTTGGGCTGCAGTCTCATCTGATTACAGTGCTTGGTGAAAGAACCATCATTTTAAGGCCTTCCAGGAGGCAAAAAGAATTAAGGCCTGTTGGAACTCGTGGGGAGGATATTTCATACAGTAGGCATCAGAAAGCCAGACAAAATTGTACAAAATACAAAATGATCTATAAAGGATATAGGTACATGTGTATCTATTTCTGGTTGCTCAATAAAAGGGGTTGAAATAAGAATTTACACTCAGAAATTTAAACTGGTTAGGTTGTGAAATGATGCTGGCTTTCATTCTTACCTAAGAAGTCAAGAGGCTGTTCTGTATTATGGCTCAGATGATGCCAACTGTGGCTGCATTGGCATTTTTACTCAACTGTAACATAATTAGTTTCATATTTTATTTATTTCAGTATTATCTTTACATTTCTCTACTCTTCAAAGTTAATGCTTCCTGTTATTGAAACCCAAGCAAACTGTGGTGATATGATTTGTCCTAATCCTATTAAAGTACTTGTATAGTTAAATGTTTTTTAAAATGTTGTATTTAAATGTATCCAAAAACATTATAAGATGCACATCCATATTCTCTCTTTTTTAATTTTATGTTACTGAAGAACACTTCTGTGCATGAAATGTTTTCCTATTCAAAAATTAGTAAGATGTCCAGCCAGAGTACACTTTCAGATAAAAGGTATTTCTGAAAATACTAGTTTTTCTTTTTTGTAGTTTTTTTGTATTTCTTCATATTAACGTCTGTTGAGACTGTTGGGTGGATTGAAATTGGAATACTCTATAATAAGTTTGTACGGTATTTGCTGATGCTACTGTCATCAATTTACAGTAAATTTAGGAATGGCTTTTTCACTGAATATCTTTAAAATGCAGTAATTTTCTCAGAGAAACAAAACATGCTGATTCCTTGTGGAAAGATTAACAGCACCGTCTATTCCTCCAGCTTGTGCCATAAGCATGTCTTGTTTTGATCCAATAAGCATTTCACAAGGCTTTTGGTTCATTTATTGGCCCATTCTAGGAAAATAAAAGCATTTATGTGCTCTTATTTGTCAGCTACTACATATACTGACTGAATAGAGGTTTTAACTGTTTTTCTTTCAATAGTAGTGCCACTGTGCAGTTATCACTGCCTTGCACCCCTCTGAGTGCTACAGAAACTGTTATATCTGAAAGGGAGAAGGAATTGCAGGTTAGTATACCCAGTACTTGGTGATTAGATTCATGTGAGAATCGGGTTTCTTTCATGATTACAGAAATAATAATGAATAGATTGATTTAGTTTTAATCAAAGTGAAAACTAAGTCATTCCTCACTTTGACATTTATTGATCCCTGTTTCTTTTGTCAAAATGCGGAAAGTATTATTACACTGTTGTGCAATGAATTTTGCTTTGGAAGATTGTTGCAATATCATGGCACAGATATAAAGGGACAAGGCTGATAGTAAGACACTGTTTTCATCATGCTAATCTGTTTGACTCTCTCAGGATGACATCTGAGTGAAACTTAAAAAAGATAGTTTGGTGTAGTGGTTAAAGGCATCAGGCTAGAAACTGAGACTGAATTCTAGTCCCACCTGAAGCATGAAACCATTTGGTTGACCTTGGGCCAGTCACTCCCTCTTAGTTCTAGAAAGGATAAACCACTTTTAAAAATATTGCCAGAAAACTCCAGGGACTTGCATAAGCAGTTGCTGGGAAATAAATCTAATTCAGAAGCACAAAAGCCTACATTTAAAAATGCCATCCTAGATATGGCATTCCATTCTGAATTAAAATGAAAGAGTAATGCTCCTGATAGATAGCCTACTTCTTATTTCTTGTTTATATTTGCATCCTTTCTTTTTTTTTTAAAAAAAGACATCTTTTAAATGGAATAGCAAGTTTGTTTATTGATATTTTTAAAATAATGTTGCCTTTTCATTTCATGCAGTAATTTGTAAACCTTTTTTGTTTCTTTTAGACTGTACTGTATGGCAAATTAGTGGTAGCCAGGCAGAAACTTGCCAGTGAAAAAGATAT
The DNA here is from genome assembly GCF_049901715.1 of Pseudonaja textilis. Lineage (NCBI taxonomy): Eukaryota > Metazoa > Chordata > Lepidosauria > Squamata > Elapidae > Pseudonaja > Pseudonaja textilis. The sequence continues at coordinate 163,815,945 of NC_141991.1, read as the reverse complement.
CCCTCCAGCTGTGCTTGCAACAAATAAAGTGCTGCTTGACATGACTGTGATAAGGTATGAATTTTCATTGAAGTGAGTGAATGAACATCATTTGATACATGTTGGAGAACAATAGGAATCATTTTGCTGGGGAAATGTCAGGGATTCTCATCTCCTAAAATGTTAAATGAATTTGTATGAATTCGTCTTCCCATTCCACCATATGAATAAACTAATAATTTCATTGGCATTAGGTTTGAGTAATAAATTAAACCATTTGCTTCTGTCCTAACTCAAACTTACAATCATCAAAACTGAGGGAAGATTGATTTTTTTATAGCTTTTCTCTTGCCACCCAAAAACTTTCATTTGCTTAACAAAATTGCTATCTTCCTTTTTCTTGACCTGTTGGGAGTGACTTGTCCCACAGTTTGAGAATTTCTAAGTAATTATCTCTAAAAATTAGAAAATCTATTTGACCACAATATAACAGAAAGGAGGAAAATGTGTTTACCACCTGTTTTGATAACGTTTCAAATAGAATGCTTTTAAAGATGTTTCATCCTTCTAAATCTATTCAAATGATTCACACTGACACAAATTTGAAAATTTTGTTTTACTTTAGCAAATGTGCTTGAGATCAGTAGCCTTAAATTGATGCCAATTATACATCATAACTGCATTTATTAAATTTACCACCTTGGGATTTTTTTCTCAAAAGTAAAAAAAAAAGATTTAAATTACATAAAATGAATAATATCATAATTATCCTAACTATGAATTTAGATTTCATTTTGTAATAATATAGGTAAAATAAAAGGTGGTCAAGCAGACCAGAAGCCAGTAATCTCTTTACTCCTACTGGCAGTGAAACATTGCATGGTGTTAATACACTATTTAGAGTGAAACTGTGGTTAGGCATTGCTCAGTGATCCATTCACACAATACCCACATCTGCATATGCCTGAATTCTCCCTAAAATAATCATAGTGTTATGTATATAACTTTGGAATGGATTATAAACTTTGCTAGCTTATCTTTTAACTTCTGTTTTCAGGCTCTTCAGCAAGTACTTTCATATTCTCCCTCCTTCTGTATTTATAGGTCATTTTTTTCCCCTTTTTCACCTTCATATATCAAACTCAAAATAATAAAGTCAAAGACTTTCTGTAATATCTGTAACTTTTTTTTAGACCTACAACTGTGGAAATTATGAAGAGAATTGATGGCATTTCTGAAGCAAAATCTACCATGTTGGCTCCTCTTTTAAACGTAATCAAACAATTCTCCCAGACAAATAATTTACAGGTCAGATATCATTAAATACAATTTAACAGTTAAATTGTTAAGTTTTAAGAAGGAGACCCAATATCACATTTGGCAGCATGCTATTCAACCTCTTGCCTATAGCAATAGCACTTAGACTTATATACTATTTCACAGCCCTCTCTAAGTGGTTTACAGAGTCAGCATATTGCCCACCAACAATCTGGGTCCTCATTTTACCGACCTCAGAAGGATGAAAGGCTGAATCAACCTTGGGCCTGGTGGGATTCAAACTGCCAAATTGCAGTCAGCAGAAATAGCCTGCAGTACTGCACTCTAACCACTGCTCCATTGCGGCTCTATAGGTAATCCTTGCTTAACAACCATTTGTTCAGCGACTGTTCAAAGTTACAATAGCACTGAACAAATGGTAGTCATATCTTGTCCTTGAAGTTATAGGCATTGCAGTGCACCTTGGGTCACATGAACAAAATTCAGTCTGCTTTTACAATTGCTTGATGCACTTCAGCTTCACCTCCACTCACTCCCCCTATCTCTGCCCTCTTGACCACCCTGCGCTCCACTGGCCTGAAGAAGTCTTCTCGTATTTGGTGCTCTTCACCCTTTTCTCTTCTTTGTGTACTAGTCCACCTGTTGATCTTCCCACTATTTTTCTTTCCCGACCTACTTGTAACTATTGTCAATGTCTTTGGCTACAAACATGGTCTATGCAATAATTCCACCATGGTCTCCTTTTCAAATTTTTCTTTATTGGGAGATTGGGAGATTGGGAGAGGGTTGTACAGCACTGTTGGATACCCTATGTTTGAAGCTGAGAGTGTCATTGGTGGCTGAAGGGATGTAGAGAAGTGAATATTTTGGAAGTTTGAAGGGATTGATTTTTTTTTTTTGACCTGACATATCTCTGCTTGGAACGTGTATTGTAGTCTATGCCCAGATCAAACACAGATTTTTTAGTCCAAATAGATAACCTGGAACTAGCTGTTCAGTACAAGGATGTTTTATATACAGGTAGTCCTCACTTAACAACCACAATTGAGCCTGGAATTTTGGTCATAGTTATTGTGGTTTTTAAGTGAATCACTATGTGACCTGCCTGGGTTTTATGACTGTTTTAACAACAGTTGCAAAGTGAGTCATTGCAACTGTTAATCCATCTTTCTGAATGGGTGCTTTTTGCCAGAAACCAGAAAAAACATCGCAATTCTCTCTGCAACCAGTGTAACATGCAAGCCTATTGCCAAATGCCCAAAATGTGGTCATGTGACTGCAGGGAGGGGTTGATGCAGAAGTGACACATTCAAAGATGGGTTGTAAGTAGTAGCTTTTTGGGGACCATCATAACTTTCAACAGTTGTTAAGTGACTGGTCATTAAGTGAGGACTAATCTATATCTCACATATCTTCCTAGTGTTGTTTATTCCTTTGTTCAGTGTTTAATTTTTTAAAAAAATAACAGTTTCTGTGATACTCTGCAGACAGACATCTTCAAGAATTCTGGAATGAGAGATCAGCCAGATACAGTCCTTCAGGTGGACAGGGAGTACAACACCCCGACAGAATCAGAAAAACATAAAACTTACTCATTGTTTCAAGATAAGAGTAGGTCCATGGTAAGCTTTTTAACATCTCCTAATATGCAAAGCCACACTTCTTTATTGGGTTGCAGTCTATCAAAGTAATTTAATTTAAAAGAATAAAAAACTGACCACTGCTTATGTGCTACATCTTATTGGCTCATAATGGTTTGTACTTACTTTGAATTGGGCTTATTTTGCTGTTTCAAGGCAAATACTTCCTTTTGTTTTTCATTCTGTCTCCTTTTTTTTTCTCATCTAGTAAACTGGATTTCAGCATAGGGATAGAGTACCTGAAACCCAAATGAATGAGTTGTGAATAATAATAATGTATAACACAGGCAGTCCCTCAACATATAACCACAATTGGGACCAGAACTTCCATTGTAGTTGTTAAATGAATCATATTAAGCAAATATGACTTCCCCCATTGCTTGTTGGAAGCCAACTGGGAAGGTCGCAGATGGTGATCATATGATCCCAGGTCTCTGCAACTGTTGTAAATACATGTTGGTTGCCAAGCATCCAATTTTTAATCATAGGACTATGTGGATGTTATGACAGTCATAAGCACTAGGACTGAATGTAAGACACTTTTTTCAGTGCTGGTGTAATTTTGAACAGTCACTAGATGAATGGTTCGTTGTAAGTCGAGGACTATCTGTAGTTTGAGAGACCTTGACAAGGTGTTTAAATATTTAAACTCTCACTTGGCTTAGACAAGAACCCCTATATCAAAACTATATAGCATTCCCCAAAACAGAATTGGGTCTCCTGCATTTTTTCATCTTTGTGTTATTACATCAGAATATGCAGAATTTTGTCATGGGCAGAAATTAAATTTTTATGTATGGAATTTCTATGGGGGGAAAAGCATGTTTATCAGCTGCACTGACGTACTGCCGTGGAACTTTTAAAAGCATTGAGCCTTACTTGACAATCATAGTAGTAGCCTTGAAGTACACCATTTAATATAACTCTTGCATAACTACTCAGTCTTAGAGGCTAATAGCTTCATTTTACCATACCCCAAATTAGAAAGAAAGGGTCATAGAAAGAAAGAAAAAAAACATCAGGGTCCATAGAGATATCTTATGAAGTAAGAAGTAAAGAAAGATGCTACCTGACAGGAGTTTTTAAAATAAAATATTTGGAATATTCCCCAAATATTATGAAATATTCATTTATTAAAGCTATGCAATGTTTTGTCTATATTATTTTTGAATGAGGGATAAATACTAAAATAGTTAACCAGTCTTTTAAATAGTTTGATGTACTTTTCCCCCCAGTTAATTATTTTGTTTAATTTCTTCCTTCTCCCTTTTGATATTTTCAGTAGTTGCATATATTGTATTTGCTATTGGGTAACTGATATAATGGCCTCATAGTGCTATGTAATCAGATTTGGTTATATAGTGATTTTATTGAAGCTAAGTTGCATAAGTGCTTCTGGTAATATTATTGTCAGTCTAATTAAATAAAAAAGTTTGCTCTTTTCCAGAGCAGCTGTCCAAAATTTGCCCAGAGTAGGATATATCTCAGCATTGCTGGGTTTTTTAAAATTAAAAATTCCCACACTTTTTGATATACTATTTTTTAAAAATAAAGAAAGCAAATGTAACAAACTGCTTTTGTATATTAATGCTAGGTTTGCTTCTCAGTTTGCTGCTCTCAAGAGCATGTGAAATTAGATAGCCAACAAATTTTAAAATACCCAAGGACTAATTAGCAAGGAGCAATAATACAATTAAGACTTGGTAATTTGATGCCCTGTATCAAATGACTATTGATTATAATGTGCACTCTTGTGTCTGTAGTCTGAGAGAAAGTCAGCAAACATAATATGCAGTTATCTCTATGTGAAGAAAATAATTGGCAAAGTTACAAAGATGTATTAAAAAGCTTGATGTGATTAGCACAGGAGAATAAAAGTTTTTTCCATTCATAAACTAGCAACACTTTTATCTTTTGCTAATATTTACTCCATAGCTGCCTAGAATGACTAAAATATTGTCTACTTTTCTTCATTCCTTAGACTATTGCTTCTCTAAGTATTTAACAAAAGAACTTATTGCCATTGTAACACAACCTAAATGGCCTCTAAAATAAGTATGCTTTTGATTTATAGATTGAATTGAATAAAATGAACTTTGTCAGAATAGTAATCAGCTAAATGTTTAGTTGGTTGATATGCTGATTTAATCAGTTGAAATTCAGCTGTGTTGTTTATACAGTACTATTTACATAGCATTGCTCATTTGCTAGTTGAAAACCAAAAAGAAGGAACCAGAGCTGCTTTGGTCTTTGTGCACTGCAAAATATTCATAAGTGAATGTCGGTATGTTCAATAAATTAGTACTCTATATTTTTATTTATATCTCTTTGTCTGTACATAAGTCAAAGATACATATAGAGCCAGAAATATCTCCTTATCCACCCCAGGTGTCCTTTCATATCCTTGTACCCTGATTTTTATATTGGAATTAGTATCTTTTAATGTCCCATATATTTTGAGACAGCTTAATAAATGCGACTAACTTTTGAAACTACATATTAACTAAAAGGCATACAGTAACAGAGCTGGTGATGTTCATAGACTTCCTAGCTAAAGAAAAGAAGAGGAATTTAAGTATCTTAAAAACTAATCCGTCAAAACTTGGGAAAACCTAGTGGATTTGATCTTGCAAGAAAGCAGTATTGAGATTGTTAAGTGACAAATTTGATACTATCACTGAGAAGATCTCTCTATTAGTTACTATGACCTCAATAATCTTATTAACGTATGAAGGGCCACTTTCTTCTGCCTAAAACCTTGCCTGTAAATTAAACAATATTTTGGGGGTAGGTAGCCTTATGGGAGAAGGATGCTCAAACTAATAAGGGCTTTAAGAATCAAAAAGAGCACTGTCTACTGATTCTGGAAATGAACAAGTAATTAATAAAGCACGATTAATATGACACTACATGTTATGTTAAGAATAACACCATGCATGTACTGGAAAATTACTACATCATGTATATAATTAGTATAGAACTAATGCATCAAGCTAATGCAAAAGAAAGATGAGCTAAGTTGCTGTTACTATGACCATCTGCATTCTCTCCCACACATATACATGAGCACATACATGAACAGGAGTGTATAACCTGTTCTGAAAGAACTCTGAACTTCACTTCCCAAGATTACAAAACATTTACCAGTTTACATAAACCTTGTCTGACATCTAGCTTCTTATATTTCATAGATCTTACTACTTATCACATAGAACAAGTTTAGGGCATCCATGGTGCATAGGATTGATGGAGCTAAAATGCATCCTAAACTTTTTATTTTTTAATATATTGATATTTGTTAAAGTGAACAGCAAAATATCATCAGGCTATCCATAAAGAATCAAAATGAGCTTATGTATATTTATAATACATTTTGAATTCTTTGGAGGAATTGTAAAACATGATTTCAGAACAATATCACCTATTGGTAGTAGAAGGAACTCTAATTTTACCTTCTAATATAGCCAGAAAAATGCTGAGTTAGCAGTTGGATATAGTATTGCGAAAGTGACTGTGTGTTTTTAGCTACATAAGGAAAATGAAATATTAGGAAAGAAACAATTTTTATACTTAGTCCGCTTATTCAAACATAAAGTCTGTGAGAGACAGTTATATTGGCAGAGAAAGGAAAGTTTCTTTCCTCCATTGGCAACCCAGAAATTACCTGCATAGAATTCCTTGTTGCCTTTGACTACCAGCTTTTTAGATAAAAGGATATGTTTTGCACTGATTGATAATCTGCGATCAAGTGGGTTTTTGTTTTTTTTTGGACCCCTAACAACCACAGATAGATTTTCTCCATAATGATCTGTCCCTAACCTGGTTTTCGGGTGTTTCAACATTACACCTACTGTCACTGTAACTTAATCCATCTATTTTGTTGCTGGTCATTCTCTTTCTTTCTTTCCTTCAACTTTTTCCAGCAATAGAACCTATGCCAGAGATCATCTAATATGTGTGAAATAGGATAATTTGAGCTTGGTCATTTTGTGTCTTGAGTGAGAACTCTGGGTTGTTTTGTTCAATGATCTATTACAATTTATATCTGTCATCTCTCTCAATTTTGAAACAAGATTGTGAGCCGGTTCAAACCCAATCTGAGTGCACAGATTACAATTCAGATGAAGCAGTTATAAATAAATATTCTATTGTTGAAATGCTTTATTTCTGGCCTTTAGTTACAGCAAAAATATACTGAGCTTTCTTCTGTTTTATTTATTGCTTAGTAAAATAGTTTTTGTGATTATATGACTTTTAATCATATGAAAAGAAGCATGTTATTGTCCAATTTAAAACAAGTGCAAGATATGGATTTAAAAATAAAAGTAACTACAAATGTAGTTTTCAAATATTTTATTCCAATTGATGCACTGCTATTTATATTAATGTTAATAACAACTAACTTTAATTTGATCTTTTAATGGAATTTGCTTTAATTTTTCAGGAGGATTCAGTGAACCCACTTATTCAGGAATCCATTTCCGAGTCCTTTGGAAATATAAAGCAGAATGCCTCATGTACAGATTCTTTATCCTGGGTAATTATCTAGTACATCATCCATTGGTTATACCAAACAAACCAATACTAAAAATATTGCAGAGCCTCCATCAATGAATTTCTTTTAATTGTAATATTGGAAACATTCATATTAATACATAAACTAAGATTGTAATATAGAATGCAAAATGCAAACTTAGAATCATAACTTTTTAAAGTGAGAAAATACATTGGAGGTAATCTAGTCCAAACTCCTGCTCAGTGCAAGATCCATTGGAGTCAGGGTTGGCAAACCTACAGCCCATTGGCCAGATATGACTTGCCACCCAGATCGTCCAGCCGATAGTTTCAGAAAGGAATATATTCACTTGATTTGTGTGTGCGTGTGTGTGAGAAAGGGAAAGAGAGCGTGAGAAAGGGAGAGAGAGCACATCCATCACTTCTTTGGCTGGCCATTTTGGCAAAAAACTTCACAAGCCATCTTGACACAGGCTGAGCAACAAACCTTCCCACCAGCTCTGAGGTGAAGGTAGAGCTATGAGATAGAGCTGGAAGATGACTTTTTAGCCTCTGGTGAAGACTTATAGCAAAAAAAATAATAATCAACACTTAACATGGCGCATAACATAATCCTCTTGATAGCTAGTAATTCTCTTTTTTTGTAGGTTTAATCCATTGGTTCTGTAATTATTTTCAGGACAATAGAAAGTAGATTAATTTGTTCTTTTGCATTAGAATCTTTATTTAAATACTCAATATGTCATATTTTGAAAGTTGGAATAAATGAAAAGTGTTTCCTATATTACATATGCATTTTGTATGGGCAAAAGATTGGGCTAGTGGATCTTTAAAATAGTTTTCCAGGGTCATGGAGGGTATGGTGTTAAATTATTGAAAAAGTTGCTTGGATTGTATAATTAAAGCATTGGCAGTGGCATTAATAGATTATTGCAAAATGCATTGAATTATTATGTAATATAATAAATATTTTTATCTTGAGCTGGATAATTGATAGAATTATTTATTGTTGCTTATAAATATTAAAAGGCGAAAAAACAAAACAAAGAATAAAAACTGTTTAGAAAAATACATAACTTTCTCCTTTACACTCCAACCAATTTGCAGTACTTATAAACATTTCAACCTTCTTAAAAACATACTGTTTGTATCTGCCTTGCTATGCGAGAAGTACTCTTAAGTTTTTAACTGTAATTATAGTCTATTTTGTCAGTCTTTTGTATTAGGCAGATTAGCAGAACGATTATAACTGGTTCCTCTTTTTCCAAAGATACAATGTAATAAGGAAGAGCAAGTCCTTAATCCTAAACAGGATGTCCAGAATCATCAGAGTGCTAACGAATTGGCTTCATGGAATCAGAATTCAGCTAATGATGGGGAAGATCTGTTTACTGATTCCCAGTCACAGGTAATTCATGTCATCCAAAACAGACTTAGGCAAACTTAATGATATGTTGAATATATTTGATTTGATTTTACAACTAGGTTTCTAGTACCTTTCTTAGTTTATGTGATCATTTAATATCAAATAACATGTAAGTTCTTATCCCAAGAAGCTATACTTTTGGCTTCCTTTTGCTTTCTAAGCTGCTTGCCGGGGGTGGGGGTGGGGGGGGAGGGGGGATTATTTTGGAAATGTCAGGATTCCAGCAAATTCCCTAATTAAATCATAAGCCTTGAGCCAAGCTTCAAAAAACTTCAAAAGATTTATTTAGAAGCGACATGCTGGCGTGACCTTTATGAAGCCGACTCTTACAATCAACTCTGACCCTGTCTTCCCCCACCCTACTGGGTGCATCATAATTCAGATTCGTTCAAGGGGCTGGGTGTCATCAATCACATTCTCCTATAAAGGATTTTTGCCGGGCAGAATACCCAGTTGCCTAAGTTACAATCTTTGTGAGATAACCTTGGAATGTGCTCCTGATTTTATTTGCTGTATGCTCCCCCTCTTTCTCGTGGCAACTTGGAAATAGGCATAGGTATGTTTTACAAGTTGATAGGAAAGCACTTACATATGAAAAAGACTATATATATAGTATTCAGCTTTGTTCGGGTATTTTCCCACGTCATTGTAGTTGTGCTTTTAAAGTTGTAGCAACGTTTCGGCAGAATCTCATCTGCCATCATCAGGCTTCTGTATTGTGTTCATCTGACGAACACAATACAGAAGCCTGATGATGGCAGATGAGATTCTGTTGAAACGTTGCTACAACTTTAAAAGCACAACTACAATGACGTGGGAACATACTCGAACAAAGCTGAATACCATACATGTAAATACCCGCGAAAACTTAAGAAAACATACACACACACACACACACACACACACACACGAAACATAAAACCATCCAGCAGGTTAAAAAGTGGAATACAATAGTGTAAAGATGTCGCTATTTGGGAAGATTGTATTTGATATGTATCTTGTCTGAGTAATGATTACCGAGTTAATGAAAGAATAAATTAATGATTTTTTTCCCTAGCTGTTAAGTCAGCCTTCAAAGAGGAAATTACCAGAGTGGTTTGGAACATCAAAAGAAATAATTTCTCATGTTAAAGTATCTAAAAAGTCCAGAGGAGGGAGTAAAGGACTCTTCAATTGAAACTGGAAATGGCACAACAATGTATTTTACACATAACAACTTCATGAAGATGAGATTCCTCTACTTTGTTCTGCCTCACTCAAGTGAGTTTTCCATTAACATCTCTTCCAGAAAAATTAATGGGACTTATCAAACTCTGGAAGTGAGCCCAGGGAAAGAAAGAAGAAAAAGAGTAATAGTTTAAATCAGAGTGCACATTGTATGGAATATTCTTCACAATTTATGTATTATATATTTATGTGAATTGTTCCTTCGCAGATTTAATCACCTATTAAAGAGGATATCTGAACCTGTATTCAGAAGCAGCTGACTTCTCAAATACTATGTTGACATTTAAAAGAACTATGTTTTCATGAAATGGGCATGCCCATATTTTTTATTTGTAATACATTATTTTTAAGGAAGACATTCCAATGAAAAATAATATTAAAAAGCACAATACCATGTGCAATGCTACTTAATTTTTTAAAAGTGTTAACTTTTTTTTTTTTTTGCAATTACTTTTGGCACTTTCCTACAAAAAATAAAACTTGTTTATCATTAAAAGTTGTGATTCAATTCATTGTTTCTGTTCAAAAGAGAAGATTAGCTCTTGATAACCAGATGGATATGTCGGGTTTTTTTTGGACAAAATAGGTAAGTAATTTGCCATTGTTGCCTTCTGTGATTATTATTTTGATATAATCTATTATAGTACCCTGGGATTTCCTGGTGGTCTCTCATCCAAGAGAGATGAGAGCAATCCAGTTTGATTGCTTAGCTTTTTTGAGGCTAGTATTTTTGTTGCCATTTGCTTGGGTGAAATAGATGTTTTACATTCCTAGCCTTAAATGATAGACTCCTTAAAAATTCAAGCTTGACAATTCATCTTTATCCTTCTCCCACTCCCTTGTTAAAATTTATCCTGTCTGTTCTGTATATGGCTCATGGATAAACTATTACAATTATTTATAGTTAATTTTTCTGTCTGAAAATAATTTTATAGAAGCTGGTTTACAACAACCTAGAACATTTAGGAATTCTTAGTATCTGACTAGCCATAATACCTATGAGAAAAATGAGTTATAGTAAAGCGGGGTGCAGTCAAGATACATACATGGGGTGTCTTGTACGGAAACTTCTCTACAAAGTTATCCCATTGAATATTGTGATAGACTTTCGAAATGAATGGATGCTACCAAATAGCCATCAAGCCCTTGTCAGTCCATGATTGCTTTACTAAATTTGATTACAAAGAAGCTTTCGAATGATGTAACTTAGGTTCAGAGAAGTTTTATTTCAGCACTTAGATTTATAAACCGCTTCACAATGCTTTACAGCCCTTTCTCGGTGGTTTCCAGTGTCAGCATATTGCCCCCAACAATCTGGGTCCTCATTTTATTGACCTGGGAAGGATGGAAGGCTGAGTCAACCTTGAGCTGATGGGATGAGCAGGTGGAAGCTGGCAGTCAGAAGTAGCCTGCAGTACTGCATTCTAACCACTCATATGGCTGGGTTTTTTTTTTTTTTAAACATGCAAAGATTTCTTGGAAACCTCAGTCAGTCAGTTCTAATCACTTTTTCCAAAATGTACATAACTTTGGAGAAGGATAGATGAAAGCCTCTCTGTGCATTTATAGCATATAGCGGTATGGTGTAGTCATGGAAGTGAATGGGATCAGCGGGAAGCAGACTAGAACAGGGGTAAGGAAACTTGCCTCTTTTATCACTTATGGACTTCAACTCCCAGAATTCCTGAGTAAAGGGCTCCCCATCCCTGGCCTACTGGTTTTTCAGTTGTGGGGGAAATCAATTTTTGACTTGAATGGGACTGTTTAATATACAAATGTAGGATATGTCTAAATATCTAGAATATATCTAGACTAGAATATAAATAGCCATAGCCAAGCCAAATACTGTATTTTGCACAGTAGCATTTTAGTAGCTTTACCCCAAATTGTTTGCACTCTGAGGATTCTTCCTATGGAATTTGCTTCCTTCTGAGATCTAAGAGCACTCGATCATCACTCTTACTGATTACTTCTGTACTCCTTTCGGCAGGCTATATAAGCTTTTGCTGCCCGGGAGATTCTGGTAGCTGAAGTCCACACCTCTTAAACGCGGCGAAAACAAAAAATTCAACAAGCTCGAATTCTTCTCCTATGGAGAAGGGGGCAGTATTTCGCTCCGCAAAGGACTTCCTGTTGCCATAGCAATAGTCCTACTTCCGGACCTTTCCTTTAACTCTGACGCAAAATGCAATGGACCAGCGAGAGCGACAGGAAAGATGGGCGCCCTTAAATAGGAACTGCTAAACCAATCGGAAAGCAGGAGCCGGTGGGTTTCGCGGATTCGCCCGCTTTCCTTCTTGCCGTTGGGAATCGCCTCATGCGCGAGGTGAGTGGCTTGGCGCGAGGTCTCGGGGTGGGGTTGGCGGGATTGGAGCCGTTCGGGTGGAGAGGGGCGAGGGGCGACGTTGTTGTGCCGCCGCCTCGGGTGCGGAGTTGCGAAGCTCGACTGCCTCAGGGGGCCGAGGAGTTCAGCAGCCCCCTCGGAAACAGGGGCGGTCCACGGGAAAAGCGGAAGACGGGAGAATTCTGGGCAGGTCAACAAGGAAACGTCGCTTTCGCATTTTAAACACGGGACGCTCGCGGGAGCCTTCGAGCTGTGCGGCGTGTAGTTTCGTGAGGGGAGGCCGCGAAGCGGCCGGAAATCCTTTCTGACCAGGAGTATCTCCGTGGAAGTCTTGATCATAGATTTAAAAGGATTCTCATGCACTGCAGTTCCTTCAGCAAGATGTCTCTCTTTAGAGAATTCCCACGGACGGTGGCTCAAACCCTGCTTTAAATAACTTTTGCGAAGGAGAATTTGTTCCCTAGCTGAATGACTAGGACGTTCAGCCGAAATTAAATGTCCATTTTTTGTTTCTTGTCCGTTCCCCCCTCCCCCAGAACAACAGACGTTTATAGCAATAGCACTTAGACTTATATACTGCTTTATAGTGCTTTACAGCCCTCTCAAAGCGGTTTACAGAGTCAACATATTGCCCATAACAATTTGAATCCTCAAATTGTTATGCAGAACAATCTTTTAGATATACTCCAGATCTTGACTGTACCTAAAATAAGTTGCCTGAGTACTACTGTGAGAAACTGACTGGCCAGTCAGAAATTGTCAAGAGTTATGAAGTGAGGCAGTAAACAGTTTATTATAAAATAGGTCCTTGCAAGAGTGGATGGCTAGCAAGTAGGCACACACAGTCCAGCTTTTCATTCCCTCCACCCCAAGCACAAATCCTTCTCCTGCAGCTCCCTTTGACAAAGACTACAGAGTCACAATCTTCTCCGCCTGTTTCCCCTCTCCATGAACTTCCCCATGTTTAATCTATCACCCCATCTTTTGGTCATTTCCCTTTTTCTAGACTACCTTTTGTCCCTTTTTAGATTTATTTGTTAACCTACATTTCCTGTTTCCTTACAATCTGAGCAGCATAAGCATAATAAATTGAGGCAAGCAGTTAATTACTATATGTTAGACTGTGGTTAAAACTGTCAGCTAATCTGCTTACACAAACTGACTTGCTTGTCAGAATAGCAAACCCTTCCTGTTTTCCAATCTTGACCTTAATGTCCCAATGTCCTACCGAATTTTTAAACACACATCTCTCAAAAGTTGCTTTCTTTGCAAAAACAATCTATCAACTATCAAAAACAACTATCTCCATCCGTTTTTTACACTATGACATTCTCAGTACTCGAGTAGAATGTAAACCGACCTTTCTATTGATGCAGTTTAAAAACTGCATCCATGTTTTGTAGTTGTGTGGTTCTGGCAAGATAGGTTCTCCTTAATTGCCACTGAGACACGTATGGCATAACACAAATAAAAGACTATACAAATAAAATAAAACTTGTTACACTAAAATGTCTAATCTATATTGCACATGTAGTTCTCAAACTGAGTTTTGCCTGTCTTGCGCTACTGCTTTTACCAAAATATATTTGCACTTGTTTGGAATGTGGATTCCTGAAAAACGTTCTGCACTAGTGAACGGTACTTCACTGTAACTATCTTTCATGGCAATCCTTTATTTTTGGGAAAGTGTGTTTATATTCAGAAATTACTATCGTTACAAATGAGGCCCTGTTATTTGCACATTATCTCCCAGCTTCAATCACTACTGTTTGCTTGCTGGCCTTTTGGAAATTGCTTCATTATCACCTTAAAGGCTGTATTGTGTACCCATTATGAATTTACTGTAGCTATGAAAAACATTCAACAGCGGTGTTATGCAGCTCTCTTAAATTCTATAAATGAGCTTTATTTTCATAAACTTCTAGTATACAGATAGAGCCATGCAATAACAATATAAGAAATGGGATAACAATAGATTTTGGAAGGTTCTGTGTCTCAGTGAAATTTGGACTGAAAAATATATAACTTGAATTTACAGATCACGTTAAAGCAAGTTTAGCATCATGTATGATCTCAGTTATATATAAAATATGATTTACCCTTTAATATTTTATGTCAGCCAGGGTACTATAGTTCCTGACTATGCTTTAGCAGTATATTAATGTAGATATTTTCTTCTGAATCTATGCAATTGCTTAAAAATATGGAAATATGATCATACATGCCTTAAAAATACAATAGATGCATTGTAGTGCTTAACTCAAGTGGCTCCCACTGTGATTATTGCAGACCTATTTTACGGAATTGTTTTGAAGAAAAAAATCTCTCCAGTTCAAAATTTTCCAAACCTGTTCATAAATTGTCTTCTTCTGAATGCTATGAAGTTTTTGCTTGTTTTCAAGTATTTTTATTATGTGTGATGAAAATGAATGTAATATGCTGTTTAGAGTCAAAATTATAATAAGCAAAAATTTGAAATTGATTCCCTGAAAAATACTTAATACTAAGCATAATCTATTACTAAGCATTTATCTATTTACTTTAATTACTCTAGTTTTATGTTATCTTTCTGAAAGTGCAAAGAAAATAGGCTAGTAAAAACATTTGCCTACCAAATATATAGTTTGCAATTGTCCTCAATTAATGTAACAATTTTGCTTGGAGATAATGAAGTACAGTACATAAATGTTTATATATATTCATGTCTATTGTCTGTATGTCTGTCTAGCTATCTGTCATCTTCATTCTATTTTGTATCTTGCTTTTTAAAAAGAGGCATCCTGGTACTTTGATATAACTGCTGTAATAATTAATATAAATAAAAATATCTTTCCTGCTACCCAGTCCAGTTTCTTGCTTGATTCTAGAATTTGATAATTTAGTTTTCTTCTTAGTATTATTTTTTAAAAATCTGGCTTCTAAAATTTCCTACTCTATTGTTCAGAGATAATGAGAGACATTTTAAAATATCTAGTAACTTTTGCACATTTTGATGCACATCAACTCTTGCCAGAAAAGTTAATAAAGCAAAGTAATGGAAATAAATCCAGAATTGTTGGTGGATACCAAGTTGAGTTTATTGATAAACATATATTTGGAGAATACTAAACCTCTTAAGGTGGCATATTCAGGCTGTTTTTTTTTTTTTGCAAGCATAGATTTGTCAGTGTCTAAAAATAAAACACTATTTTTGTTTTGAGCTTTAAACATACAATATTAAATTAAGAATTATTTTGGTTGTTAATATTTATGTGTCATTTTTATTTCTGTGACAGAATTATGGATCCAAACTTGTTACGAGAACGAGAACTTTTCAAGAAACGAGCACTCTGTACACCTGCTGTAGAGAAACGTCCAACACCTTCTTCTGATTCCTCATCTTCTAAAAAGAAGAAAGCCAAAGTAGAACAGAGTGGTTCATCAAGTTCAAAACCAAATACAGGTTAGTGGGGGGAGAGAGAAATTTGAAATAAGTAATTGATGCATGTACCTCTTGGTTAATGGGTGCAGGTAATAACATGTTGACTTGCATAGATAGCTGCATAGAATAAGGTGACCATATTGGCCTAAAACTGAATTTTTGGATGTGGCATGCTGACCAAAATGCATGTGAAAACTGATAACCATTGCTCTTACTGTTAACAGGGAATGCTGTGCGTAGCATGATTGTGATTGTGGTTGGTCACATAGTCTATTCTTACTCTACTCATTTAACATACCTAAAATCATTATGTGAAAGTCTTAATTGGCCACGATAGGTGATGAAGATAAATATGTCATCAGTTGGCAAGTCTGACATTTTAAAGATTACAACTAGGAATATATGTAAATGTGAATATAAAGAGCTTGAGATAATGAATAAATTGTATTAAAATAAATTTGTATTGAAACTAAGAGAAAAATAAAGGATGTAATACTCTGAAGTTCTTATGGAGTGGAGCTGATGAATGCTTGCAGTGAAATGAAGATATAACTTTATGAAAGAAAGAGCTAAAATGTTGTATGCTATGCTCCAGTGTGTAATGCTAATGGAAGAACCAGTAATGACTATGGAAAAAAACATTGCACATGAATCCAGGAAAAAAATTACTCTGCAAGGTGACATGGACAGATGGGAGAAAAACAAGTAAGAGAAAAAGTGGACTATTCAGAGACCCAAGAATAGCAATAGCACTTGGACTTATATTCCACTCCACAGTGCTTTATAGCATTCTGAGTGGTTTACAGCACCAGCACATTATCTCCAATACTCGGTCAGTTTCTGCTTAAAAATACCGTACATGTTTGTTTTAATTATATAAATATTTAGCCGTATATGGCAAAATAAAGAGTATAAATCTACAAGCATGATTGGTTTGAATATTTATGATGAAAATTGAAAGGCTGAGTGAAGGGCATAAAACTGACCAGAGGTTCTGAATGTTGAATAGAGCATTTCTTAGTAAGAATTAAGGGTGGATCTTGGAAAAGAAATGTCCTGGAAGAAAGGGAAAGAAGTGAAAGTAACAAGAGTGAAAGTATAATAGAGCTATAAGAGAGCAAATATGATATACTATAAAAATAGAAGGAATGGAAGGGAGCAATAAAGAAAGTTCATGTGGAAGTTCTGTAGAGTAATCGGAACTGTGGTATTGAGTGCCAGAAAAGAATGTATAGTTATGGTAATAGGAAATAAGGAATGATGAAAAAAGCTATGGATAAAAAAAGTGCACATAAGAGCTATCACAGAAAAAATACATCCTAGAAATGGGTGAAGAGGTCTAAACATGGAGTTTCCAGCAGAGTGAATAAGATTTTAAGTGATGAAATGTTTTGTGATGAAACTGAATCGAATCAATACATACGTGATTTGCATTGCAATAACAGTGTTATTTTGAAGAGTGGAATTGAGCTGAATACAGCGCATATAACTTAAGACAAAAATAATGAAAATGAAGTAATAAACGCATAAAAAAGTTGAAAATGGTAAGGCTACATATCTGATAGCTCTAACTGAAGAAATGTTAAAATATGGATGTGACTTGCTCATGGAGTAGCTGCTAGATTTATTTAATACATTGGTGAATATCTGTGTCTAGTAGTTGGGGAATGCTGTTAATTGTTCCTCTAGATAAAAGAAAAAAATACCAATAATGCTACCGTGTTTCTCATATAATAAGGCTGGGTCTTTTTTTTTTTTTTTGAGCCCCGAAAAAATGGCTAGGCTGTCTTTTCGGGGGTGACTTAATTCCCCCCCCGTTGCATCTTCAAGCGGGCAGCGACGGCTTGGATGTTGACCTCGGCATTGGTGGGGCACTTCGTATCGGGGTCAATGCAGGCAGCACCATATCTGGGTGTGCAACAAAAGTACTTCCTAATGGCAAGCCCCCCCCTCCTTTTCGCATGTTTTAATATAGGCCTTAATTTGGGGGGAGGGGCTTAATTTCATTTCATGCCTATAAAACATGCTGGGACTTCCTATTGGGGGAGGCCGTGTTGTTGGAGAAACAGTAAAATTATAGAATTCTGTTTGAAAAGGTACAGGAAGTGACAATTAACAAAATTTGGGAAGTGCACCTCAATTTTACATTGAACAATGGTTTCCAGAACAAACCTGTACTCTTCAGTAGGAAGAAAGTTTACTGTATATTTGCATATTTTGAAAAAGCGTGCAATAACATGAATAGATTTGAATTATGGAATATTTGCATGAAAGTAAAGTTGAAAAGTAGTTGCTGAATACCATGTAAACATTATATGACGAAAATAAAGGTTTGGAAGGTTAAGTGAGTAGTTGCATACTGAATAGAAAGATGGATATTATCCCATTGGTGTAAGAAATTGTTGAGGGTCTTTAGAAGTATATTAATTAGATATATAGACATTAATGTATGCTTGCAGCTGGATGATGCTGTGTTGTTAATTGAAACCCTGAATACTTACAACCAGCAATAAATCACATTATATAATGAGATAAGAGTTTATACATAAAGGGTGAAAAATTAAATCAAATTGATGAATTTGATTGATGAGAATGTATACTAAAGATGAGAAGAAATTGTAACAAGCGTAAATGTTCATAGAAAGATAATGGGTGATGTTCTCTGTTAAAAAATGACAAAGGATGAAAAAGGAGTAAAAGAAATAAACATGGCTGTTTAAAAGAGCATGTACCTTGTCACTTTGTTATATGGAATTTGAGATGAATAGAATATGCTAAACAAAACAAAAGAAATTAAATTTAGTGGACAGAAATTATTTAAGTGTATTTGTTCAAACATGAAGAAATATGGAAAGGTAGCGTTAAAAACAAACGAGTGCTGATTAATGTGGGTTGAATACAGCACTGAATAACCAGTAAGAAAGAAGCATATTGAAGTGGTTTGACAGAAATAAATAATAAATATATGAAGAAAGAGATGAATGTGTTGAAAGATAACAGAAAATTGTGCTCGGATGCAGTTGGTGAAATGCTCAAAAAGAGAGAAGTGTGAAGCTTAAAAACAAGGTAATTTATGAACCAATGTGTCTAATGTACAAACAAGGTTATTTAGCAAGGATTACCTATATTTTTAGATTGTGCATACTTATTTACTTAGTGGCCTTTCTTTCTAGCTATGCAGTGAGTGGAATAATCAAACAATTTGCATTTGATTATATTTTAGTGTTTTTTTAAGTTTATTTAACATTTAACCTAGCTTTCTATTTCTAAAATAATCTCTTCAGGCATGTGTCTTTTCTTTTCTGGGAATGTTCTGGATCTTGGGATTTCTGATGGAGTCTTTTGCAATTGATGTAGGAGCAGTGAGTCAAAAGTCCTACTGATTTTTGCAGTAGCACAAACAAATAACTGTTATGTAATAAAAACAATCTTTACAATCTTACTTCTTGTTGCATAAATGTGTTTGCTTTCTCCTTCCCTTTTTTAATTTTCATGCTGGCAATCTTATTATTCAAGGCTGATAAAATAAGCAACATAAGTGGTAGACGTGATAGAGAATAATGTAGCCAAGGAATTATAATCCTAAACTGGTTTGATAAGAATTATTTCTGATGACTGAGATTGAGAAAGAACTTCTGCCCCATTTTATGATCCCAACTTTTGATAGCCTTTTATAGCGTAGATTTTGGTATTGAGGACTCAGTGTATAGGTGCTGTTTTGATGGCAGTCCCATGTTTTAAAATTCACCCTAAACCAAAATAAGGGAACAAGGTTACTGTCATATTTGCTGTAGGTTTTTAATGAATTGGATTACATATTAAAATGAAAAGCTGGACTGGATAAAGAAGCATTAACATTTCCTTTGGCTCTGTTTCTTAGCTGACTTTTTCAGTACTTGTGTAAGGCTGACATGATCATTGTATAATTAACTATGGGGAATATAACTGGTAAGAAATTAGGAAGTGTCTAAGCACTGAGAAAAAGGGTTTGATGTACAACTAATAATAATCCATATCTTTTACTTATCTAATAGTTAATAGATTTGTAAAATATTATTTTGAACCCTTTGTGTTGGAATAGTCTCTTGTTTGAGGTAATGGAATATCAAACTATTTTGATATATTAAAGATATAATCAAATTGATCGCATGGCAAATTATACTTTTATATTCTGTGGTATCTTAATATGCTTTCATTTATTCTGACTGCATTTTAAATAAAGCAAAAAGCAATTCATTAGATGAACAAAAATGTATTTAATCAGTACTATTCAACAGCAGTTCATTATAAAACAAAACAACCCTCTGTTTTCACACCACACAGTGACATTATCCATTAGCAAGTATTTTGTAACCTTTTCAGGTTTCTACCCATCAGCAAAAAAGGGACTGCTAATAGCGATATTTAAGGCTAAACAGGATCTGAATTGCTTGGTCCTAAAATACAAGAGGCTTCAATATAATGTTGCACATCTGTTTGTTTCTGATGCTGAAGATCATTCCACCACTACACCACTTCCGTTTCATGCTTTCTGAAGCTGTTCATCATAGATCTAACAGGATTGGGTTCATTTTCTAAGTCTTTCATGGTTTTGTTTTTAACACAGCAGCAGCAGTCAAGCAGCTCATATAAAAAGGCTAGTACCACCAAACATATTACAGTAAATATAAATATGACCAGGATGATAAAACAGGCAGTGTTCCAGTTGTCATGGAAAGGGTAAATTTTCTGCACTTGAAAGCCAAGATACTGATAAAGGGATGTGGTTTCATTCCAGCGGCTAATGTTGAAAGTTGCCATGTTTGGAAACACCTCTGATTTCTCTCTCTGCAATAAATTAAAATATATAAATAGTTAGGGTTCTTTTTTCTTTTACTAACAAACTAAAACTGGAAAAGCTATTTTTATTTTTAGTTTACTACACATCATAAATGTTTCTTTATAAAACACAAGCAGACAATTTTCCCAGGGTCAATGGCCATAATGCCCTTCTGGGGAGATTTTCAGGTGATATCACCAGAAAGATAATGGCAACCCTTGAAGGGGCAAAATTAGTTTTTTAGCCATATTGAATGATTTTTGGAGCTTTAGGGATGGAAATTAGAGTAATTTACCTTGTTTCTTTAGAGAGAAAGTTACATTTTGGTACCAAATTTTGGTAGTGCAGGGTTTCCAAAGAATAAACAAATAGAATACAGCCATTAAAAACAGCAAAACAAAAGCCCTGCTTTTTAAAATGGTGGTGCTAAAGGGTCACAAAGCCAATTTTTTCATAGATCATCATCAGTTTCCTGATTCATTTAGCAAGTAAGCTGGGAGTATGTTGTTGCAGTAAATAGAAAGCTTTTTGCCTGAAGAACTAAATAAATTATCTCTGCTTCTGATCTTTTTTACAAATGATATCATAATAACACAAAATCTTCAAGCTACTCCTTGCATTCATTTTGGAGTGTTTGACAGGCATGCCAGTCATAATCATTCTGAATACGCAATTTGCAATTCAGTTCTAGTTGGGAATGTGGTTCTTTATAGCTCACAGCATAATTGTATATATGACTGCCCAAATGTATTGAATTTATTGGGATTACTCTCAGATAAATCATTACAGTATCAAATTATGTTTTCAAAATGTTTTTTGAAGAAACATTTTGAAGACATTTGCTGATGTAAATGGACTTAACAATACTGCAGTATTGCAATTGTTGATTTCTGATTTCATCTTTATTGATAAAGCCAAAGTGTTTGGCATTGATAAAGCTAAACGTTCACTATGCTGATTTTTCTGAAAAAACCTCAGTTTGCCAGTCACGGGATCATACAGTAATGCTCTAAGGCTGCTATATAAAGAGGATGCTATGTCGCTGGGCTTGCAGAAACAGTGCCTTTCAATTCAGTGCTGGCAACATCGTAATACCAGGAGCATGTGAGAAGAGGACAGGGATGTTGTGGGTACCAACAAAGGTCACATAAAAGGCTACTGGGGAGGAGGTATATAAGTTGCTCACCTCAGCTTAAACTACAGTACTTAACTTTTTATTTACTCATTGCTAGAACAATAACAGCAGCATTAGATCAGTGTCACTCATACTGAATTTCATAATTTCCCCCTTTCCAGTTACTATTTAAATCAAAACTACAAAGAGGAATAGGAAAGTTAAAATGGTAAAAAGTCTCTCTCTGAAACTGGAAAACTGGGAAAGCAGAATTTAATTGGATCTAGAAAGGGTTTTCTACTTAGTTTCTAGAAAACCTTGTAATTTATGGGAAACAATTTCCTTTTACTACAGAGTAGGGAAAAGAACTGGGTGAAAGTGATAAATCTTGCTCAAATCATATTAGTCTTTGAAAGCTACATATAAGCCTCTAATTTATTATACCTGAAAGAAAGTATATAGAAGAGTTCAATAAAGATGCTTTTTGCAGCATTATTTTACTTTTCATATACAATTCTCATCCCAGACATCCAGATTATGCTGTGAACATTGGCCCTCCAAATGTCCTTTCCCAATAATAGCCATTACAGGAGCTAGAGGATGTCTCACCTAGTATGATTTCTTTCGATACATATCAGCCACGTTGTTAAAAGACAGCGGAGAGTTTTAAACAGTCCATTTAAGTGCCCAAGGAATGTAATATAATTGAGAGGTCTTTATGAGTTATATTAAAAGGATTCCAGATTACAGTCTGGTTCAGTGCCCTATTAACCCCGCCTACTCTGCTGTTTCACTTTTTTGTTTCAACGAGAAGCTCTGAGAAAAAACAATACTGAGGAAGGAGCTGCCCACTCACAGCAGAATGAAAATGATCATGGAATTGTTTCAAAGGAAAAAAAACAAAGCTATCACAAGTTGATATTTGCCTATAAATATCAACTTTCCTAAAAAGTTTAGATTTGAATTGCAGACCATGGGGGAAGTGTTTTTCAAAGCAATTCAATTTTTCAGAAAGAAACTGTAATGTAAGTACATTGTAATGTAAGTAGATTCCTTTCCAGTTTTTATTATTTCCAATTACTGTACAAGGTGAGAATTGCAATTTCCTAAGGGAAGAATGTTCTAGAGCAGATCCCATTTCTAGATGTGTCTTACATTGTTTTTACAGTCTAGGACAGGGTATTAAACTCAAGGCTCGGGGGCCAAATACAGCCCATAGGATGCTTAGATCTGGCCCGCAGTGCTTTTGCCAGTGAAAATGGAGCTCAGGAGGGCCCTCCTGAGCTCCAGTTTACTGGCAGAGGGTTGTAGGAGGCCATGGCAGCTGAAAACAGAGCTCAGGAGCCCATTTTCGCTGGCAGAGCACTCGGGCCACCAGAAGCACCCCTGACAGGAGTGATGTAGCTCTGGCCACGCCCACCCCATCCCCCCAAGGTCAAACACAACCTTGATGCAGCCCTCAGTGAAATCAAGTTTGACACCCCTGGTCTAAGACAATAATTTCCTTCATAGGGTAACTCTAAAGTCTATGCAAACCTGAAAATAGGATGGTGGGAGGGGAAGAAAGCAACCTATGATAGAATTTCCTTTCAGGAAAGCCTCCCTGGTCTCAGCCATAACTCTGCAACTCCTCCATTTGGTCAGGGAGATAAATAGGATACATGTACTGCATGATGGTCTAAAGCTTTAATAATTATGCCTGCCAACTGACACCATCTATTCCACTCTCAAGGATCAAGCTAATTCCTTCAAAAGAAAATGCTAGAAAATTTCTAAAGCTTTTCAAGTCAGTCTGCCATGCAGTGATAAGTGAAGAACTCCAGCTAAACTGTTACAAAATCATCAACTGGGGACTGACAAAATTGTATGTCAGAAGCTATCCTACACAGAGATTTTAATGCTTCTGTTGTAGCTTTGTTAATTTCTTAGGTCAGTGATTTTCATCCTTTTCTTCACTATGGACCCCCTTTAAATACCTTTTGTGGCAGAATAATACAGTGGGAAGGAACCATGGAAGTCTTCTAGTCCAACCCTCTATTTAGGCAGGAAACCCTATACCATTTCAGACAAATGGTTGTCCAATCTCTTCTTAAAAACTGTCAGTGTTGGAGCATCTGCAACTTCTGGAGGGAGGTTGTTGCACTGATTAATTGTTCTAACTGGCCATGAACAATGGCCACAGACTCCCAAGACTTAATTCAAGATTTAAATCATAACATTTATTCAAGTCTTTGTGAACCCCCTGTGATGGCATTGTCCCCCACGGTTGCACAGACCACAAGTTGAGAACCACTGTCTTAGGTGTAGATTTATTAGTGTAATATTTATCTGGATCAAGTTAGATAGCAATTTACAATTTATGTAATATAGCTGTATATCTGTAACAAAAAGAAACTAGATTCAGTGTGATAGCCAGAAGAATCCTGTGGATGTCAAATCCAAAGTAATGCCTTAGTTTAGAGCTTCTTCTGAATCAGATTGAATAGAAAGAACAGGCAGGGGAAAATCATTACAATGTTACATTTTATGTATTTATTTCTCTGAGAATCAGGTTTCTATATAGCACCAACAGAAGCCATGAATTAAAGATAGTTCTTCATATTATCCCAGGAAGAAACCCAACTCCACATGATTACTAATCTCTAGTCAAAGATCGTTGGAAATACACTTCTGGAATAAAACCAATAGCCAAAGTATTCTAAACTAATTTTTCAAAACTATACATTAGATTTCTAAACAAATGGAAGGGGACTTGGAAGGAAATTGAAGGGGACTTGGGAATTATTCCATTCAAACTATTTGAAAATTTTAATGAGCTAAAATATCTGGACCGCAAAAAGCAACATAACAAAGAAAAGTATAGAAAATAAATGCTTCTATCTAGTGGTCATCCATATTTCTGCCATCCAGATACAGTAATCCTAGGTTTGAACTTTAAGATTGGACATGAGGAAGCTTGTTGGGTTTCCACTACAGTAAATACAGTTATTAGTAGAACTCTTTTAAAAGCTCACGTTTTTCTACTATCCACTTTTTTTCCTAATCAAAACCATAAGAGGATTTTTCTGTTTCATGCAAAAACTTGTATAAGAGCAGCCATTAATATAAATACTGTCTTTTTTCTTATTAAAGAAGTTAATTTAGTCACCTCTGCAAATTCCATCATCTTCACCAACAATCTCTATATTGTTGGCAGTGTCAAACTTTTCCAGTTTTGACTATATAGTAATCTGGTTGAAATTGTCATAAATAAAAAGAAAGTTTCATGGCTTTTTCTAGTGTCCACTAATCCCAAAAGAAAAAAGAAAAGTTTCTAGACTATATAGCTAGAATAAAAATCTTCAACAGTTATTCTAGATATACAGTATAAAAGATATATAAAAACTTATAAAATTATAGGACAGGAGTAGCATGTAAAGCCTTTGATTCAGTGGTACACGACAAGCTACTCCTACAACTAAAATCTTATGCTATCTCTGGACAGCTGCATAACTGGATAGAAGCATTCCTGTCAAACAGACAACAAATGGTCAAAACTGGGAGTGTCCTATCAAATTCTGTACCTGTCAATAGTGGTGTCCCCCAAGGCAGCGTTCTAGGACCAACTCTCTTCATACTCTACATAAATGACCTCTGTGATCACATTAAGAGCAACTGTGATCTCTTTGCTGATGATGTAAACCTGTTCAATACCACAGACAATACTGCTACCCTTCAAAAAGATCTTGACTATCAGAATGATCAAACAAATGGCAACTTCAAATCTCAACAAATAAATGCTCTGTCTTACATATTGGTAAAAAAAATCAGAAAATAAAATACAAGCTGAATAGTCAAGACCTTGTTGATGATCCAAGCTCTGTAAAGGACCTTGGAATACTCATCTAATGATCTGCTAGAGCCCACTGTAACTACATAGCCAAAAAGACATTAAGAGTTGTTAACCTAATCCTACGTAGCTTTTTCTCTGGTAACATCACACTACTAACTAGAACATACAAAACATTTGCTAGACCAACACTCAAATACAGCTCATCAGTCTGGAACCCACATTAGGTATCTGATATTAGTACAGTTGAGAAAGTCCAGAAATATTTCACAAGAAGAGTTTTCTACTCCTCTACTCGTTGCAGAATACTTTATGCCATCAGACTTGAAATTCTAGACCTAGAAAACCTTGAATTACGCCGTCTTCTGTCTAATCTAAGTATGGTATATAAAATCATACATTGCAATGACTTACCTATCAATGAATACTTCAGCTTCAACCATAACAACACAAGAGCACACAATAGCTTCAAACTCAAGGTTAACCACACCAAACTTGATTGCAGGAAATACGACTTCAGCAACAGAATGGTCAATGTTTGGAATACTCTACCTGACTCTGAGGTTTCTTCCCCAAGCCCCAAAAACTTTAACCTTATACTGTCTACTATTGACCTCACCCCTTTCCTAAGAGATCTGTAGGGGGCATGTATAAGCACACCAATGTGCCTACCGTCCCTGTCCTATTGTTTCTTTTATTTTTCTTATATGTACCCATTTCATGTATTCAAAACAATGTATATACTTATACCTATTATCTTGTAAGCGATTGACAAATAAAAATAAATAAAATAAATAAATGTTTATTTGTAATTTCCTAACTGATTCTTTCCATCTTTGGCAGCAGTAATATGTACTGATAACTATATATTTCATTTAGCCACAGCAGTTTCCTTACCCTAAAGTTGCAGTAAATTTACTATAGAATTGACAGAATAACTGCATATGTTCCAGATATAGTTTGTATTTACTAGAAGCAACATTGATAAGTGTCAAAATATTTAGAATATATTTAAAGTGAGTTTTGAGTCAGGGATATATCAAGGTGTGAGTTAGCTAAGGTAAGGTCTCCTTCAAGTTGACTTTTACAGCTGTGATGTTATATTGGCAACAGCTGTCTTCAGGCATGTTTTGTCTAATAAGAGAAACCAGTCTGTTTCATGATACAAAGAGAACTGTTAATATTGAAAGTTTTACTGGGAAACTGATCCCTGAATATTGAAATTTAATTTGGGTTGAAAAAGTAGAGTATATTAGTTTTTGACAGCGTGCAATTGTTTGACACAGATATATAGTGGTAATATAATTTTACTGTTAATTGCAATATTAAACTCTACAAGTTTGCAAAAGTGAAAAGACAACACATTTCAGAATTTTTAGAACTCAGTATTTAAGGAGAAAACTTATTTCTGACTTCAAAAATAGCTAGGCAGTTTTTCATAAGGATAATCATTACTCATTTTTATTTTAAATCTTACTTTGATAAGATAAAACGTGTATTATAGAATCTCAGGCTAATGTTTGTATTCAGAGTCGCTTATGTTTATTTAACTACAGAAATAAATGGATTCCTGTCCTATTCTAATTAAACACATAATATATATTTCTATATCCATGATGGCAATTTTTGTATTGGGAGTTTAAAATTTTGAAACAAACCATGTTCTGTCTACTAAAAATTTCAGTATAATCTATGCAGCTGAATGCTAGCTAGTTATATGGTTTGATAAAAATATGTACTATTTATTGACTGGTTATAAGAATGAAATTTTACTTGGTTATACCAAGAATAAAAGTATGCTTTTTATGAAGTTCACTGGATTGCTTTAAATAATCCTTATAATTCTTTAGAAGAAAGCTTTGAATAAAATTCAGAAACTTCTGTAAATTTGGTTGCAATCTTAAATCATTTGTATATATGTGGGGAGGGGGCAAACTTCACTAACCTGTCTTATGTCTGAATACCTAACATTGCATTATTATCAGCTGATATAAAACAGTGTGTGTGTGTGTGTGTGTGTGTGTGTGTGTGTGTGTGTAAATACCAGTGGCTAGTTCAGATTGAATTGAGTTTGGGGAAGTTTATTTATTAAACTATTACAAACCAATTGATTTCTTTAAAGCAGTGTCCATGCTAGCAACTTACTGATTCATCTTATACAATGGCCAGATGGCAAGGGTAGATGAAGAGATCAGTTTACTGGCTTGGTTAATAAGATAGGTTTTGCAATTTAATGAGTGTATAAATTTGGAAAAAAATTAAAATCTTGCTAGCATTTAAAAATACACTGTCCTATTTATTAAATTTTACCTCCTAAAATGAAATTAATTATTAGGAAACAGAACCTCAGATTAGTTTACAATTACTGAGTATGTTAGTCTGTTTTTAAAATGGATGGTCATCAATTCTTCATGAATGCACAGATGGCAAGATTCTCTATTATCACAAGACAAGCACCTCTGCATTTAACCACCATGCTCATAAGCTTCAGAATCAAAAACAACTATAACTGAAAAATGCATCAATAAGGGCTGTTACACATTCTAATTTTCTGAAATGTATTCATTTTTTGCAAAGACAATAATTATAAGGCATTATTTTTTTTTAAAAAAGATATAGACGTACCTCTTTTCTGAAAAGATGCTGGAACAGTGCTGATCTGCTGTTTTAATACAGCTTCTGGTACAGCTAAGATGGAGCTTTGCTACTATTGGCTGAAGCAGAATGCAGCTGACAGCTTCCTTTATGCTTATTTGCATTAGACCCTTACCCAATGAGGAAATCGTTAATAAATCTGAAATATATAAAATATCAGATTACATTCTGTCTACTTTGTTAACCTCTTTAAAAGCTTATTTAACAATGATATATATTTAAAACAATGCTCTTTTTTGCTTTAGTTTGCTTTAATATTTATTGTTTTAATTTATTCAGGGTTTTTTTTTCTAATAGCAGATTAAGCTGATGTGAAACACACATGTACAGTCAAGGTCTTAATAGAGGAGAATTACATATATGCATGTTGGAATAAAAACGTATATTTTGAACACCTTATGACTTACCATTATTCTTTGTCTTTTACTTTATGGTATAAGCTATTGAAATCTGTGAAATTAAAGCAGTGATTTCTGAAACAGCTTAATAAGATTTCATTTTCCATTGTCTTCTGGCCTACTTTTATAATTCTAGTTTGTCATTTAATCAGATGATAGTTGTAAAAAACATAATATGCTTAAACATTTTGTTCAGATTTATATATTTCTAAATTTGTAAATGGCTTTTTAGTAGCTCAGCATACCTGACAAAGTGACAAGCACAAATATATATATATGTGTGTGTGTGTGTGTGTGTGTGCAAAAGTCATATAATAAAATACTATAAAACACAGTTGAAAAAAGGAGATATATTCTGATATTTCCAGTATTCAAAACTACTTTCAGTGGATTTTCTTGACCAAGCAAATAAATTGTATTTCTTATTTGTTACACTATGAAAGAAACCTCAAAATTACCTTATAAAATGAATTTAAGAGAATATTATGAGACATGTAATACAATGACAAATTATTGTCAATAGTGTGGGAGTAATATGCCATTACAACCTTCTAAGATTCTCCTCCTCCCCCCAGTTTTATTGTTTAGTTTATAAATCTGGAATTTCCTTGTAATCTTCCATCCCAGTACCAACCAGGCTAATAAACCCTGTTTAATTTTTTCAAGTTCCAGCTAGTCAATTAGGTATTGCAATTTCTTTTGATTCAAAATCTTCTCAACTGGAACTAAAATGAAGCCTATGTAAAATGAACAAATACAGAGTTATGATCATTGCCATTTTCTTCCTGTTGACCATCATTTTTTCCAGAAATTGTTTTTTTTATATAATATTTAAAATTCTAATCTACCCAAAGCTTTTTTAACGTTCTTTCTGTTAGCTTGACTTTGTAGTAAAGTAACTTCATGATTGGTATAGAACAGACATTTGCTTTTCTTGAACAATATTGATTACTTAGAATCCTTTTTATTTTCATTTTATTGCAATTGTTTTAACAAACAAAAACAAACAAAATTGAGACAGTTTTGAACATGTTCCTTTTCTTCAGGGAAGCTTTCAGTATTTCAGAACACAACATCCTTCTAGATCATTTCACCATGATGGGATGCAAATACAACTCTGCTGTGTTTCATTCATTTTCAGGCTAAGAAACCGGAAGATAATATAGTTTGAACTGCTTCCAGCTTAGGTAACCTGGAACCATGATAGTGTACACTATACATATTTGCCAGAAAATGCTTTTCCATTTTGTAGGTTTCTTCTATATCCCATCATTTTCTTAAATTGCAATATGTGAGCTTGAAGAGGAGGGAGGGAGGGAGGAAGACAGAGTAGATTTCTTTGGGGGACATCAAACATGTTTTCCTGGACACTGATTTTTTTCATTGTAACTTTCATAAATTGCTTCCTGTTATTTTTTATGATTAACCAATTGATAAAAATTCTGAGATGTTCTGATAGCAGTTTCCTATAAGAAGAAAAATACATTCTTGTAATTCAGTATTAATCAAGAAACAGTTTTCACTCAAAGCTATTTTGTAATTCTGTTTTTGCTTAAAGTTTTTAAAAAACATTATTATAGTGATTTCCAGCTGTTTGTGTATGAGTAAGATCTGTTGTGATTACTTTTAATTGAGTATATTTCTTAGGATCTTAATTTTCATTAAAGTGGATTAATTCATTTTTTGAATAAATAATTTTGCTGGTTTTAAGGCTGGACCAAGAGATGTATAGCAATATACTGAACAACACAAAAACATTTGAAGATTTATATTTTTTTAGAGTAGCATGTTTAATTTGTTGACTCTTTTGAAAATGAATTGTGCTTTAAGAAATCCTGATTTCTCCAATTTTTAGGATTCAATATAATTCTAATAAATTTATAATAAAATTTCTCAATTTTCATGGAATAGCTCAGTAAAGTATATAATATTTTCATAAGTTTTCTTCCAGAAGTATATATTTCACTATGCCTGACCCAGAGAATGAGAGTCAATACCATTTTTCTTTTCCTTTACAGACCACAGCAATGGAACTTTTAATTTGAAAGCTCTTTCTGGAGGCTCTGGCTACAAGTTTGGAGTGCTTGCAAAGATAGTGAACTATATGAAGGTATAATTTTGCCACCAAGTTTACTATGTGCACTTTTTATGCTTACCATATTTCAACAACAATACTTAAATATGTGATGACACAAAAATAGGTACAAAAAGAATTTCAGACCTGTGTTTGCTAATTGGGGCAATATATTGTTCTCCCAAATGAACGATTGTTGGATTGAGCCAATGAACACTGAGATTGGGATTTGACATTTTTTATCTTAGAATGGAGTACATTTAATATTTATAATTAAGTAAAAATGGTGCATTTTTATGTAAACACAGCATTTACAATATAGTTCCCCTGTGGTCTCTTTATTTATAACAAATAAAAGTAATGCAGTAGTATACATAGCTTTTGAATTGGATTTCTTGCTAATAATTATTTGGAGAATCCCCCTTTATTCATGAGCTTCAAATTCACAATGTCATAAAAGGCTGGATGGGATTGCTATGAGGAGCATATTTGCCCAGGATTAATCTTCCTATGGTAATGTGGGCATCTGCTGTAGATGAATAGAGCTATGTTATATGATACAGTCCTGCAACCTGTAGAAAGAAAGCCAAGTCTGAATTGTATGGCATGATGACATACAAATTGAATAGACTTCCTAAAAATGTGGTTCGGTAATATTCAAACTCACTTGTGCCAAGAAGCGTCTCTTACTTTACACAGAGTGAAAACATCCTGGTGCAAATTGGTTGGATTAAAAGCTGCTTGTGATAAAGTCCTTTTGAATTAATCTGATTTGTGGTCTGCTGTCTAGTAATATAACTGTCATGACCCTGTTGGAGTCCGAATCCGAGGAGGAAGCCAAACAGCTGACAGGGAGTGGGAGTGTGGCTCCCTTGGCTGTGGAGGAAACTGGGGAAGGGCAAAGTCCAGCTGGGCAGAGCAGGAGAGAGGGAGAACAAGGGAGAGGGAATTCAGAGGAAGAGCACACAGTGAGGAATGGAGAAGAGAGCAACATGGGTTGCGTGGCTTACAACCACAGAGGGGAGGAAAGGGCCCTGATTCCCTTCATTAGCTGCAGCTGGGAACACAGTTTATAAAAAAGGCAAACTGTGTATGGCAGGCTGTTGGGAGCAAACATGGCTTTATCTTGTGTTGTCATGGCTTATCTGTGTTCCTGGCATCTTCCCAACCGTGTGAGTTTTGCCAACCATGTGAGTTTTGCCGTGCCTTCCTGAAATTCTTGCTCCTGCCCTGCCAAATTAATCACTTCAGTTTGGCTTGTTTGGACTTTAAATTACAATTTGTGTTTACCCTGTTTTGGACTGAATTTTCTGCAGTCAAAGGCTGTTCCTGGGAGAATTTTTCTCCAGCCAGAAGGTAACCTGGATATTGAAGGCAAAGTTGGAGATAATAAAGGGACTCTTATTATTATCTGACTGTGTTGCCTTTGTGCCACGCCCCGGGTCATTACAATAACATTGCTCTAATACCAGTGGTGGGATTCAAATAATTTAACAACCACTTCTCTGCCCTAATAACCAGCTGGGTGGGTGTGGGTGGCTGGGTGTGGCTGGGTGGACGTGGCCAGGTGTCATGACAGCACTCAGCCTCCTGCAGCACTCTGCCAGCCAAAATGGGGCACCAGGGTTAATTACAAAATGAGGGCTTTGTGACATCCAGATCCAACAAGCAAGGGGCGTGAACTGCACAGAAAATACACTTTTGTTTGCTTATGAAGAAATATCCCCAAAGTACACTAAATGTAGACTGACTTTTAGCTACACATCTCCCCAGCAAACAAAAGTTTTTGAAGCTCCAGATACAGAGAATTCATTTTAGGACAAGTAACCACAGTTTGCATGTTGGAGGTTCCTAAAGGAATGCTGGGAAACTCTGTATTTTAAAGAACATTTGAGAGAGGGGTACAGAATAGCCCTTCTCTGCCTGAGGCTGTAGAGACCCGGCACCAATCAAAACAGTTTTGTGAAGCAACTGATCAATACTAACAGGGTAAGCTACTAGTGTATGAAAATAAGAGCAAACTCCACTCCCTTCTTGTACTGATGATGTTACCCAGTTTGGTAATGAAAAATCTGCAAGAAAACCATCAAGTTCAGAGAGCACCAAGAAACCCACAGTTCAACCATGAACTACAAATATTATCTTCTCCCATGAGCTGTTCAGAGCATCCAGTAGTGGGAGGTGCTTCAGTCTCTGCATGTCCAGGCTGGGCTTAATTTGTGGAACGCTCCTCCTCCTCCACGGGACTCCTCCCCAGCGTTCCCCAGTTTTGGCTCAGTCTTGTGAGGGATAGGCAGTGCTTTTTCATTACTTCTTGTCCGAAACAGAAGAATTTCTCTTTTCAGGTTTGGAGACAGTCAATTTGTCTTTCAGGTTCTCTTAACAAATTGCTTAACGATCTACCCACACTGCCTTTTCCATCTGGCCGTCGATGATCGCTGTATCGAGAAGCACTTTTTGCGCCCTGAACTGGAGGGAGGCTTCAGCTTAGTTCCGCACTCCCCCAACCGCTAGCCCTGTCCTTGCCACAGCGATAGCCATGCCATTTTAACAAACAAACGGCGTGATTTTGTTTCTCTCACTCGCAACTGAGTTGTATTGCTGTTTTCCCCCAGAACGCTACCTTGGGGTGAAGGGCTTAAACCTGGTTATTTTCACCCCTCCCAGCCGTTTAGTACTAAGGGAAAGTTGTCTGGAGCTAATCCCTTCTTACGGCGGGAGATTGCTGCTGGCGCACGCGCTGAAAATAATGGCCGGTCGCCATTTTGTTGTAGGTGGACTGCGTGGCTGCGCTGAGTGTGAATCTTCTGTAGACTGTGTGAGGTAGTTTCTTATTCCCGATCAGAGGATCCTTATTCAAAAACCCCAAGGAATTATTGCAACTTCATTTTAAACCATATTCAAGGCCATCTGTTATTCTTCTTGTTGGCTTAACCCTCACAGTTCTCCCTAACCAGCAGCACAACAGTGAGCACCTAGGCCAGTGTCTGCCTGTGCAGGGAAGCTGTTGAAGGCCTGTGATTAATATTTTGGCCTGTTAGGCATTCTTAATTTGGCTGATTGGGATATCCAATTAAATTAGCTGTTATATTGATATATATTTACATACATATATACTCTAATAATAATAATAGGAATTATAATAATAGGAATAATAATAATATACTAGTAATAATAATAAATTTATTATTGAGATACAACTCATATTAGACACATATATATACATATTTATATCCATTAAAAAGTGGGGGATTTCGATTTCAGGGAACCCTGTCCACCCTTGGTCAGGTCCCTCGCCGTGCCAACCACCTATACAGCATAGTACTAAATAATGAGCATACTGTAAAATCTCTAATCAAAATGGCAGGTGGCAGTGGTTCCCAGACCTCAACTTCAAGGGTCAAGTCTAAATCTCAGCACAAATCTAAACAGACAAAAGGGAATTCTAAGGCCTCAGAGAAAGACGCCAACAGGCGCCACAAGGCATTGGAAAGACAAATAGATAAAGTGCACATGGGAGGCACACAGGACCTCTCAAGCTTCTTCACCCCCCAGTCCAGTGCCGTCTTCCTCTTCTCCCCCTCCTCCCCCACTAGATCTCCCTCATCCAGGCGCAGCATGGCTCCACAGAGTCAACACACCCAGTCAACTGGATCACCCACCATGCGAAGGGCACCTGAAGCGATGTTCACACCAACTGCTGACAGTCTTCGACAGGACCAATCTCTTCCAGACGAAGTGCCAGAGAGGATGAAGGCCTGGATGGAGATGGCTATCCGTTAGGGAATCGCAGCAGGCCTACAACATGCGGTTCTGACCAGGGATCAGCCTGCACCTGCTGAGTATGATTCACAATCAGTTCGATCATTGGCCAGGTTGGAGCAACACTATACCCAGGTACAGTGTCAAGGGGATATGCTCCTCCAAGGGCCGCAGGAGGAGGAGACAGAAGAGGTAGAGCACATTGATCCGATGGAACAGCTTGAATCGGGATCAGTACATGATAGTAACCTGGCCCTTTCAGAAGCGGACCCCTTAGAAAAAGGGATGTCTGAGGATGAGGACCTTGTTCCCGACCAACCTGTATTTACAGGCTTATTCGGCCCACAACTATTCAAATCACTATTGTTTAAGGCCAAAAACACTGCATGCCTGGACAAGCCGGCCCCTTTTACCATTCCAATTCCTTCAGAAGAGGGACCAGAAGATCTAATTTTCAGCCAACTGGTAGTCAGGGCAGATGTGACTCCAGTTCCTCACATGTTTGCGGACCTGGTACAGAAACAGTGGGCTTCTGCAGTGGTGTACCCTACCCCACAGGTTATGACAGGAAATACTTTAATTTGGCCCCCGATTTCTTAAAATTGTTGAATACTCCCCAGGTAGACAAACCTATTGTGGGATTAGCATCTTTGTCTTCCATTCCCAGTGAAGCGCTGGAGGGATTAAAGCTGGAGGAAAAACGGGCTGAGCTGGCCCTACGCAGGGCCCATCAGTCTGATGCATGGGCCATCAGAACGGCCACGGCCGCTTCCTTCTTTACCCGTTCTTCTCTCAGATGGCTCCAGTTCTTATGGGAGCATGTCCCCAATTCTAACATTAGAGCACACCAAGACATTGCAAAACTTATTGCAGCCACTGAATTCTCAGCTGACACAATCTTTCATGCAGTTTTCAGCCAGAGCCATTACTTCACATGTCACAGCGCGACACTTACTATGGTTAAAACATTGGCAAGCAGATATTAAGCACAAATGCAAGCTGGCTTCATCTCCTCCTGTGGGAGGCAGACTGTTTGGCCCTTCCCTCGATCCGCTGCTTATCGAAACTCGAAACAAAAAGAAAATTCTACCTTCCCTTTTTTGGAAGTCAGATTCTCCCTTTTGGAAGGGATCCTTTCGGCCCTTTTATCAGGGACCTTTCTCAACCAGATACCAGAGACTCCCATCTTTCCGACCAGGGCAGCAGCCAGAGAGGTCCAACTTCGGGGAGAGGAACCAAAGGGGTGGCCAGTCCAAGAGATCCTTTCGAGGAGCAGGAAATAGACCTTTCTGGCGTCCAAGATAACTCCATGGACCTGATTCCCATTGGTGGCTACCTTAAATTATTTGTGGACCAATGGTGCTCCTCAACGTCTGCTTCCTAGGTCAGAGACACGATCAGATTCGGCCTTGCACTAGAGTTTCAATCCACTCCCTCAGACTTCTTTGTGTCCTGCCCTCTTTCCAGAGATCTGGTTAAACAAGATCTTATGGAAACAGCTATCCAACACCTACTGGACATACGAGCCATCCAACCTGTAGCTACCGAACAATGAGGGTGAGGTTTCTATTCACATCTTTTTGTTGTTCCCAAAAGTTCAGGGGGGTGGAGAGCAATTTTAGATTTGAAACGTTTTAACCGATTCTTAGTATATCACAAGTTTAAAATGCACACCCTGCAATCCACACAGTCGAAACACCTCATGCGGGAAGTGGAGTGGTTGTGTCATTGGGCGGAGAGCAACCTACTTTCCATCAGAGCAGAGCACATTTTGGGACTGTCTAATACACAGGCAGACTGGCTAAGCAGGGCCACGATCGATCAATCGGAGTGGCGCCTCCATCCGACCCTGTTTCAAGAGGCAGTCAGGACATTTGGACAGCTGGTAGTAGACCTGTTCGCTTCCCCACTCAATGCTTAGCTCCCAATATTTTTTTTCAGGTACCCCACAGCATTCTGCTGCTGTTGGCCCCCGGGACTTCAGTACGCATTCCCACCACTTCCACTGCTTCCCAAGGTCATCCAGAAACTGCTAGATGAGAGGGCGGAGCTGCTTCTAGTAGCTCCTTACTGGCCCAGACGGCCATGGTTTGCAGACCTCTGCAGCCTATCTGTATCAATACCATGGAGAATTCCACTGGACAGGGTCTTGCTAACCCAGGGACCCCTTCAACATCCGGACCCTCAATGGTTGCACCTGATCATTTGGAGGTTGAGCAGAGTCGTCTGAAGAGCGAAAAGTTTTCCAACAGTTATTGCCACCATCCAAGCCACCAGATGCCCCTCAACAACTCGCATTTACAATGCCACATGGTCCAGTTTCTGCAAATGGTGCATCAAGTCTCAAATTGATCCCATCTCTCCATCTGTGGCTCAAATCTTAGAGTTCTTACAAGAGGGGCTTGACAAGGGATTATCACCTAATACGTTAAAAAGATAGGTGGCGGCCTTGGCATCAGTTATCACTTGTGAAGGTCTACTATCTTTCCCATCACCCACGCATACAGAGTTTCCTTTGAGGAGCCACAAATTTACGCCCGCCAGCGGTTCTCCGTTATCCCACCTGGGACCTGAACAAGGTCCTTCTTGCACTCACTAAGTGCCCTTTCGAACCCTTGAAATCATCAAGTCCCCAATTTCTGATGTATAAAATAGTTTTCCTCATAGCGATCACTTCCGCTCGTTGTATTTTGGAACTTGCAGCTTTGTCAATCAGACAAGATCTTTGTGTCTTCCATTCTGACCGGGTGGTCCTTCGTCCTGATCCTACGTTTATACCCAAAATTAACTTGGCTTTTCACAGGGCACAAGAGCTGATATTTCCTAATTTTTGTCCCAGACCATCCCAAGGGTTGGAACTACAATGGCATTGGCTTGATGTGAGGCGATCGCACAGCGACTTTCAGAAAAATGGAAGCCTTATTTGTGTCGTTTCAGCCCAACACTCAGGGATGCAAGATCTCATCTTCTACAATAGGCCGTTGGCTACAGGCTGCGATAGCAAAAACGTATCAGACTCAATCACTACAGGTGCCCAGGGGCATAACAGCTCATTCAACAAGGAGCGCCACAATATGAGCAGCGTGGGCCACACAGGCACCAATAACTGAAATTTGTCAAGCTGCAACCTGGGCCTCTCCATCGCCCTTCATTAGGCATTATAAAATAGATGTGTTTGCATCCGCTGAGGCCACCTTTGGCAGAAGAATTCTGCAATGGGTCCACAGGGACCAGGAGGGGATTCCAAGCCAGACGGAGTCCCTCCCGTAGGACAAGCCAAGCTTTGGTATGTCCCACTACTGGATGCTCTGAACAGCTCATGGGAGAAAGGGCGTTGGTACTTACCTGACACTCCCGTTCTCTTTGAGCCGTGAAGAGCATCCAGCCCTACCCTTTTTCTGTCTGGTGGGGTCCTGTTTCGGCCAACGAATTGTTAGGGCATTGAGGATGAGGGTGTTTATTTCTCTCATCTTTGCCAAAACTGGGGAACACTGGGAAGGAATCCCGTGGAAGAGGAGGAGCGTTCCACAAATTAAATCCAGCCTAGACATGCAGAGACTGAAGCACCTCCCACTACTGGATGCTCTTCACAGTTCAAAGAGAATGGGCGTGTCAGGTAAGTACCAACACCCTTTCTATCGATAAACACTTTTTGGTTGGAGGGACTCAGAGTCGCATTATATGAGATGGTTCCCAGTTATAAATTTTATTCTAAATTTTGAAATGCTTTCTGTAAACAAGGAATGTAGAATTGTAATGGCTGAATATTTGATCTTTCATACATCAAAAAAATACAAAGCTAAGGGATAAACAAATGGATTTGAAAAAAGAAAAGGCTCAAGAAAGAAAAAGAGTGAAAGTGTAAGAAAGAAAGGAAAAGAAGGAAAACTGAAAAAGAATGACTTCTAACTTTCTGTGGTATGGATATAAGTAAAAAATATATCAAACTCTTACTCTAAGATTAACATTTGCCTACATTATTTCCATAATCCCTTATTTAATCATTAAAGCCCAGATCAAGTTTTAATTTCAGTTTCTCAAAGTCCAGTAATGGTTCATATCGCTTTAATCACTATTTGTTAACGAAACCACAACTGATTTATTTAATTACACCAAAGTCTAAATAAAACAGGAATGAAAAATTCTAAGCTCTAGTGTAGACCCATGCTTCCCAATTTTGGCAACTTTAAGGTGCGTGGACTTCAGTTCCCAGAATTTCCCAGACAGCATGAAGTTCGCCCATCTTAAACTTGCTAAGACTGAAAAAAGCTGATCTACAGATAGGGATTTTTCCATTCCAATTTTACTGGATCCTACTTACTTATGAGCAATCATAATGCAAAATCTCCATTCTCAACTCCCCCCACAGTAATGATCATGCAAAATCCCCATTCCCAGCCCACCCTAGAGCAGGGGCTTTGGGCCTGGAAGGTCTCTTGCACCATCCTGGAAGCCAAAATGGGGCACTGAAGGGGGGGGACTCCTAGGAGGGGAGGGGTGCGCAGGGCCAGCTAGAGGTCAGATTAGCTGGTTCTCCAAACTGGGCAACAAGTTAACAACCAGTTCATTTGAACCAGTGAGAACCAGTTGAATCCCACCTCTGTCTAATACTGTTGTAATTTATTTAGGTAGTTCACATTGTTTCCAATATCAGGGTTAATACTGAAAATGTAGCACAGACAGAATTAGAAAAGTAAATATTGAAATGGAAGCAGTTAAGGTCCTTCGGCTCGTTAAGCAAGATTATTTTTGTACATATTTTGTCAGCTTCTAATGTAACTAATGTTATCGTTTTGAAAGATAATAAAATCATTTTTTTTGTCTAGACACGACATCAACGTGGTGATAGCCATCCATTAACTCTAGAAGAAATATTAGATGAAACACAGCACTTAGATATTGGACTGAAGCAGAAACAGTGGTTAATGAGTGAGGTAACAAAAGTAGCTATTAAGGGTACTAGTTTAAATAAATGTGATGATCAAATAATAAATAACAATTTAATAAGTTGTTACCAAGTCTCATGCCCAAAACTGGCAAAGAAGTATCAAATATAAGTGTGTTGCTTTCTGGTTATACAATTTCTATATGTTATTTAACTTTTAATGTTACTTTGCCCTAAAAAAATGTTTTCTCAACATACTGTATATACTGTCAACAAATTACATGAAGAAAATACATTACAAGATTTGTCAAGAAATAGAAACTTCATAAACTTTCATTTGTATGATATTATATATAAATTGTTTTTAATGTTGAAATTGTATAAACAAATAGCAGTGAAGACCATTAAATATGCCTGCATGTGTGTGTGTATCTATCTGTCTGGCTATCTATGTATACACACACACATGCACATATCACACACACACTTTGTATTCTCATATATTTTTGTATGATTATGATGTTTTCCAAGTGTAAAATATTTCATGCTTTTTTAAATAAAAATTCAGTATTTTATTTTCACACTTGCTAAAAATAAAGATTAGAATTTACAATATTTAAAAAATATTTAAGTTAAATTAATACATCTAATAATAAAGTAAAATGTGAAAAGAGACTTATTTAAAGTATATAGTAGTACTTACTCCTACACTGAGAGTGATTGACTAATTAATGAGACGGAGAGATACAGCAAAATATGCTATTCTAAGGAGACTGATCAGAGGTGATTTATATGGACATGCCCCAGGTAGATGTTTTTTGTTGTCAAAATGTATAGAAAATAGTGTGCTATTTCCTATCAGCTGAGTTCTTTTTGTTTTGTTTTCATTATAGGCTCTTGTCAGCAATCCTAAAATAGAAGTTATAGATGGGAAATATGCTTTCAAGCCTAAGTATAACTTAAAAGATAAAAAGGCCCTGTTGAGGCTTTTGGATAAGCATGATCAACGAGGATTAGGAGGAATTCTTTTGGAAGATATTGAGGAAGGTCTTCCTAATGCACAAAAAGCAATTAAGGTAAGCAATGCTTATCATTGCATTTTTCACATTTGTTAACTGGTTACAAGGCATTTGGATTATCAACATCTCTTTCAATTATAATGTAGAGCAACTTTTCTTTTTTAAAATCCTGGTGTCAAATTCACAGGTCTCTTCTTGAACAATGTGGCAGCTTCTTAATCTGGAAAAGAATAGGTCTTTGAATTTCTTTGAATGTATTTATTTATTTATCAGATTTATTATGGTGATTAACCAGCACAAGAAAATGGATATTAAAATATTCAAAATGCCAAAAACTAAATTAACAGTATCAGGATAGTTCAGAAAAATACATACAGGCCCAAAATTGTCTAAAAGACAATATTAAATCAGAATACCCTAAAAGGCTTCATCAGGTTGCACATATACAACAACAAGAATTTAAAATTAGCAGTCTGGGTATTATAAAGTTGGATTATCAGTATAAAATACAAATAAAAAACCTCTCTTTTTACCACACGAATCCCTTAATTCAGGGTAGAATCGGGCAGCTGAATGGAGCTGAGTGTTTACTGGTCGGTTGCGATTCCTGACGCCAATGGAGTTTGCAGCAGATTTTTTTTTCTTTGTTCCCTAGAGAAGAGAAATATCTACTGCTATCTAGGATTGAATTCTCAACCTTCCAAATGGAAGGTGAGCCATCTTCACTACTAGGCCACCATGCCACTCATCTGTATTTAAAAAAAACCCATTGTATAGGTATATGTATTTGTATAGTTTAATATATTTTGTGGTGGCACAGTGGCTAGAATGCATACTGCACGGCTAACTCACTGCTCACTCCAGGAGTACAATTCTTTTTTTCCCCATTTTTTTTATTTCAATCTACATATAACAACGATACATTAACAGTGTGGCATCAATATATCATACATCTCATTGCATATATTCATATTAATTCATACTTCTTCAGTATTTATTTTCAACCTTATTCCCTCCAAATGCCTACCACCATATCAGTTAAACATACCTAGTATAATTCCATTATTCAATTTTCTCCCTGTTTTGATTTTATTTTATTTTAAATAAAAAATTCTCATTTGACAAGCAGTGTGGTTCCAGGTTTCATATCTCAATACAAACATGATCATAGTTACCTATTCATTTTATTTGTTAAATTTCATATTATGTCATCCTTATTGTTAAATATTAAGCTTATCTTATCCAATCCCAATTCATGTTCTCTTATTTTACAGTATTATCTAAAATTCTCATCTCAATTCTACGTTCATTTATTCAATTCCAAATCCTAATATATCTCCTTCCATTTTTCTTAGTGTATTCTCATATCTTATTTTTCAATGTTATCTAAAATTCTCATCTCCTTTCTATTGTCATTTCTCATATTTTTTTTCTGTCACATTTGTCATTTTATCAATCCTTATCTGTAAATATAATTGTCCCCTCTAGTTAATAATTCGAGCTAACCACCTTCATTCTTCCTTAATATCAATCTCCCTATCTAGTATAAAAACACAAATATATATATATATTTTTCTCAGATTCCGCATTATATTTTCTGTATAAATCTTCTATACATTACAAAATGCTATTTTCAATATATTCTTATACATCCCAACACATTGCTTTGTGGAATCCCCTTATCTCTTTTTTTTTCACCCATTATCTCTCACTCTTTGAACAGTGTACCTTCTTTTCATCCTTGTTTGTTTCCTGCTCTTTATTTTCTGGTCCTTTCTCTTAATTCCCTTTTTCCCCATTCTTATTCCCCTCCTTTTCTCATTCCAGTTATTAAACTTTTCTCTCCTTCTTTTGATTTTCCTTTTGCACTTCCTTTTTCTGCTTCTTCCTTCTCTCTTTAGCCATTTTCCAAACCATTCTCCCTTTTATCATCCCATCAGACCACAAATTTTTAATTCTAATTCCTTTCCCCCCCGCTTAAATAATTGTTGCTCGTTTTGTCCTTCTAAGTTGGCTTCTTCTTTATAAAACTCCTCCTCCTCTGGTTTATTATGTTCTTGTGTATGCTGAGTCACCATTTCTAATTTCTGTAGTACATAATTACACATTTCAAGTTTGATTTTTATCATGTCCCTTGTATCTTGCATATCTGATCTTATATCTTGTGAGTCCAGTCTTATATCAACAAGTAGCTCCTCCATTATATCTTCTCCTTTTTTCTTTTTCTTTCCTCTTCCTTAATAGCTGAAATCCTCTTCTTTCGTAGATATATTCAATCCCAGGATCCAGTATATTATTTCAGCCAATATTTTTTTAGTTTATTTTCAACAATTCATACTCTTGAGTCTTTATTCTGAATCCTCTAATTGGCCTCTCAACTGTTTCCCAAATTACTGGCAATAGTAAAGTTCCTTTTATTTTCTTTCAAATTCCAAAATCCAAAGTCTCAAAGTCTCATTTTAAAACATACTAAAATTTTCCTGTACCATCAGGTGGCGCTCTTGAGTCTTTTTCTTTTTAACTTTCTTTGTTGAATATATTTTTATTAAGTTCGCTAATTTCAATCATTAGCTATACTTGTCAACACACTCAGTTCCAGCATTTAGTTATGCCCTTTAAGTGCCCACAGTTCAATATCTGTCCAGTTTAATTTTTAAACCTTTGTTGTGTTAATGTATTTTCCTTTAAATTTCTCCTCCAGATTAGTCCAATAGAATAGTCAAATCCAAATTTAAAGACCCATTTTCTTTCTCACTTTCTCTGGTCGCCGCTTCCACACGCTTTCCTCCAAAATAGCCCTTTAATTTGATACCAGTGTACCTCAAAAACGATGTCCTTTGTCTGGTTCACACTCTGCTCGCTACTTCTCTGTCCAGCACAAAACTTAGTTTCCCGGAATGTTCTTCGTCTTCGTGGTGGCCATTTTAAGAACACTGCTGCAGCTTGCCTTTTGGAGGGATTTTCCTGTCAGGGAGGGGAGTTGCGGCTTCCCTCGACCCTCCAGGCAATTTCCCCCTTCTTCATCGCCCCACCAGGGTGGCTCCAGTCTCGATTGGGACCCTCCAGCAAATGAGCATGGGCAAAACCGTGCATGATCGCAGATTCTGTAACGACACCAACGAGGAACAAACTGGAA
Source organism: Pseudonaja textilis (assembly GCF_049901715.1). Lineage (NCBI taxonomy): Eukaryota > Metazoa > Chordata > Lepidosauria > Squamata > Elapidae > Pseudonaja > Pseudonaja textilis. The sequence continues at coordinate 163,772,424 of NC_141991.1, read as the reverse complement.
GTCTAGGAGTACAATTCTGAGTGGCTCAAGGTGGACTCTGCCTTCCATCCTTCTGAGGACCTAGTTTGTTGGAGGCAATATGCTGACTCTATAAACCGCTGAGAGAGAGCTGTAAAGCAATGTGAAGTGGTATATAAATCTAAGTGGCTATTGCTATATTTACATGTTTGTATCAGTTTAAAATATAAATAACTATACATATACACACATATGCATTCATTCTTTTTCTCTCTGTGTCTCTCTCTTACACACACGCACACACACACACACACACACAGATACATATATATTCATAAATGAAGTAATAACATTATCCAAAATGGATTTAAGAATTATAAATGTATCTTACAAACCCTTGTCACACCTGAGAAAATGTAGTATAATAGCTGACATAGCATGTTCACCTCAATGCCAATGGTTAATATTAAGACTGAGCCATTTCTGGCTTTTCATATCAGGCAGGTTAATTTCTTATTATTCTTTGCTTGGTTTACATGTTATTTCATGATTGATGTCTAAAAAATAGAAGTTGCTTATAGTGTTGATTATTGATCCTGTTTTTCTAATCAGGAACGAAGTAATTGGAGTAATTACTGGCAATATCGAAGAAATGCTGGAAGAAATTTATGTAGCTGCCTATATCATGAGAAATGACTCTGGCTAGCATACAGTAGTTACTAAAAAGAACACATATATAAAAAAGACATTTAAAATAGAAAAATCAGCATTAAAATGGAAATGACTGAAATTGCAGCTGTTGCCATTATCATTTTATCAAATCAGTGTTACACTGCTGAGCTATATACATCTTGTCAAAAGATGTATTTAATTCAGTGAAATTTACATCCAAATAATTTAGCAGCATAGTGTAAATGTAGCAAATTTGCAAATGGAAAACTGACGCTGACAGTAATTCCTTAGGATTTCTGTAGTTGACAAATTCCTCCTAGTGGCTGCAAAAGTTTCTGAATTTTGGCTTTTCACATCTAAGATGCATTATTATTTTTGTTTAAAGCCAAAAACTTAGGATAACACGTTCTTTCACAAAATGATAGGTATTGAATTGTATTTGTGTACATATTTGCTCACTTAGACTATTTGGCTTTGAGAGAGCATTGCTAATTTACAGAATAGAAACTCTGTTTCATAAAAATTTATGAGGAGAAATTTTTACTTAATTTTTAAAAACATATTTCTAAATTAGTTGTTCCCTTGTGGCACAGTTTCTCACTGCCACTGGAAGCTATTACGCATACTCAAAGGGTAACTGACAAGGCAGTTAATTACTCTTTTGTTGTCCAGTATAGCAAGGGAAGAATTAGCTCCTTCTGGAGCCAATCTTTGCTAATAGTCTTGATATCTATTATCTATTCTTCTAGAGATAATGGCAAAGCTATGTTACATAATAAGTTTTTTTCAGAACTTAAAGCAAACAGTAAGTCACTTTAATAGTTACTTTTTACTAATTTGCTAATCTGTTTTTAGTGGGGGAGAGGCCCAGGTTCTAGCCCATCCTCAGCCATGCAATCTAATTGGATGGCTTTGGATCAGTCTTCCTCATACAGAGAAAATAAATAAGAGGAAGAAATATAAGGTATATCATCCTGAGTAGGATAGAAATAAAATAAACAATAAAAATGTGTAAATATAATGGAGAAAGTGTGACCACAGTATTTTCATCCAATCTGCCATAAAATGCTTGCAAATGATAAAGATTTGTTACTTGTATACATGGAGCAAATCAACTGCAGGTTTCCATTTCAGTCATTCTAAAATGGGCTTTGAGTGCTGAACAGATAACTATATTTGCAGTTGTACAAAATCTTCACATTCTGGAAATTACAGTTGATATACACCTACCATTCTGTATTTATAATTGAGGCAGGCTTTAGGAGACCAAATCATCTTTGTTACCCGTCCTGATAAGAAGAAAATCCTATTCTACAATGATAAAAGCTGTCAATTTACAGTGGATGAAGGTAGGTTTTATCATTCAACTTTGCATTTTTGTTACAAATATATATATATATATATATATATATATATATATATATATATATATATATATATATATATATATATATATATATATAAAAATGTGCTAATTTTATTGTTTGAAATGCAAAAACTATTCTTTGGTTGTGTTAACATTTAATAAATTGAATTTGAATATGCTACCTAAATAGTCTACTTTTCCTTAAGTTCTGTGGGGAGATACGAAGTTATGTTATCCTCCCATATTCTGAGTTGTACAGGTAGTCCTCAATTTATGAACACAATTGAGCCCAAAATTTATGTTGCCAAGTGAGAAATTTGTTAAGTGAGTTTTGCCTCATTTTATGACTTTTCTTATCACATTTGTTAAGTGTATCACTGTAGTTGTTAAGTTAGTAACATGGTTGTAAAGTGAATCCGGCTTCCCCATTGACTTTGCTTGTCAGAAGGTTGCAAAAGATGATCACATGATCCTAGGACACTGCAACCATCATAAATATTAACCAGTTGTCAAGCATCTGAATGTAAATCGTGATCGTGGGGATGCTGCAATGGTCATAAGTGTGAAAAATATAAGTCACTTTTTAGTGCCATTGTAACTTCAAATGATCACTAAATGAACTGTTATAAGTCAAGGACTATCTGAAAATCGGTGTTCTTGATGAGCCAGTTTCCAATGTCTGAATACCCTTTATTCTTTATGAAGAAATCACTAACTGCCAAAGTCAAACTGACAGATCTTTGATTCTTTTATTTGATTTTCTAAAATTTCTAAGTCTTGATCTAGGAATTATAATTTATTTTCTTCCCTTTGAGTAAAACTTGTATTTCACCTAAATTGTTTAAACAAATGTTCTGAATTTCAATTAGATTATTTTCTTCCTTTGATCCCCCCAAACATCCGTGAGTGTAACTTTTTTGCTTTGTCCCTCCTTAACTGAAGTATAATGATTTATATTGCATTCAAGAAGGGAAACGTACTGTCTTTTTTGGTATAAGGATGGCTATAAGGATGTTAACTGTATCCTACAGAATATAACCAAAATAGAAAAGAAAAAGGCAGGAATCTAAAATAGCTCAATAAAGACTGAGGAAGGATGATCAGCAAGAACAGATGGATAACTTGTGAAAGTTTTCTGTTCATCAAGTTATTTTGTGGTGAGAAGGAATAAAAACAGTTTCTACCAGAAGTAGTTGGAATTTTTAACAGAAAAAGACAGCCAATGAGTGATGGGAGGTAGGAAAAGGGGAAACTATAGTGACAGACAATAAAACAGAATGACCTGTCTCTGGAAAAGAAGCTTGTTTTACATTATAACATTTTGTTGTACTGCCCTGCTTGCTTGTGTTCAGAATGTATACAGGTCAGGGTCAATAACCACAACTAATAACCACAACTGAGTCCAAAATTTCTATTTTTGTAAGTGAGAACAGTTGCCCCATTTTACAGTCTCTCTTGCCACAGTTGTTAAGTGAATCACTGTTTAATAAGGGTTGTAAAGTGAGTTTTGCTTGTCAGAAAGACAAAAGGTGATCACATGAACCCAGGACACTGTAATTGTCATATTTATGATAGTTCCAAGCGTTTAAATTTTGATCATGTGAGCATGGAGATGCTGCAATAATCATGTGAAAAACAGTCTTATAAGTCACTTTTTTCAGTGTTGTTGTAACTTCAAGAAGTCATTAAACAAACTGTGGTAAGTTGAGTAGTAATGCTTGCTTATTTGTTTTTTGCTTATTATCTTACTTTTCCTGTAAAGAAGTCAATATATGGGACCACATCATTTTACTCTCAAGATTGGACTTGAGAAAAAGTAACTGGTCTAAAATCATATAGTGAGCTTTTTACTTGTGTGGAAACTTGAGTCTGGGTACTAAAGACCTATTTTTCCCTCAGGAATTGGATCAGGAAGTTAGACGAACCATTTAGATGGTGGTGCTACTATTTATGTAAATATATGAGCTGCCAAATCATGGCTTGTCATTTTTATTGTTGGATTGTAGCTGCCTAGAGTTGCATAGTGAATGGGAGGCTATTCAAATTGAATTAATATTTAATAATTAACAAAATAATACATTTTCAGATTAATTTAAAACTATGCTATCTAATAAATATCACAGTGAAGGTAGGAAGGTCCTTAAATTGAGCTCTAGATGGCAGTGTTACCTTACAAGTCCTCTGTGTTGCCTGTATAGTTATTTGATTTTTAGTATTTACATTTTATATTTAATTATTTTTATTTACTTGACATATTTTCATGGTGATTTATAAAATACATTTTCTAGTTAATTTATATTTTAAATAGTCACTAATGTCATTGTATATATACGCACTGTTAAATCTGAGCTCATAATGACTAGGCAGCTAAGGGATCTTGAAGGTGAGGTAAATAATATTGCATGGGAAGATTTAAATTCTCTTAGTCAATTTCTGATGATGAATCCTAAAGAAGAGCTACTACAATTTTTTCATGGTTCATAATTAAATCCAACATCTTTCTGAAATTTGAACACATGCTTAGGGATGCACATAAAATTTGACTGGAGTAGCCAAACTTTGCACGCAATTTATAAATCTGTAGGTGTGTTCCGTTGTAAAGGATTATTAAGAAAAGCATGAAGATTAGAACTGCCTTTTCTAATGTGCCTTTTTTTATAAACCTGCAGGGCAAATACATTTTAAAAGTATGGTTGTTCAGAAAAAGCTATCTATGTGAAGGTTAGAGAAAAAAATGCATTGCGACTCTTTATGAAAATGATTACAGGGAGAATTAATTATGCATAGAGTGGATTGAGCCCACAGTTTGAGAGATTTAAGATCTCAGAATGCATTTCCCCAAAACACTCTGGGATTATACACACTGACTCCATTTTCTGGGTTGGAATTAGTGCTGTTACCACCCATCTTCTTGGGAAATTCCTTCATTTAATATCTTCCCCACTGGCCCCAGCATGTGAGGCAGATAAGGAGTCCATAGTCTATTAATGTCTGGCAAAGAGAAGAAAAATTCAAAGCACCATTAAAAGAATTTCACATAAAAAACCATCAATGAGACTATACATTTGGGAGAGATCCAAGGTGTGAAGGATATGCTGCTCAGTTTCCAATATATTATATCTATAAATAACTGGTTGCATTGATATAATGAAGTTCACAGACAATAGTTTTCAAAGACCAATCAAGTTATTAACTTGTATACAGATAAACTATCTTATTACAGACTCTTGGCTAAAACATTCCCCTATACCCTAAAGGCAAACAGAATTTTTCTTTGCTTCCATAGAATTCAAGCAAGGTCAATGGAAAAGCCAGAAGGAGGTTGCAACTTTGCCCATGCAACTTGCTCCCGCTCCTACCACTTTTTCTCATGAGGATCCCCCAGGTGGCATGGGGATCTCATATTCTGTAAGCCCTGCCTATGGCACTTACCCACTTGTAGGTATACTATTGTACCTGCCCCTGCATCTATGTAGTACCTGCCCACAACACCTTGCCATCTATTTATTGCTCTTGTCCACCTTCTTATAGCTTTTGCTTGCTGACCTGCTTGCCTGGGAGAAATTTTCTGCAGCATAACGGAGCACTTCCTGATTTCATGTCTCTTCCCACATTGTGTTCATATAGGGTCCTCACTTAACAACTACACAGTCTTTATTAAATGATGGCAACTGGGATTGCCATCATTAAGCAATATGGCCACATGATGTTGCACCTTAGCGATAGAAATTCCAGTCCCAATTGCCTTCATAACCCAAGGACTATCTGTATCCTTGTGCCTTTTCTGCCCCTTGCTGATGATGCTTTGGTGATCTTAACAGAAAGTAAGCACATACTGTCCATGCTTACTGCTGTATGCGTATAAATAGTTTCTGCAGAAAGTTGTGCTGAATGCAGGATTGCTTGTAAGAACTGATATGATTTGAGCACTGGTGATAACAAAGCTTAACTGTAAATTCCAGGGTCTGGGAAAGTCAAGGATAACGCTATTACTCTCATATTTGTTTTTTTTAAAAAATTTCTGCAGATCCTTCTCTCTTTTGCCTCCTAATAATGATTCTTCTATATTACACTTCATTTCAGTTTTTAGATTTGTTACCTGACACAGTCAAATGACTCTATTCATCCCTTCTCATGCTGTCTGTAGAGTCTCCCTTTTTACTTCCTTGGCATATGAATGTTATTGATATGAAAGATGGAACATTTTTCAAAAACGTTTCTACATGGATTATTTTTATCCCCAACCCAAAGTCCAAAAAAGGAAAAGGAGGGACTTATTTGCTACAAGAAATGTTGAGGAATTTTGATTTGGTTTAATAAATAAACGGATTTTATTATATGGGAGACCATCCAAAGGAGCTCATAACTGTTTCCCTAACTTTTTATATAATGGTTTTGCAACCTGGTTCTAGTTGCAAATTGGCCCAAAAGAAGCACTACACTTCTAGAACATAAAAAACACAATATACCTTGTGTGTGGTATTTTACCATTTTGGCATTCATTTTTTCTTGCTTGTCAAAAAAGGAAAGGAAAACCTTACCTTGTGAATTTCTCTTTTTGTACATTTGGTGGCATTCTTTCTATATCAATCAGTGCATGTCTTACAATAAGTGCTAGAAAGCCCTCTTATATATGCCTGAAAAGGTAACTCCCTGTTAAGTAATATTTTTTTGAACTATTGCACATATTGGGAAGTTTGAGAACAAGTCATAGATGCTGTTAAAAAATAGCTATAATGGAAGTATTACCTATTCAAAAATGGCTTTTAAATCGTAAATTTGGGATTAAAAGAGAAGTAATTTTCTTAAAAACATGACTGAGGCACAATCTGATTTCCAAAGTACAAAATTGCTTTTTAAACCTATTTTCTGTTTAGCAAATGAAACTCAGAAACAAGTAAATTTTCTAAGAAGCCAAGTACAAAAAGTACAGCCTATATCCCAAACGCCATCTTGCATATCTTCTCAAAAGGACAATGAAACACTGATTTCACAGATGTCAAATTATCAGTGCATATATTCATTAATGCCACATACCATGAATAAAGTTTGTCACATGCAAAACATGCATTGCATTGAAGCAATAAAAGTTGGCCTACATTTTAAATAATATTCATGCATGGCACATCAAAAGCATTACTCGTTTCCCACAACCTCCTCCAGCATCCCTAAGGCAGTCCTTATCAGGTCATCTCATATCTCCCTAGCTAAGTAAACGTTGGAGTGTAACTACCATTCATTTTGATATTCTAAGAATGGGTTGGAGCATCATTTCTTTGTTTTTATTTATTTACCTTAAATCACAGTATTTAGAAATGCTTAGAAATAGATAAGGAATCACTAGAAAGAAAAATGGTATAAACATTCATCATTCTGCTTCAGCTTCAGCAATCCACAGTATCTCTCTTAAGTGACTGATTAATTATCATTACTATTTTCCTGCAGTGTGCAATACCTGGGGGGAGTGGGGGAGGAATCTTCCACTAACCTCATATGTAGCTTTTTGTATTAATGTGTTTGAATTTTGTTTGCACAAAAACCTAATAAGATAATGTTGGGATATAGGGGGAGGTTAAAAATAGAAAGGTGAACATTCACATTAAGCAAAAGACAATACTTGATTGTACAGTATCTATTTTTTTCCCTTTGGGAAAAATATGTTGAGGGAATCCCTTTTTCCATAATTGACAAATGAGTAACTAAATGAAATATCTTTCTTCTTTTCTTGTGTCATTTAAGGAAATGAAGGTTATAAACCTGGGAACTGTGAAGAATCATTGAGTGCTCTTTCTTTTACTTAATTTTGCAGTCTCCTTTTCCTGAAAACAAGTGGGACTCTGATCATCCAGTACTTTGATAGTTACTACACACAAATTTAAATCAGTTAAAATAAAGTTTGCTTTTCTGCTCCCTCTTTGAAATACTCACAATTAGATCAGGTAGCAGGTACACTTATTTCATAATTGGGCTACTTCCTATTATATGCATTTTTTTTCTTTTAAAAATAGATTTAAAGCCTATCATAAATATCCATTTGTAGGGTTTTGTTGTTTTTACTTCAATAGTGAAAGGACTGACATGGAATCTTTTACCCTCCCTCTGGAAACATAAACTTGAGGTTTCTGGGCCAAAGCTTTTTTTCCTGCAATTAGGGTTAATCAGCCAAGTACTGTGGGAAGGTTTTAGAGAGAAAAAAATGCTTAAATAAATATGATATAGTTGAAAATATATAGGAAAGGATGTGTAGCAAACAAGATTTTATTGAGCTACCTCTGGCCTCTAAGCATTAAGTAGAGTTTGGCTTAATCAAAATGCTTAATTGGGTAAGTTGAGAACAACCTGAAGTTGCTAATGTTTTGACTTTAGAGTTAAATACTGTAGACTTTTTACTGAGACTTTTACATCTTGCTTATTTCATAACGGTAGTATGTAAGATCAGAGCCATTGTAATGTTCTGGATGTTAGGATATTATGGATAGTGTCTCCTGCTTAAGTAGGGGGTTGGACTGAAAACCCTCCAGGATCCCTTCCAACCACATAATTCTATGTACTGTGTTTGATGTTTCATTTCATTAAGTTTGCACCTCATTAAAATACTATTTTGAGTCAGTAGGACAGTTAATTATTTAAATTGCTTTTATTCACCTTTATTTTGCATGTTTGAGATAGTTTTCAAGTATTATACTTCCTCTTATATTAACTGTGTTTTTAGTACAATTACCATAGTAATTAAGGACCAGCAGCTGCTTTAGTTTTTCCCAGTCATGAGGGGACAATGCAATAATTTTTTCTACAGAGACTATTGAAGCAGTATAATGCTTTTTGTATAGTGCCATTGTAATTGTTATTTTAAAATATGCTTTCTTTGCAACATTTCTATTTTATAAATGTGGATTTGCATACTCAGTGTATATGAAACCATAAGAATATAAGACTACAAGAAATGTGCAAGGATGAAAAAGAACAAATTCTGTGTAGTGAGGGGTGGTGTCAGCTCTTACGGGAGGTCACTGAAACTGGTTCAATAAAACACTTTACTCACAGTCCTGGTGTAGCAATGCGTGTTTATTATGGCTTCCTCCTACAGCAGTAACAAACAGTAAGTCCGAGCAAAGCCAGTGCTGAGAGCATCCGCCTCTCGGCGCTTTTTATAATCTCTTTCCACCCCCAATCATTAGCTAACACCCGCCCCTGATAACTACCCAATATCCGTCACCCACCCGTATTCCACCTATGGTGCAAAAGCCCCCAGATAACATCCCCCCTTTACCCCGGGTCTCTATCCCAATCCCCCATATGACACGCCGACCAGCCTATACTATATTTCAAAATGTTTCCCAGCTGGGCGCTTTGAGAAAAAGGGAAAAGCGTTTTGCCAAGAGAGTTACAAAATGCCGAACAGTTGAAAAGGCAACCCTGCAGCCTGTCGTGCCGAACAGATGATCCATTAGTCTCCTAGCCGGTAGCTACGCTGATGTATTAAGCTTCGTTTTGTCGGTAGCATTGGGTACACCCAACAGGGGAAAGAGGTTGCCTTTGGCGTCGTCAGCTGTCATCAACCCGGATCCTTCGTCAGGAAGGATCACTCGCCCCAATCTGGAGGACATGACTATGTGTTGGGCTTCATTTCGGCAGCAGTGTTGTTGAAGCCCAACAGATGGATGTTTGAGCTGGATGACTGATGAGATCAATGGGAGCCCTTGTATGGCAGCTTCCTTGGGCACCTCATCTTTCTTGATACAGAGACTATGTTTTGCTAACTGTAGCACCAGGGATCACTTGGTTGGGGACATTGGAAACTTACTGGTGTTCTCTGTAGTCACAAAACACATGTTTACACCAGGATTTGCTTTTATAATCAAGACACAATATAATATTTCCAATAGATTGCTTTTGGTCCTAAGCAGTTTTGAAGGGTGAAGTAGCAGAATTTTCACAACTTGAAAAATATCCAAGAGCTGGCACTCAGTGTATTGAGCAGAGCTCTGCAAAACCAATATAAAAGAAAGAATGTTATGGATTATTGTTTTGGTTTGCACCAGGCTGCCCAAATTATTAATTCAGTACACCAAAACAAATCTTTACATAGGTAGAAATACTTGAAAGGAATTCCTGAATTTATACTTTGTGTTTTATTTATGGCTTGTGAACAAGGCCCATTGATAGACTCTGTGACTTAATTAGTATGGAATGAAGGGAAATGAAATTGTACCAGCCACAGCCTTGATAAAGGCATTCCAGGAAAGCACTTGAAAAGATATATGGAGGCAGGTTGCCTGCAGTTTATCTGAGTTTTGCTTCTCTTGTCCTCTTTATTTTCTGTGATCAAGAGGCAAAATGTTTGGCTTGAGGAATTTGGGAGTTATTTCAAAGTCACTTTGTATTATAATACAATTTTAAAAACTTGAATATAGTACAATGAATCTTTTATACTTTGGATCCAAAACAAATGACATAGAGAACATGTGGCTGCTGACGGCCCACTTTTTTCCAGTTTGGTGAGGTCCTTGTATTCAGGGTTCTCTGGTTTTTCTGCATAATGTTGCCATTGGGGATCAGAAAGCATCAAAGATAATGCTATATTTTCTTTTGATGTTAAGGAGAAACAGTGGGATAAGATATTAATGGCAGTAGTTGCCTAGCATATTAAAATTGTTGGGTACAATGACTGCTTAATATCAAATATACTGAGCTAATACTCACAAATATATCAAAGGATGCGTTGATAGCAAGAAGTAAAAAAACAACAATCCTAAGTATTATGAAATAAATTCCCAAACCCATGTTGCTATTATTAGGTCCTCATAAAAGAATGATTGGATGAAAATACAATCCACCAAAATAAATAAATAAATAAATCAAAACCAGTGTATCAATCATAGAATGTTTATCAACTGAGAAACAGCAGATACTTTTACAGGTAGTTCTTGACTTATTTGTTTAGTGATAGTTTGAAATTATGATGGTGCTGAATGAAGGGACACATGATCCCCTCTCAAAGTTCTGAATATTGCAGCACTCTGCAGTCACATGACAAAAATGTGGGGCGCTTGTCAGTGCACCTGACTTTCCTAGCACGGGAGTCCCTCATGTTTTCTCCATTGCAGGTTGGGAGGCCTCAGCCAGCTAGACACACCAGTATATGGGCCTTTCCCCCTTTCCACCACTCTCCTGGAAGGCTGGCCCTTTACCCCACCCCACTCCCAGAAGGCTTTGGTCTTCTCTCCATCCCACCACATAGGTCTGCTTACCTTCCCTTTCTGTGTTACTGCTGACAAGTGTGGCTGAACAATGTCAGGCACAATTATTGTAGAAAACTAGGCAATGCGATTTTTTCCAAAAGATGAAAAGGCTTCAGAACATTGTAACAGATGGCATTTTGCTCTTTCTGGCCTTCAGAAATATTGTAAGAACAGGTACTCACGTTAACCGCAATGGAGAGAGCTGGGATTGCAGTTGTTGAGGTGATTGTCACACAATCCAGATTGTGGACTCAATTGTGATCTTACATTGTGAGCTCAACTGTGGTCCTAAGTTGAGAATTATCTGCATATCCTTCATTGACTGGAATAGTGTGATTAGGCTGAGAGACTCCATTTGCCAAAATGCCAATGAGTTCATTAGGAAATGAATTCAATCCATTAGTTAAAACCCGTTGGGTTAAAAAAACAAAATAAGATACACAGTAAGCTAAGTCCTCATTCGAACAAGAATGCACTAAAACTCGGTCCAGAATAACAAACATCTATAGGTTTTACCAACCACTATGAAGTATTTGTGTCACAGTGAATAAAAAAGGGCAAAGTAAATACCAATTCCCACTCTCAAGAGTTCCATCAGTCTCTTGGGACCTGACTCTCCTCCCAGTCTGGGAGCAGAGGCAGATCATTTTGTAATTATCTAATTTTAGCTCTTCTATCTTAGAATTCTTGTATGCTAATACCCTGGTGTATTTATAATACCTTAGCCCCTTTTGACGTATTTATAGTGTCTTATCCCCTTTTTCTTATTCCGTACAATTCATAGTAAAGGTTATGCTTGTTACTATTTTATATAGCATTGCAGTCAATGTGGGATGCCAGTTGAGCATTATAATTATGAAAGGAGTAAGGAAAGTAATTGGTATTCATTTTGGGATTTTAGAATTTCAAAAACTTTGGAGGAGTGTTCCTGTGGATTCTATGGATGAAGAGAAGATAGAAGACTACCTGAAACGCCAGGGTATTTCTTCCATGCAAGATGTAGGCCCAAAGAAAATAGTAAGCAACTTTCTATTAGTCTTTTCTTTCTTCAGAATTAATATACTTAATTTATAGGAAATGAAGATATTTTAAGAATGCAAGAGAGAAGGATGAATGAATTGCCTAAGAGAATGAGATTACAAGGCAATGGACAGATCCATTTTCTTAACATGAAATGAAGCATTTCTGTCATTTGGATCTTATTAGAGACTTCACTGGTACCCATTGCAGTCCTTTAGATAGCAATCCACTGCCACTGCAGAGAAATGACCTAGTTCCTTCCTGCCGACTGATACTTGCTTTGGACTGCATAGATTCCTAAGACAAAGATCAGCCAATGTAGACTCATATGTGTAGTGCCACCAAGAGAGGAGAGAATGTTCCATGCATAGAAATTCAAAAATATCCTGAAATATGATTTCACTTAGAGATCTGTCTTTCTCCCACTGTCCAGGACAAAGAAAATTCTCCAAAATTCATAAGGAGCAGAATTACAAATCCTTTCAAATACTACCATATGATTTTTTTTTAGCAAGTGCTTAATAAACTGTACAATCTGGCCTTTGTATATATTTGAAACCACATGCAAGCGCCTTGGCTTCTTGGAAAAATAAGAGGTGCAAGAACAAACTTGAATCACAAAGCCATTTTTAAAATATCACTAATATGGGAGAAATGGGGACATTAGCTTAACTGTCCTCCCCCCCCCCACACCCCCAAATTAATGTATACGTTCTAAGCCTTGAACTGAGAGCAACTGAGTTTGCACATTTGTTCAGATAATACCTGGTCTGGCCTTCAGTCTTCAAGAATAAAAATATACTAACTTTTGAGATTGGAATGGAATGCACTTGTAAGTTCTATATAGCTGTAGTTTATCCCTGTTCCACAATAAAGACAAAGAATTGGCTTCTCCTTTTCAAAAAAAGAAACAAAAACTCTGATGCTTAGAAAGTAAGCTGAGTGTTTGGCAATACAAGAGTTGTAAATTATTAACTAGAAAGAGTGGTCAGGGGAATGCTGTTCACTCTTCTTCTGTTTCTGGTGCCTTTGCTCAGTACTACCAATCATTTTTTTTTGCAAGAATCCCCAACTGTGATGTGTGCTCTCAGTTTAAACATTTTGGCCCTTTCAACTGTAGGGCTTGTGTACATCTTAGAAAGCGGAGCCCCAATGGGAGGTTAGTGTATGCAGTTTTGTGTGGAATTGGATTTGTTTAACAAAAGCATTGCAGTTCTGAAAGACACGCATACTTGTTTACTTATTTGCGTACTTCATTTCTAAATCAAAATCTTTTGGGGATTGGACAGAAAGAAGTAGATGTCTTAAACTTTCTAATTTAAGATACTCATTTTGTCCCTTAATCCCCTAATGGAAAATTTCAGTCTTGGGATGAGGTGGGATTGCTCAGGACCTCCCCAGAGCATTTTTTAAAAACTCATGCCTTCATGAGTAATAGCCAAAATATTTTGCCACCCTGCTTCAAAAAAGGTTTCAAAAAAGGTTTGGATCTGCAAAACTGATGTTGGGTATTTTCCAATTTCTGGATCAAACACCTGTGTATTACTGGATGGCTTACCTGTACAATTTATGTTCTGCTTATTTAAAAATGGGTTATGTACAATCCTCCAAAGGCTCAAATATATTTCATTGTTTATTTCTGATATTTCTATGCTGTCTACCCCAAGTAGAGCAATTGCGACAGCAGGAACCAAAAATTAAAAAAAACAACAGGAAAAAGACTGAAATGATTACACATGCCTTTACATTTAGATTTTATTTGGCTTTGTGTCAAAATTTAATATCTTGTTTTTTAGTAATAATAGCAGGAAGGTCAGATGATTATTATGCAGCCTTTCTATTAACCAGCTGGATTTTTCAGATCACTTACAATGTATCAGTTTCATTATCCAACTTAAAGAATGCAACAGATAATACATTTTGAAATTTAAAGTATGTTTATTTTTTCTTGCTGGCAGTTAGCCATAATCAAATTGTGATTTGATTTGAACAAAATTAACAAAAAACAACAACAACCTATTAACCATAATTGAAACAGTTCAAAGAGGCAGATTCCAAACTTAAGATTCCTTTCCAGTGCTCTTTCCATGAGCCGGTTTTCCCCTCTGTGGCAGATCATCATAGAAGTGGTGGGGAGCAAGATATTTCACAGATGGGGGACTACAGTTGAGAAGGGTGTATTATGGGATCCTTACCCGGGAAAATCCTTCGGGGAACAGGGCTCTCGTGAATGTGACTTATTTATTTATTTATTTTTAGGCTCCTATCCAAAAGAGGAAGAAGCCAGCATCTCAGAAGAAACGGAGATTCAAAACTCACAATGATCATTTGGCTGGTGTATTGAAGGATTATTCTGATGTAGTTCCTGGCAAATAAATTGGTCTTCTGAACTGAACTGTTATGTTGATGTGGATGCTTAGGACACAGATATCCTTTGTATATCTGATGTGGGTCTTTCCTCTTCCATTTCTGTAGCAGATGAAAAGCAACAACTTTTGGGATCAAGAATAAACTATTCATCATAACATTTACTTTACCGGTTAATATAAACTTGGATCAGAGCCATTCATTATCAGTAGACTTCTGATATTGGGGGTAAATATATTTAGCATGTAATGCTGAGCTTCATGTTCATCAGTTAAAATTTCTTTGAAGAATTCTTTGGCATTCTATGGCAATTTATTCAGTTGGAGTAACCTAGATAAACCTTAAGATTTTTGATGTCAAGAAAACATGTTTCTAATAAATCATTCAAAAAAGTTGAAGATTTTTTTCACATGTTTTCCATGCTTTTTGACTGAAAAGCAGCTAAAGGCAACACTCAATTTAGATATAGACAGATAATATTTTAGGTAATAGTTTAAGATGAAGCTTTTATTTAGAAATGAAAACTCTTTTTTTATACTTACTTTTTTCCCCCACAAAGTGACATTTCTTATATTATCCTGAAGATTCCATTTGAATTTTCAAGACTATTTCAGTTGGTTGTTTCTGCTGGTACCAATTCCATCAGGGTGCCCATGCAGTATCTTTTAGATTGTGTTAACATTCCATTTATGTCACAAATCCTTGAGCCGAAATATACCTCCAAATAAATAATGAAACTGTTACAAGAAAACAGGATTTACAATGGTCTTCCCAGTTCCTAGATATTATTGAAAATCTGGGGAGATCCCAAAGTACAATGCAGGCCAAGAAGTCTCAGAATACTTCTGAGTTGGAAGAGTTCTGTTAATGAAGAGTGAGAATAAATTCCAAAAGCAAAGCTTAGAACTACTCAGCTGGTTACAGAAAATGTCTCCCAAAGGAGGTATTACAAAGTACTGCCTGAAAGAGTATCCAAACTTCTGCTCCGAGTATCTTCTTACCTTGAATCTATAAATAACTGCACGTAAATTGTTAAGTATGCATTGAAATTTGTAGAACACTATTGTGTGGTTTTGTATTATGTAGAAATTTTGCCATTTTTCTGTTTGCTTAAGGATTTATTGAAGTGTACAATTTGACCAAGGGTGCCTAATTTTTGCACACAAGTGTATTTGTATTGTTTGTGATTTACTTTAGAATTAAAAAAAAAAGAGACAAGTCTGCTTCTTCGTGTGTAGTGATAGAGTGACCTTTCATTATATGACTGCTGGCTGTGATGAAGGAAAGAAAAAGGTATGAGTTGGGGGAAGCGAAGGTAAGAATATATCTCTTCCCAATTATTGGAATGTATAATTCATTTAATATGGGTAATTGATTTAATATGAACAAATTGTGCATTTACACCTTGTTCTGCAGAAATGAAAGATAATGAAACAAAAAATGGCTGCTCTAGAAATAGTTTTAGTAATTGATAATGATGTAATTAATCAGGCAGTAAGCGAGGTCTGGCCATGAGCTTATCAAATGTGGAGAGGAAATTTAAGTATGGATTTTCTTTTGGCTTTAAAGATTAAACTGAGCAAGGAAACCAGAAGAATGTGGGTTGAGTATAGATAGCCTCACTGAAAAAAGCCTGGCTTCACAAAATGAGAACATAATTTTTAAATTGGATTAGACTAGTGGTAAAAAATATAGATCTGTTCGGTGTTATTGAACAAATTAGGGTAATTTAATTCTAATATTTATACTTTTATGAAGTAAGACATGAAAAGGAAAAACTACTGTAGCAAGATTTTGTATGTTTGCTCGAGAGCACTGGTATAAAGCTATTTGTAATGCATGAGATATATAGAATTTATCATAGTCCTTCCAAGCTTCTAGAGAATAGAGAAAAGCAAATAAAATTTGAGAAAATATGTAAAAAATGCCTATTTGGCTCTTCCTGTCACTTTCTCTAGCACAAAGAACTTGGTGATAGGACACGAGAGAGTGCCAGGCTTTCAGGACTGATGAAAGTAGCAGTGATCACAAAGTCATAATGGTGATGGTGTTGTTTCCATCTTGAGACTCAGGAGTTGGGTAGTTGCAAACGTGTTGGCATGAATCTTTTACAATCCTACTGCTCAGCGACCAGCAGAGGCATATGCTCGGCTTGGTTAAAATAAATGTATTTCACCATCAGGTCCTTTAGAATTCCTTTTCCTATTACAGAGTCAGGTAGAAAACGATTAAATCTTGGTTTCGGAATTAAGAAATTGGAAACTCCTGTTATTATTACTACAATACTTCAGTCATTTTGCTTTAAATATGGGGGACATATGTAAAAGAGTGTTATTCCAGCAGCTGAACCTCAGTTTCTTCACTTGTCCCAGACTTCTATAAATTGTACTGAACTGAAAATGGTCTGTGAGTCTTATAAACCTTATAAGCCTTATAAACTCTAACCCGCAAATGTTACACGAGCATTTGCAAACAAGAAAGAAGCAAATAATCTGCATGGAGATTTGAATAGGAGCTCAGGATGAATCAATTATATTTATGCTTACTGATATACTATACATAGACAAGTAGTCCTTGCCTCATAATCACAATTGAGCGCAAAATTTCTGTTGCTAAGTGAGACAGTTAAGTGGTTTTGCCTCATGTTACAACCTTCCCTGCCACAGTTGTTAAGTGAATCACTGCAGCTGTTAAGTTAGTAACATAGTTAAGTGGATCTGGCTTTCCTAATGACTTCACTTATCAGAATGTTGGGAAAGTGATCACATAATCCCAGAACACTGCAATTGTCATAATTCTGAGCCAGTCCAAATTTTGATCATGTAACTATGGGGATGCTGCAAAGGTCAAATGGCTTTTAAGTGCCATTATAACTTTGAACGGTCAATAAACAAAAGGTTGTGTGTTGAGAGCTATCTGTGTACATACATGTTTTTTCATTTGTAGGTGCCTGCCTGGTAGTGATTAATTGATTAAAATAGTCCTTGTCTTGAAAGGCAGGATTCGAGGATCCATGTCATGCCTCCTTATCTCTTCCGTCTTCCATAATGAATGCAGGGCCAGTCTGTTGGGAGAACAGGTTCTAGCTCAGTTCAATAGCAAAGCTACAACGTGATCTTTCTAAGAATGCATCTGTAATGATCTCACACCATGAAGGATGCCATGTGTACTGTGTTCATTCTCATTTGTTATCAGTTGTAAAAAAATTATTCCTGTATTGTGGATTTTCTTTAGTGTATATGCATGCTGCCTTTAATATTTTATATAAGATCTGTATAAGTTTGTGGCTCTTGCTCTTACCTTGTTGAGTGCAGATCAGTGACTCATTACAAGTGGCTAGCTTGAGAACTAATAGAGTGGATTCTCTCCAGTTGTATGTCTATGGGGATTCTCAGTCATTCAAGTCATGGTTGTCCCAAAGGTACTTTTTCAAAAGGCAACTGGACTTTCTTTGTTTTCCTTCCAACACGGGAGGTTAGACCACCTCCAAGGTCCCTTCCAACTGTGTTATTCTCTTCTATTCCTTGAAGAAGTTTCACTTCTCATTCAGGAAGCTTCTTCAAATCCTCTCCAGTTGATTAGGGGACAGGTTTCTACCCAATTTTTTTGCCAGGGTCAACAGGATGGGGTATTTAGCATTGGGAAGGTGCTCTAAGGGAGAAGCCCTTTTTACATTGAAGATAGGACTCTGAAGTGGTTTTTCTTAGCCTCTCCTATTTGAACTTCTCTCAATCTCCTAACAGAGATGGTTGGGTTTTTTAATTTTTTTTTCTTATGATTTTCATGTTTTCTGTGATTTTAAGGACAAGTTCTGAGATAGTGATTTGTGGAGACTACCTGTCATAAGTCTCAGAATCTGAGGTAATCTTTAGGAGGTATCTGTGCCAACACTGACTTGTAGCTAGTATTGAGCCATGTTCAGATTTTTCCAATTAACTATGGAAGAGGGAAGTATAAATGAAAACTGAGCTGGGGCAAGGTATTAAAACTAAGTTTTAACATTGATTGTCACATATTCTGATTTCTTCAAATGGATACAAGTAAATAACAGACGTAGCATAGACCATATTTTCATTTTATTCATTGCTTTTATTTTTAGAAAATTATAATAGAAAAGTATCTTTTAACAACTTTTTTCTTTAAAAAAAAATCATAGACAAATTGGAAGCATTGTATAATTCAGTTACTGCCAGTAAAAAGGCTGTAGAGAAAAATCAAGTGTTTTGTGAAACAATCCAGCACAAATATTTTTAGGGTTGTTTAACCACCTACAGTTATATTTTAAATTTTCTCAATTTATCCATATTGTTTGCTTAGTAATGGGCATTTTACAGTTCCAGCTTGGGACACTTATGATGTGTTCAGAGTACAACTCTCAGGACTTGTAGCTCCAGAGGAGAACAAGCCAAGCAACCCTCTTGCAATTTTGCATTCTTAAAAGTCTTTTACATTTTGACATATAATTTATATTTCTTACAAACCAATGTATCTTATTTCAGGATAAGTGATAATAATCCTGGCAGAGAAGCTGCTTCATAAAAGTTTGACCCTATTAACCCTATTGGCTTCCCTACTAAGCAAGCCAGCAGAGCCAGACTTGTCACTATTGTAAAATCTGTGGGCTAGCAGCTGAAGGGAGAACAGGGAGGGATTTCTGGCACTGGCAGCCTTCAGCAATTGAGGGAAGAATAATTTTACGCGAATGATTGATATAGGAACTCTTCTGCCCTAGGTAGCTGCATTCCTAGCTGTCCAAAGAACTGCAGGTCCAATCTTATGCACTTAGAAGCAAGCTGTATTCAATTCAATAGACCATATATATCCATGTAAAGTGGAAACAGGAAGCAGATTTTAAAAAACCCTCTGTAATTCAGGTCATTAGCTTCTAAGAGGTACAGCCTTTGGTTACAGGTGAATTTGTGAGTCACACCTGAGCTAAAGTTGATCTGTGGGATAGTTTTTTTTCTCTTCAATAGAAAGAAAACAACATCCCCCCCCCCCAAAAAAAAGCAATGTTCCAGAGTCCCATTGTAGTACTAAAGTCCATCCAGACTGACTAATGTCATATGGATACAGCCGTTATCTGGCCCCTAAAGATAAAACCCTTCAAGAAAGTGGAAAGTTTGAAGTAGCTTTTCCTTGGCACGCTGTGCCTGAAATCATTCCCAGTATGGCTCTGTTCCTTGAGAGGCAGCTTTATCTATTCTCTTTTTTCCCCCCAAAAGCACAGACATACAGTAGGTGAAGTTGAATAGCTATTTAAAAGTGGGCACTTGAAGATTTCTTCCTGGCAGGGAGTTTTGACCATGAGGGCAATGGGGCTGCTACTGCTGCCACTTCAAAATCCACTGTCTGGCATCAGTGCATAGATTTGGGACGGACTACTACTACTGAGATTATCTGGGAAAAATCAAGAATAGCTGGCAAGCCAAATGTCCCAACAATGGCCATTTCATTAGAATCAGATTCAGCAAAAACCTTTGGCATTTTTCATCAGCATGAAATGCTGGGATCAACAGCTGAAGTTCAGTTTTCTGGGTCAATGGTCCAGTCACCTCTTACCTTCCCCAAGAATATGATTAACAATAAATGACCAGAACCAATCTGCTTTATATCTGGAACAAAACCACAAAACTAAACTACCTTCCAAAGATACACACAGTGTATAAGTTCTTACAAAAGTAGATGATATGGATGTAAGAAACATGATTTGGAGTACATAACTTCCTGGGCAGCTTGGTCATCCAGGATGGATTCTCACAAATACCAGGGTTTTTTTCCTTTTTCCTTTTCTAAATAATAACACAACTGCATGAGATATATTTGTCTGAAGAAAAGTATACTATGAATAGACACAGTTGTAGAAATGTCCATAATTATGACTGCACATTTCCATTCATAATAGAAATTGCCTTTCTACTTTCTACAGTGTACTACTTCTTATTCCCACACAATTGCATATCCAAATATAGAGAAAAAAAAATACAGCAGGAACTAGCATCAGGCACTGCTAACATACAGCGCACCAACTGTTACAATCATGAAAAAGCTATTATATTGCTGATTGTCTTGCTCAATATAATTTGGCACAATTAGGCGAAACATGAAAATAACTACAACAGGAATACACTTCAAACATCATCTCAGGCTCCAAAACCTGATGACCAAAATGTGCATTTCAAACAATACACTTTTAAAAAAATCTGAACCAGATTTAAAAACATGCCTTGAACATGCATCTTAAAAGGGTGGTAGGGAAAGGAGATTATACATATTTAAAAATCAAACGTATACAGTAATCAGTTCTTCCACCCAAGGTACAGTCCTCTTACTTAAAATGCTTGGTATAAAAAATAGTTCTTCTCTTTGCTGCTCTGCTTGAAAATAATTTTTTTCAAACCAGAAATTCATTCATGCTTATAGAATTTAAACGCTTGAACTTTTATACATCGTAGAAGAGGAACATATTATTATTATGGTTCATCACATAGTCAACCAGATATTTAGGCTGGATTTGGCATTTTTATCATAACCATTATTATTCAATACTTTCTATTTTATTTTTAAGAAGATGTGTGATAGAGGCTGTGGCAAAGTCTTGAAGGAATCCACGCTTGTGTGAGGTTTTTTTAAAAAGCCTGTAAAAAAGAAAAGACATGCTTATGAGGAAACAACAACACAACTAAAGGTCCCCAAATGGCCAGAAAGCCGAGAATAGCCTTCCCAAACCTGGAGGCATTGTTAAAGTGAAATTCAGAGAATGACAATTACAATATAGTGGATGCCAAAATGGGAAGAGATAGTGAAGGCTAATACTAAAGAACTGGATATTGGATGGAGGTAAGCAGGTGGTTTATACTGGAGTACTTGCCATGAAAAAGAGCATTGGGCTTACCTGAAACGCATCTTCTAGTTGTACGGTAGGAGAATCCAAAGCGTGGGCTGTCTCCTGCTTCCTTGCTTAAAACGGAGTCAATCAAAGTTTCATCCAGCCCCCTTTCCACTGCGCATGCCCAGTTTTTGATGAAGGCTGATGATTGACTTGGAGAGTTCTTTGGTGCTCGTTCTTGACCATTCTGAGCTTGGGACTAACTATCTAAGGGTGGGATTTGGACTCTCCTCCCGTACAACTAGAAGATGCGTTTCAGGTAAGCCCAACGCTCTTTCTCAGTTGTACGGGTCGGGGAATCCAAAGCGTGGGACGTACCCAAGCTAATTGTCCTGAGGGTGGGCCAACTCCTTGTCCCAAGCCCCCATCTCCGTGTGGACTCTTTGTAGCACTCTTCTTCCAAAGGATGCTTCCGCTGATGCAAATGTATCCAGTTTATAATTTCTGATGAATGGAGATGGTGATGACCACGTTGCTGCCCTACAGATCTCTTCAGTTGAGGCCTGTGTGTTCCATGCTGCTGATGTGGCTGCACTCCTGTTTGAATGTGTTGTTATGTTACCTGGCAATTGCAATGATTGACTTTCATAAGCTTTTGTGATACATGTCTTGATCCATCTGCCTATGTAGACGGTGAAACCCTTTGTCCCAAGGAACTCAATCTGAATGAAATGAACAATGCTTCTGTTTTTCTAATGGACCTTGTTCTCTTAATATAAATGCGTATAGCTCTCCTAACATCCAAGGAGTGCCACTTCCTTTCTAGGCCATGGAGCGGTTCTGGGCAGAAGTCTGGTAGTACTAACTCTTGTGCTCTATGGAACATAGAATTGATTTTGGGATAAAGGTCGGGTCTAATCTTAATACTACCCTATTCGGGTGAACTATACAGAGGTCCTCCCTCACGGATAATGCTGCCAACTCTGAAATTCTTCTGGCTGATGTAATGGCTATTAGGAAGACCACCTTAAGTCCTACTGACCTCAGCGGTTCAAAGGGCTCAGTCATGAGCGCCCTTAGCACCCTTGTCAAGTCCCAAGTAGGGTACCTGTGTATCACTGGTGGCTTTAGATTGGTTGCTCCCTGATGAACGTATGGATTAGGGGGTGTCGTGAGAGGGACTCTGAGGTCCCGCAACCCAACACTGAAGCTATCACTGCTACCTGCCTCCTTAAGGTGTTAGGGGTTAAACCCTTCTTCAGGCCTTCCTGGAGAAAATCCAGCACTTGAGTAACTAACACTGTGGTTTGGATCTATTTGTTTCTTGGAAAACCAGGTTCCAAATGCTCTCCAAGTAGCATCATAAATTCTGTTGGTTGATGGTCTCCTGGATGCCTGGAGTGTCTGAGCACTCTAAACGCTTTAGCGTGGTCCTCTCAAGTGCCATGCGGTTAGTTGCAGCCATTGTGGCTCTGGGTGTCGTATGGCTCCCTGACTCAGTTCTACCTTGTCTGGGGGAATTCTCCATGGTCTGGATACCGACAGATCTACCAGATCCGTGTACCAAGACCTCCTGGGCCAGTGAGGTGCTTCCATTAAGACCTCCGCCCCCTCTTCTATCACTTTCTTGATTACCCTTGGTGTATCAAGGGGAATGGGGGAAATGCGTAGAGCAAACCCCTTGGCCATGCTTCTTGGAGCGTATTGGTGCTCCCTGTGTTGGGAATCTCGAGTTGAATTTTGGGAGTTGTGCATTTGCTGGCATCGCAAACAGGTCCGGGACTGCTCTCCCGAATCTGTGCAACAGTTCCTTGAACAGGTCTGGGTGTAGGCGCCACTCTGAGTGGTCGACCATTGTTCTGCTGAGCCTATCTGCCTGAACGTTTTCCACTCCCGATATCTACCCTGATCGATAGAAGGTGCGTCTCTGCCCAGCGGCCCAATCGCTCTGCTTCTTGCATGAGCACTAGGGAGTGAGTACCCCCCCTGCCTGTTGATATGAGCTTTGACAGTCATGTCGGTCAGGATCAACACATGCTGTCCCACTATCACTGACCTGAAGGCCCTTAGAACCAGATGAGATGCCCTGAGCTCCAACCAGTTGTTGTTGTTTTTGAGGTCTGACTGAGACCACTGACCTCTGTAATCTGGCTCCAACAGTGGGCTCCCCAGCTTATCAAACTTGACTATCACACTCTGTTGTGATAGTCGGGTGGGTTCCCCTTGTCACTGCGGGTGATCTCCATCCCCTTGTCACTGCGGGTGATCTCCACCACTGGAGTGACTGCTTCACTCAGGGAGTGGGGGGGACTCATACCTTGGTTCCTGTATTGCCCTTGCCTGCTCTCTGGTAAGGTAATAGGAACCACTGCAATGTCCTTGTGTGCAGCCTGGCCCGAGGTACTATCGAGATGCATGATATCATCTTCCCTAGTATTTGTGACAGCAAGTCCAGGGACACCCCCAGAGCTGTGCTCACTTGATTTATTTATGACCTTATGCTGTTCTGCCTTTCCTGTGATAGGTAAACCTCGCAGGAGTTGGTGTCTATTATAGCTCCTAAGTGTTGTAATCGCCTGGTCGATTCTAAGTGGCTCTTTTCGAAATTCACCGAAAAGCCATGGTCTTGTAGTGTCTGTATCATGGTTTCTAGATTGCTCTGTACTCTTAGAGTCGACATTGACTGTATTAATATATCATCTAAGTAGCATTGGACCCATTTGGGCTTTGTCCTGAGGAAGGCTGCTACTGCTGCCAGGACCTTGGTGAAAGTCCTTGGCGCTCAAGACAGGCCGAATGGTAGAGCCCTGTACTGGTAGTGTCTCCCTGTGCAACAAAACCGCAGGAACTTCTGATGCCTCCTGGTAATAGGTAAGTGTAGGTAAGCATCTGTGGGGTCTACTGATGTCAGGACATCCCCCTCCCTTATGCTCCCTAGTATAGCTTGCAGGGACTGCATCTTGAATCTCCTGTATCCTATGTGCCTGTTTAGTAATTTGAGATCCAAAATTGGTCTACACCCTCCC
Organism: Pseudonaja textilis; assembly: GCF_049901715.1. Lineage (NCBI taxonomy): Eukaryota > Metazoa > Chordata > Lepidosauria > Squamata > Elapidae > Pseudonaja > Pseudonaja textilis. The sequence goes on along the minus strand of NC_141991.1, from coordinate 163,747,944 downwards.
TCCCGATGCCTTTTCCGGTTTGCAGGGCTTCAGCGGCAGACAGGAATCCACGATCGTGCGCAGTTTCTGCCTGGGCTCGCCGCTGGAGTGTCCCGAGCCACTTGGCTTCGGGGCTAAGCCACCCCGTAGAGGTGTGCAAAGAGGGGGGAAGATCCCAGCAGGGTCGAGGGAAGCCGCATCTTTCCTCCCCAGCTGGCAAAACTCCCTTTCCCGAAGGCAGCAAGAGTGGCGGTCAGAAATGGCCGCCTCAAAGAAGCACTCAGCCGGAAAAGAAAGTGCAGGGGGAAGTTAAGAAGTGAAAGTTTTGGCTGACCGGGATAAGAAGCAACAACTGAGATACCCTGGAATTTAAATCTTTTAAAAGATACATCGCTCCCAAAGAAGATTCAGAAGTAGCAAATGAAAGTGAAAAGTGAAAGTTTCTTTTTTCTCACTCTCCTTCCTTATGTTGACAGCAGATGAATGAGAAATCGGAAAAATCCGCTTGGGCACCAACAGGTAATTCAACTGGATTAAATGCCAAGGGGACAATAAAGATTTCTGAACATTTAGAACTAGGCCTTCCAGGTTGCCAGGCTTCGGCGACAGCAGGGATTTGCATTTCTTTGCGATCCCTGCTGTGCTCGCCGTCTTGGTGCCTCTGATCCAGATGGATTTGGAGGATAAGGCTGCCCTGTAGAGGCAGCCGAAGATAGGGATGATCTGGGAAGGGGTTTGGAAGTGTCGCAGACCCCCTCCTCACCCAGCTTAACCTCCTTTTCTCAAGGCGGTGTAGCGGCGGTCAGCAATGGCTGCCACCAAGAAGCTGGCAGCTGGAAAAGATTGCGCTGGAGGAAGGAGGAGAAGGAAGATTTAAACCGTGAAAGTGTTGGCTGTACCGGGAAAATAACAGCTTCTAAAACCCTGGAGTGGAATTGTTTATTGCCTGAAAGATACATTGTATCCCTAAGAAGAGAGACAGCGGTGGAGAAAGCTGCTAAGGGAAACCTTTTTTTTTCTACTTACTCTCCCACCCCACAGAAGTATCAAATGCAGAACTGGAAAATGCATTGGGCACCGAAGATATTTTAACCTGAAAATTATCAGAGAAAGGACTTTGGACTTTGGACTTTGGACTTAACATCCTCAGAAATTGGAAAGCCTGAATTGGAGGTATGGATTTCTGAGCGTTTAAAGGGAAATTCTTGTTGTAAGTGGGGGGAGAGGAAAAAATTTTTTGGAGCAGAGCTTGAAAAAGGAGGAGACTACCTAGAATTTTAAAGAAAGATACACTTTAATGGGAACCTTTTGATCAATCAGTAACCCCATAAAGAGAAATTGAAGAGGATAAAAAAAAAGTATTGAAAGAAACAGTCATTTGGACTTTTTAGTGACTTTGGAATTCTTTTGGAATTACTCTTGATTAAAAATATTTGGGTGGTTGTTTTTGAAGAAATCTTTCTCTTCAGGATGGCATTGCTTTTGGATCAATTAAAAACTCAATACCAAAAATATAAGAAAGAGCAAGATGGAAAAGATTCTCGGGGCACTCTTTTTCAATTTTTAGAAATGGCGTTACGCACCTATGAAAAATTGACAACACAGCAGGACGACTGGAATAAAGAAGAAGAAGAAGCCATTTTGGATGAGCAATGGGTTCACTTTGGGGAGGAGGAGGAAGAGGAAAAGAAAAAGGGGATTTTAAGGGTAGAGAAAACAATCCAAAAAGAGAAAAATGAGATGAAAGCTGGATATAAGGTTAGAAAACAACAGAAAGTGAGTAAGCAGAAGAAGAAAAGGGGGGAGGAGAGACAAGGGGGGGAAAAAGGCAAGGAGAAAAATAAACAAATGAGAAAGGTTCCGGCTGTCACTTTGTATGCCGGAAGGCCCTGCCAGTCGAACTCCAGAAGGGGCGCCTTTCCTGGGACCGTTGTCCACCCCATCACTAAATCTTGACCTATCTGGATGTCTAGTAGGGGTCTGCGTGTACCGTCTCTGTGTGTATAGGAAAGGGCTGTTGCCGTGTATATGGAGAAGGTTGCCTACCTGCCTGACCAAGTTTCCTGGGTAAGACCTTCCTCTTGTCCTTGGTTTTAATCAGTAATGGCTCCATGGCCTCCCCGAAAAGTTTGTCCCCTTTAACTGGAGCTGATGCCAGTTTCCATTTATGTTTCAGATCTGCCTGCCAATGGTGGAACCAAACAAGTCGCCTTGCAGCTACTGAAACTGCAATGGCCTTAGTTGCGTACTTGACCCCATTAAGTGTGGCGTCTTCTATGAACTCTGTTACAGCAGTTATTTTGTTCAAATCCTGTTGCAATCGAAGATTGCCAGGTGGCATCCTTTCCTGCATCTGTTCAATCCATATCAGGACTGCTCTGCTGAAAAATGATGCCGTGGATGTTGCCTTTACCGCCCATGCTGTGGCCTGGTGAACTTTTTGTAGGGTCTGTTCTGTTTTCTTATCCTTCCCCTTTAGACCATCCTCAGCTTCGTTAGCCAACATTGTAGCAGACGTGGAAGCTGCTACTGGGCTATCTTGGGGACTGGGAATAAGTCCGCTAGTTCCGCGTTATAAAATTTCCTCTCATTCCCTCCCTGGCTTTGGGAAAATAACTTGTTTGTCCAACTGACCTTCTACCGCTTTCCTGAACAATTCAGGTGAAGGTATGGATTCACTTTCAACCTTGGTTCTGGCAAAAAAAAAGCTATCTTTGGGATCAGATGGTTCTAACTCAGACCGTTCTGTCCCTGTGATTCTCCCCAGGCCTGTTGCTATCTTAGCCTTCCCCAGCAGCATCTTAAAGAGCTGGTGACGAAATAGACCTGTGAACATTGGAATTTCTGGTTCTTCATCTGAGAAAGCTGACTCCCTACATTCTTCCTCTCTTGAAACAGAGGCCTCACTGTGAGTGTCTGATCTACTGGAACTTTCTCCCTGGAAGCCCCGTTCCTCCCTTACTTCTCCTGCTTGAGTAGAATGATGATGAGCATCCTGCCTCCTCTCCTTATGCATCAGGCTGGGTCTGTTACCCTGACTGTCCCTGAATTCTGCCATCATTTCTTTCATCATAGTCCTCATTTCCTCTTTAAAGGACTGTTCCCCGACTTCCGATGCTGTGGAGGAAGAACTAGACTCAGTTGAAAATCTCTTTCTCTTGGGGGAGGGCTCTTCATTGCATGCCGGAGAGCATTGTCTTTCTGGTCCATTCAATCCTTCGTTCACACAAAGAGCAGGCTGGAAAGGCTGATTTTCAGTGCCCTCTAGCGTTGCGCTCCTTTCCTGATACTTTGCTTTCATTGGTTTGCCTGTTGGAGCGCGGGAATTTCCATTCTTCGCCTCCTTTTCCGGCCTTGGGAGGCATTTCTCAATGGCCCTTTGTCTCCTTAATGCCTCCCTCTCATCTGCCTTGGACACCCTGCTGAGAGGCCTTTCTGAAGCTCTCCCAGCCTCTCTGGGTTCCTTTGTGCTTTGCTCTCTGCTCAAACTGGGGGCAGGGGATTCCTGCTCCTCCAGGCTTGCCTCTGTTTCAGAAAAGTCGGCCATGATCTTTCCCTTTGGCTTTTGCCGATAGATTATACTCAGACCGGCCTGAGCATGGACTCTAGCCTCCCTTTCTCCTGGGTAGGCGTGTGTGGCTGTAATGGAAACTTGCTCAGCCTAAAAGTGAGTTTGCGTCCAATTAAAGAGAGCACTGGAGGCTTGTGCGGTTTCTGGTTTGTTTAATGAAGGCTCTGGGAAAGCTGAGTTAATTTGCTGTCCTTCTTTGCTAGCTGATCGAGAGCCCTCCCGCTCTTACTGAGGCTGCTGCCGCTTATTCTCTTAACACCAAACAGCTATGCGGGCTTTCCCGCATTGGGATGAGGTCCCGGCTCTTTCGCTTACTCACGGTTTGCTGACACTCACTCTTTCTCTTTTTTTTTTCTCAAATAATCGAAAGCGTTGAGCCTATATTTTCTATCTTTCTTTCTGAGCACTCTCTCCTCGTGTCCTCTTTGCATGAAGACAGAGTCAAAAACTGGGCATGCGCAGTGGAAAGGGGGCTGGACTACACTTTGATTGTCTCCGTCTTTGAGAAAGGAAGCAGGAGACAGCCCAACTCTCTCTTGGACTCTCCGACCTGTACAACTGAGAATGCAGTAAATTAAGCCACAGACTAGGAATATAATGTGTAAAGTTTTAATGTGTAAGGTACAATAGCAGAAAATAATAAACTTATTGACCCTTACTATTGCTGGTGGAATACAATGGTGCTTGAAAGTTTTGTGAACCCTTTTGAATTTTCAATATTTCTGCATAAATACTACCTGAACTGTTCTTCATACAAGCCCTAAAACTAGATAAAGAGAACCTAATTAAACAATTGAGTAAAAAAATACCTGTCCACTTACTTATGAAACAAAGTGAACTAAAGCCCCCTGCTGTATTAGTGTAGAAGCCCGGTCTCTGTTTCCAATGTTGAAGAGGTATTAAAAGATTTTTGATTCATTCAAAATAAAGTGTACTTTTATGATTGCAGTAGATGCTGACTTACCGACCACACTGCAATTTGGAAGATGAAGGTAAGACATCAATAGCGACTTTGGAAGAATGTATTAATACCCACAAGACAGAGTGTAGCCGCCATCACACACCTGATACCTAAGGCAGAGATAAATGTGTCATCAGAAACTTCATTTATTATATACTAAATTTATAAAGTATCACTAATTAGTATAGGCTACACATTTCTCTTTTTTCCTCTTGATTATCTGCTAATCTTATTCCTGAAAATGAAGACCAAATGAGAACAAATTGCCTCAGCCACTCAGAAAAGATCTCTGTTTTACACAACTTAAAAGAGCCTGAGCATTAGGGGTGGTATTCAAAAATCCCAGCAACCAGTTCGCTGCCTGATTGCTGGGTGGGTGTGGCAATAGTGGGCATGGCCTACCGGAACTTCCAGGAGGGCTGTTTTTCGCCTTCCCCTGGGTCCGGAGGCTTCCCTCGGACCTCTGGGAGGGCGAAAATGGCTTCCCCCTGAGGTCCGGAGGTGCTCCGGAAGCTGGAGACAGGACTATGAAAACTATTTTCGCTGCTAACAAAAGGGTTTGGATAATAGATAAAAATAGAAGTAGCCTGATCTATATACCCAAGGCACAATGAACTCTTCACAGTTATTTATTAATCTGCAACCAACTGAAATACAATACACAATTATGGTACAAATAGCTAGAATAGAACTTAGTTATTCAGCAAACTTTGTACACTGGGTTAATGTTTTTTATCTAATGTTCAGAAATACTGTTTTTTTGGATTTCTTTTCCTGACTATATATTTTAGTTCAGTGTTACCAATATATGATAAAGCCAATGCACTCTAGTGGTTAAGGCTAGAAACCGGGAGAACTGAATTCCAATGCCTTATGCACAAAGCCAATTGGGCCAGTTCCTCTCTCTCAGTCCTAGGAAATGGACAAGGTAAATCACTTCTGAAAAACCTTGCCAAGAAAACTGCAATTTTACACTCTACCTTTAATCTCCGAAGGCTTTGTGGACAAGTAGCATTTTAACTGCTTTTCCAAAGGTTGCAATCCTATTGTTTCCCAACATTTGAACTGCAGAAACCTTTTCTACCCATGGGAGATAGGCCATTTTACCTGCCTATTAGAGCAATAGAAGAAGATCTTGAGGAATTGGTACATCTATCCTCTTCAAGACTAGGAAATCATAATTTGCTAAATGTCACACTGAATCACAAGAATGTGAATTAACTGAAATTTGTTCCTGTTTATAGATGATATGATTTCCAGTGATTGAAACAATTTGGAGAATCTACTAAACAATTAATTATAATTACATGGCATCTATTTGCAAAATGAAAACTGTAATCCTGTTAAAAGTCAGTGGAAATGCTGCCTTTTTCTTGATTTTATAATGATTAGTCAACAATGTATGCTACCCATCCTTTTGTCCAACTGTGTCAAAAGTCAGTGGAAATGCTGACTTTTTGCTTGATTTTATAATGATTAGTCAACAATGTATGCTACCCATCCTTTTGTCCAACTGTGGAATAGGATCAAAAAAATAAATCTCACCCTTACCACCAGCCTAGAGACATAGGCTAGGATAAGGAATAATTACTTGCCCAAAGATAGGTACTGAAATCAATAAAAAGGCAGCTTTTCTATTTGCAAAAGTTGGATTTGTGGAGTCCAAGAATCTCTTCCTCAAAATGATCTAAGCCAGCAAGAATAATGAACTTGAAGTATTGGCTCATCTTCCAAATAGGAACAGGCCATTGTAAAATATCGGCCTGAAGTAGGATCAACCCATGTAGCCGTTTTCCATTGCTAGGCTGCTTTGCCAGCAGGTGTACTTTTAATGTATGAAATACCCGTTTTAAGGTCTTGATTTTTAAAGAGAGAGCTTGGTTCCTTTTTTGATACCTTAAGATTCATATGTGTAATGGAAGATGAACTTTACATACAGATGTTGCGTGGTTTTACTGTTGCAATAACTTAAGAGAATTGTTCCCAAATATGGTTATGTTTGCATAATGTTTTGGAGAGAAAAATCTGTGAGTCCTCCAATCTTATTTTTACATCTCTCCCTCTCATACACAAATATGCTGGTATGAAAATAACTTACTGCTGCGCTCATTGTATCTGTGCTTAAAAACACCAGCCAATTCTTATTTAGTCACTGATGATTAAATTATTTAGGCTTGGGAAAAGAAAGTTGCTATATTAGGAAAAATACATTGACTGAGTTTGCAAAAAGAATGCCAGTGTAAATCATTGTATTCTGTCTAATGAAGCTGTGATGTGATTGTCAAATGTGAGAAGATTAAGCTGAATAGATTTGGTAGAGGGACAAAAAGTTACTGGAATTAGAAATTTATCTTCTTTTAACAATAATTTATGTACTCATTTGGACTTATTTTTTTAACGAAGCTTAGAAATTTCAAAACTCACTTTGGAATAGAAATTGTGGGATTTAAAATGAAGAGGAACAGCATCTCTTCTCCCAATGTAATACAATACTGGACTAAACATGATTAAAATTTAGATATGAAGCTTCAACTTGTTCTGAGATGCTTAACAATTTCATACATGATAAAAACATGCTGTGGCAAACTAAAAGGTTGAGTAGTGAATTTCCAGCAAAGACTGGTCTCATGTTGGGTGCTCATAAGCACAGCATGAAGAGAACTCATCTGAACTCTATGATGTTCTATAGGCTGCCAGTGAACATCACACAGCTTCTTCAAAACCATCTCCAACTAGATGGCCTTCAAGTATGTTTGCTTTCAACTCCCAAATCCCCAGCCAACAGAGTTACATAATCCAAAACTAGCCACATTCTCAAATATAAAGGAATAGGAAATGGTAGCCCACTTTTGTATCAGCGACAGCAATTTCTTTTCATCGTTGGACTACTGTATTTTTCCTGGTTGGCTCAATTGAGCCATTAACATTATTGAAGTTTGCCGACCAGTTTTTTGACTTCTGACTAAGCAGAAGCTGCATCAGAAATATTCTGGTGTTGTGATTTTGAGATTGTCCCATAGAATCTGAAAGTGTTTTTATGTGAGGGGAAAATGGGTCAGTGGGATTTGCAACAAAAACTGGGTTGATACGTCATGCTAAGTCATGGCTCAGTATGCCACAATTAGGGTTTAAATGTACATTAAGTCATAAAACCGCATTACCTGGATTTATATAACACACTAAACCACAATCAAGAAGCCGTATTTTGACAGTACTGTATGTGATCCCCATCAAATCAATTTTCTTCTTTTAAGGTTCCACCAAGCTGCCAAGACTTTTTTTATTGTACGCTCCATTACATTCTCACACCCAGCCATTTTGTTTTTCCTGCAGTCGGCCAGCATCTAATCCTACTGCTGATGTTTAGTTCTATTGTATTGCTGTTAAGAGCTGTTTTGCTCATTTTCTTTTAGTCCAATTAGGTTGCCATCCTTCTAAATCTGGTGTGTTCCTTTGAGCATGCTGACACTTCCCTCTTTCAACTCCAAAACCATTCTCTGCACCTGTCACAACTCTGTATCTGACATCACTCATGGCACATGTATACCTTTTCCTGAACAACAGCTTGTATTCTGTCACATGTCTTCAGCCAGCAAAGAATGCAAGAAAAGCAACCAATCCATTTTGGAGCGCTACCAGGCTACACCATAAGATAATGAAGCCTAATAGTTTCAGCTCCCAGGGCTGAAATGAGAATATGCATTAAGTTCCTAAATCCACAGAGCTCCAGGGGTAGGAAGGAGACCTAGTATGCAGAAAGAATAATCTATCTGTAGGAGGTCTGAAAAATACAGCTCCAAAGGAGTGGTGGGGAGGACTTTGAGTTTCGACCACTGCCTGACTCAGACCAGCAGCTTCTCAGGAGAAAAATGTCTTCTTCCTTTCGGCCCATCAGGGCAGCTATACTGCTTGGCATTCTTAACCTGTCCCATTTTATTTACAAAACTAAATTCAGCTTGCATTTTTTCTTCTTTTTTTTTTCATCTCATGGCCGTTGTCCTTCGATAGCCCTGTGAGTATGTACTCTTGATTTACGGCTTTCCAACCCTGAAGCACAGCCAGTGAAGTTTTATTTTTTGTTATTGTTGTTTTGAAAAAAACAACAGCAGATTCCTTTTATTTGGCTAAAAATAATTTAAAAATAGAGAAAGATAACTGGTGAATTAACCCTCTTTGATTCAGAAACAAAAAGCTTCAAAAATCAGAGGCTGGCTTGAGTTCTTTTTATCTATAGAGGGTAGATGGAATTGTTTGTACATGAACCCTTGACATTGTAGGTATATATCACTTGTCTATTCTGACATTCAACTAAGAGCCATATGGTGGCACAGTGGTTAGAATGCAGTATTGCAGGCTAATTCTGCCAACTGCCATCAGTTTGATTCTCACTGAGTCAGGATTGACTCAGCCTTCCATCCTTCTGAGGTTGGTAAAATGAGGACCCAGATTGTTGGGGGCAATATGCTGACTCTTTAAACTGCTTAGAGAGAGCAGTATTTAAGTCTAAGTGCTATAGCTATTTCAGGTCATCTGAAGACAGCTCTCTTCCTGTCTTGAACCCAGGCAAAATAGTACTCCCTTCTTCCCAACCCTACCTATATATTACAGGGGTCTCTTACCCACAGGGAAGGGATTATTTACATCCCTAAAAGAATGGGGGACAACTAATCACTGGAGAAAGGAAGACATCTTGAGGTCCTCTTGTTGGAATGCAATCTTTACAAAAGACTCTGCTTGGAAAGCTCCCATCACAGGCAAGGTGGGCAACTATAGAAAGCAACATATTTTGTCTTTTGCTGTGGTATCTGAGGAACATCATCAGATTTAATTCACTGTAATGGCCTTAACATTCCAAATATACCCACTAGCCTACATGATTAGGGTCTTTAATTTATAATTTCATAATTTATTTTTTATTACTGTCAACAAGCTCAGCTCATTCTTACATCTATTTTTAACTGATTAATAACATCATGTTAAAATAAGGTTTAACCCTGTTCCCCCCCCCTTTTTTTTAACCATGAGCAAAAATGTACAAAAAATGCTTTTTCTTATATATGTCATTTCGAAGGCATTACAAATTCTAATTTCAGCCAATTCAGTTAATTTAAGTCAATGGTTCAGGTGCTGGTCTTGGACTTGAAGAGATGCAGAGTCCAGTTCCCACTTGAATACCATGATTTTCAATCATCACTCTGTCCAGGCCCAGTTTCTCTTAATTAACAATTAGGACTCCAGTATATGCTGATTTGAGCTTCGAGAATATTAATATTACTAATACTATTACTAATAACAATATGCCATAGATAGAACAACAAATCTGTCCCCTCCAAATTACATAAGCGTGTCCTCCTTGTCAAAGTGTAGTTTTTCACAGGGAAGATATATGGAGATGGGGGAAAGGAAACAGCTGCAAGGGTGAGTAATCACAGGCACAGACGTTCATTCTACACACACCACAAAAAAAACAGAAGCCACAGCCCTTGTACTTCCCCTGGTGATCGGCTGGAGCCTCTGGCCAGTGGTGCTTGTGCTGTACTCACACAGGATTCAGCAGAACTGACGGGACTTCCAGCCCTGAGAAGTAGCCTCTGAGGGAGGGAGCCAGCGGATCTGAAAAAGACCAAAGTCCACAAGTAAGAAATGGGACTCAGGCAAACATGAACAATGTTTTTTGCCCAATGTCCTTCTTCGAGTTCCTTGGAAGTAGGACACATCCTTGTATCTGGGAAAAGCAAGTTGGACCTACTTATCATTTGTTTCACTTATTAGCTTTAAACTTTATATCCTGGGACTGCTGCAAGGTGACTAATAAAGGCAGTACCTTCGCTACTAAATCATTACAGCGAAGGAGCAGGTAAAAACAAAAGTGAATCAAGAAGAATGTATATAAGGAACATTAAAAGAGAATAGATCTGCATTACCTGATTAACCCACTGAGATCACTTATGGATCTAGCTGTTTTACAGAATTTCACTTTTAAAAAAGAACTTGGAGCAAAGAGCAGATTTTCCCCCCTGCTCTGCTTATATCAAATAGTACTGTATAATTCAGTGGAGCACTAACTATTGAGAGCACGGGAATTGTAAACATAAACTTACTCCTGCAATTTGCATATCTCACTTGAGATTAGTTGTCGTTATCTATATGCACTTCCTCATATATCAGAGGGGACTATTTCGTATTTAAAAACTAAGGAGTGCCTGGGAGACCTGGAGATTTAAAAATCAAGACATTGTGCAGTGGGGTTCCATAATCATATTCACATTATAATACAACATAATTTTAAGTTACAGCAAAAGATGCTTCACCTTTTACTGTATGTAAAAATCCAAAAGGAAAATTTCCTAGGTATATATGGCAAAAAGTAATGTTACTGCGGAGATAAGCCACTTGTAGAGGGCCAACCTTCACAATCAAAATCACTTCAAATTCTGGCTCACATTCAAGGGAATAAATCGATCCTGAAAAATACAGTGGTTAGCCATTTCACCAACCATTACGTTCTTAAATAGTGTCCACAGTCCGTCATAATTACCACAAACCATCTTTAATTCTGACAGTTGAGACCAGGTATTCCAACGCTGCATTGCTTGAGAATCTCTCTCCTTCCCCCTCCCATATTTGACCTCATGGGTTTTATAATTATTGCATTTTGCTATATTTGTCATAATTTGTTATCTTATTTTTCTGCGCTAGTCAGTTACTGTAATACAGTGTTCCTATGATTCTAAGGACAGAGCAGAACAGTTAAGAGACTGTTAAATACTTATTCTGGATGTTTATCAGAAAGCACCAGCACTAACCTATATATGGATATTCTACGCAGCTCCCAAGTAAGATCTTCAATCAGGAAGGATCATATCTGCTGGGATTGGGGGGAATGATCACTACTGTCAGAAAATAAACTACAGAGGAAACTCCTTGCTGGAAATACAACACTGAAGAGACTGAAGAGAGACTGATCGGAGAAATGGCAACCAGCAGTTGAAAAAGAAAAAAGTTACTCAGCTCCTGCCCTATAGGTCAATGGCTTAAAATCACTAGCAGGCTCATTAACTTATTGTGGTGTCATCTCATTCCCAGCCTCACAGCCCCAGTCCTCCCACATGGATCAAGCAGCTGTCTATTTTTGAACTTAATGAGTAAATGGGTGGGCCTGAAGCCAAACGGAGAAGGGAAAGTCAGAAATTATTGAGAAGTTGATCTTTTCTTATCCCACAGATAGCTGTATGCAATCATGAGATAGCCAGGAAATGTTCTATCTTCACTCACATTTAACATTTAAAAGCCTAATTGAATATGGAATATATTCAGAAATGGCAAGAGGACAAAATATTGGTGAAAATGCTGGTAGAACCTCACACCTCCATCCCTTGGGGCTCAGATGTTCCCAGAAGATGCAGCCTGGTTCTTTCTCCACAAGAGAGAGTTCTCTCAGCCAGTTCCTCATCTCATCTCTTTCTTTTCCAGCTGACATGAAAATGAAATTTCCTCCTCCAAGATGAATTCAAAACCACATTGCAGTTTGCCAGCTCATTACCAACACAGTAAGAGATTATAATATTACAGCTATATCAACAAAGGTCACAGACAAATACAGAGTAACTCTGTACAGGGGACGTGTTTTATATCCTTGAATTCTGCAGCCACAATTCATCGTTGACATTATTAGAGATGCAATACAGTTTCATTTTAACAATTTAAATAGGAAGAAAAGTTATCACCAGACATCATGTAGCGGTCAGTAATTGGTTATGGGAGTTTTGCTCAGTTGAACATGAACTGAACATAAAGACATGATATTTGGTGCAGCCAGCAAAACCATGCATGTTCATTTGCTTGATGTTGCATTACATGGAAGTAATTACATCAGTATATATATCTTGCTTAAAAACCTGGACCACTTTAAAAAAACTTAACCAAAAACAACAAAGAACTCAACCAATAGCAAATGAAAATAAAGCAGCCAGCAGATGAAGCAATTTGACATCTACCATCAGATAAAGATAAACCACTACATTGCTGTTAAATGTTATGAAAACGTCAGATTAAATAAATTGGATCTGAGTCACTTAGGTTTGCAGAAAGTTCTGGACAAGAATACAAAAACGAGTAGCTCTTTCATATTAACATGCAGTGGCATTTGCAGGAGAGTCCAAAAAAACCAAGATGGTGATGGTGGCAGCACAAAGGCCCACCCCATTTGTACTTGTCATCATGATATGTACATACAAAGGGATAGGGCTTTGCTTTCCTCTGCTACAGTTGCCATCTTGCCTCTTTACCAATATTCTGTTGCTGATGCCATACCATACCTTTTTTCTTCTGGTGCAGATGTATTGCACTACATTCCCCTCAACTCCACTCAGACCAAAGCCAAGAGATCAGAAAAAAACTTAATACTTTAGAACAGAGGTGTCAAAGTTGTGTCGTCATGGCAGCGTCACGTGATGTATTGGGACTTTCCCCCCTTCATTAAACAGGATGGGGGTGTGGCCAGCATGTGATGCATTCAGCCCATGGGCCACAAGCCCTGCTTTAGAGTATTTAAATGGACCCAAAATAACAGGATAGGAAAGCTGACTTATCACAGTAGTCAAGGAAATGACCTGAAAAAGTTTGCAAAAAAGACATCCTTGTAACTAGTGAATGTACTTCCAGATTTGCACTCCTGCACAAGAGCAACTCTCTAAATGGATAGGTCAAGTTTTAATTCTGAGAAGGAAGGGATCTATGGATTTCCAGAAAAACTGCAGACTACAGGAACCATTTGTGCTTCAGTTTGAGATGTAGATAACACAGACTCATCCCCAACAACCTGCACCTACCTTCAACAGTGAAGGGACACGAGGCAAAAAAAACATCATGCAGCCAAGGCTCCACACCCATTTGCCCTACTCAGGTGACCCTAAGGACACAGATAAACCTCCAAGTGGCCTCAATGACTCTCTAAAAAGAATGCAAATGACCAGCTATCTGCAAGGAGTATAAATCCTTCCATTCCCCACCATCAAGTTAGAGCTGGAGAAGCGAAATGTCTTCAAAGAAAAACCAGAAAGTCCAATTGCCTCCTGAAAAAGCACTTTGGGGAGGAAGAGATTCCATTCCAAATAAACTCCCTCCTTGAAAAAAAGTAAGCTTCTTCATAATCTTAGAAAACTATCTTCAAAAGCCTTAATTAAGAAGCTGACAGAATCTGTCACTACCTGCCTGATACCCTAGGGCAAGGGTCTTCAAACTTGGCAAGTTTAAGACTTGTGGACTTCAACTCCCAGAATTCCTGAGCTAACATGACTGGAGGAGAAATTCTGGGAGTTGAAGTCCACAAGTCTTAAACTTGCCAAGTTTGAAGACCCCCTGCTCTAGGGTTATCCTACATTATACATTGCAACGACCCAATGCTTGGCAGTCAGCATACGGCATCAACCTGGTTCACCGCACAATCCTCTTATTTGTCTTCACAGTTTTAAAAATGTAAAAGGTAGGCATAGGAAGTATAATGCATGAAATGATCCTACTAGGAACTATCATCTAAGTCATAGCCATTTTATTAGCTTCAGCCAAAACATACATAAAAATGAGATACCTTTTGTTTGGTTTTTGCTTTGTCCCTCTCAGGGTTTTTCCCCCACTGACACCTAATCACAGCCTAAACATGCCTTGACATATTTTAGGCCTCATTTTGTCTTCATTTCATCCCCTGACCATGAGTGAAACAGCATGAATTCATCCTTCGCTGTACCGGAGTTAAATTCAGTATTCTTAAGATAGCTTTAATTTGTATAAAATAAACCACTATAAACTTTGGGGGAAGTCAGGGGCAGAAAAAAAAAAAGAATTTTGTTGCCAACTCAGGAATAGGCAGAGCGTTCTTCAATGCAATGGTGAGAAAAACCCTGAGTCTGTCAAACTTTGTGCATCTTCAGAAAGACAAATGACACAACATGTGTTATATCACTTATGAATTTGCAACTGATGTAAGGACTCTAGCACAAAAGGCCAGAATTTTTTGGCCGTGTTCTAGACATGACGTTTTAAAACAAAATGAAATCCTGCTGGTATACTTTGCCTTCTCAGAGTTAATAGGTATTGCTCCAAGGAGAGACCAGGTAAAAAGGAAAGCTTCACAGAGGCAAACTATGGATGCAGTAGGTATTCCAAAAAGGTTCCAGATACCCATTTGCACTATGATTCAGGTGATCCTGAGGGTAGAGATAAACCCCCAAGTGGCCTCAACGTCTCTCAGAGAGCTAATAATCTTCACAATACAAATGACCAGATGACTATACAAAAATATAAATCCTTCCATTCCCCACAATTCAATCAGAAATAAAGAAGCTTCTTGGAAGAGAAGTGAAAGGTTTTCAAATAAAAAAAACCAAGAAAGTCTAATTGCCTTTTGAATCTTTGGCACAGCAATTGGTCTGCGAATCAAATCCTGGACTCTCACGATATGCTCTCCACCAACTTGCACAGAACCTTATCAGGAGAGCAAAACCAGAGGACTCCAAATTTTATGCAATGCCAACAAGCCTTGGTTGTCACTCCCTGAACCAATCCTAAATTTGTCACCAAATTCTAATTTTTAGTGGCTCATAAAAAGAAAATATTAACCAGAGTAGGAAATCTGTATCTCTACCTGTCTCTCTTTCATCTATGACTTCAACTCAACAACTGCCTGGACAAATCTCTGTAGTTTTATGGCAAGATTTCAGAAGTGGTTTGCCCTTGCTTCCTTCCTTCCTAGGGTTGAGCGAGAATGACTGGCTCAAGGTCACCCAGCTAGCTTCTAGTCCAGTTCCTTAACCACTAGACCAAACAGGCTCAATGTTAATTTTAAATTTGTTAATTTTAAATTTGTTTTTAACTTTAGCTCAGTTTAAATGTTGATTAAATTTATTTATTTTATTTTATTTTTATTTATTTAGAAGCCTCTGTGGCGCAGTGGTTAGAGTGCAGTACTGCAAGCTACTTCTGCTGCAGCCAGCTGCTTACAATTTGGCAGTTCAAATCCCACCAGGCTCAAGGTTGACTCAGCCTTCCATCCTTCTGAGGACCCAAATAGTTGGGGGCAATATGCTGACTCTGTAAACCGCTTAGAGAGGGCTGTAAAGAACTATAAAGCGGTATATAAGTCTAAGTGCTATTGCTATTTGGGATATTTATATGGCTGCCTACTCGCTGATAGCAACTCTAGGCTTACAAGCAATTTAATCAAATGTATTTTTCTCCTGGTACCTTATAGGCCACTGAAATGCCAAGTAAGCCCTTTGCTAAAAAAAACACTTTGGTATTAAAAAGATTTTAGCCATTTAATTTCATGACAATTTGCATTAATTAAATCTTCTAGAGATGCACTATCTGCAAGAGAAAGGGAAATAATATGGTTTTATTAGTACTTGAACTTAAGTACTTAAGACATTTTTAAGCTCAAATATTTAAATGTGTTTAAATGTGACCCTTTTAATTAATCTGTTTTAATAAAACACATTACAGTCCTGAGATTTGAATGTTTTGCAGGAGGGACAGTATGAGGAAAAAAGGAAAGACAAAGAGGCAGAGAGTTATGTTCGTTGAACTATTAGATCTGGAGTAAATCTGGGTAGCCAACTCCATTTTAATTCTTAGAACTGCCTGGCATCCACATTTTTCCAAATCAATTTTTATTTGCTCCAAATTCTACTCAGCATTAGAATTTGAATGTAAAAATTTGCACTGGTTCCCACTTTCATGTTGATCAAATAATTGCCTACAAGCTGGATGGAACAATAGAATACCTTAAAAGAACTCTTTGGCTCATAAAGCATTGGATTAAGTTCACATACACAGCAGCAAAAGCATGTTTACACTTGCACACGTTGGCAGTCTTTAGCAACCCAGGAAATGGACAGCCTTAAATGTTCACAATGCACACATTCCACAGGGGCTAATGGCCTTCTCTTTGCAGTTCTCTATTCCTTCAGTACAGGGGTTTTGAAATAGAGAAGCCCAGTACTTTTCAGATATTTCAAATAATCTTTTTTTTTCTACCAACTCCTCCTGACATTACATTCATCTTAACTTCAGTACAGTTCTGAGACAGTTTACAGTCATCCTTAGTTGTTTCCACATTAGAGCATTGTTTTCTCCTTTCATCAACCACAACAGTTTTGCTATGGGTACAAATTGATGTGCTTTATCAACCATTCAGATGGTGTTACAATCAGGTAGCCATTAAGGGTGGTATCAGCTAGCTCTGATACTGTAGTATTGTCCACTGCTATGGGCAAATATACTTCTTCCTCTGGATCCATCAATCTAGCTATCTTTCTCAACTTTAAGATGTGTGGACTTCAACTCCCAGAACTTCCCAGGCAGAATGCTAGCTAGGGAATTCTGAAAGTTGAAATCCATGCATCTTAAAATTGCTATGGTTGAGAAACATTTATCTAGCCATTAATTTGCGTCTCAATCCCTATCTCCATCCACATTAAGAAAAATAATCAATATGTATTTTCTTACTAGCTGGTGGTATTTGGTGGGAGGAGAATTTGTTATTGCCTGCCCTCAATGTGCCCAATTTTTAGAGTAAATGAGAGCATCATTTGTGGGCATCATGCCTGTGGCAAGACAGTGATTGCTAGCAAAGTTTAACATGTTTGTGCTGAGGAAAAGCCCTACAACTGTGAGATAATCATAGAAGCAAGGTGCTAGAACTTTTTGTATGTACCCAGTGGTTGTTTGGATTTTTTGAAGGTCAGATATTGTTACCCTACAGATTTCCAAGCCTAAACCTTTTGTCAATAAAATAAACCAAAGGAAAATTTGCTTGGTTTGCTAAATTTACATAAATTGCACAATCCAGGCTGAATTATACAAAGGACCTAACTAATTTAACATTTTCCTCCATTAGTGACCAACCAACATCTACAAAAAGTAATACACTGGGCATCATCCAGGTCCCTCATTGAGGGAGATGTGTAGTTTAAAAACACAAAATATAAATAAATATGAAATCAAACAGGACATGAACCTTCTCATGCTTTTGCCTTCTGCTACTTGGGAGCTCCTAAACAATGAAAAAAATATTAAGTCACACAATCATCAACTGTACTGATTTCACAAACTCAGTGATTGTATGAGATACCTTCTATTATCTAATCTGTTTTTATCACCCATTCATAATTTTACAATACATATGTCACTCTTTTTCACCCCAAAGCACCTTACAGGGTTGTTGTGGGAAAAATAGGAGAGGGGTAGTGTGTTGGATATGTTCATCTTGAGTTATTTGTAAAAACAATAAAGGTGGGATACAAATAAATATTCTCAAATAGCTTAGCCAGTATTTTTCAGAACAAAAGTCTGAAACTTGTTGCTGTTTCATCAAAGATAAACTTTTGATCCTTCTTAGTTTCCTTCTAAAAAAAAGATTAAGGACAATGTAATCAGAATTTTTGAAATAGGGTAATCAGAACCACAGACCGTATTCCAAATACAGCCACATCAAATGAAGATACTGGATTTCATTTTCAGTTCTGTTCACTATAGTTCTTAGTACAGAATTTGCTCTTTTAATTTAACTATGACTGTATTGTGAATGGTTACTTCCAAAGAATTATGTACTAGAACCCTAACATGTTTTCTATGATTAATCAGTCTTAATTCAGAATGAACACATACATACAGACAAAAACAGAGTTTTTACTGTTTTTATAAGTAACTCAAAGCAGTGAACCTATCTAATACTCCTACATCTTTCTATTTTCCCCACAACAACAACCTTGTGAGGTGATTGGGCTGAGACAGAGTGACTGGCTGACTTTCATGCCTAAAGCAGGACTAATCTTGCCATATGAGGAAGGAATCTGTCTTTGTTCCTGGAGTTATCCTCAATGATTCTCACCTCCATGCCTGTAGTCCAGTGGAGGCACAACAGAAAGAAGCATAAAACCTACCATCTTTGGAAATATGTGCCTTCAGTGGCTGGTATGTGGCTCTTTATTTATAATTGGAGAGGGTGATTCTCTGCCTTGCTCCTGGCCTTGCAGTGGACTGAAAACAACAAAAGTGGGAGCAATATGGAGGGTCAACAGGCCAGATTTGTTTAGCTCGCAGTGAGAAGGGCTCATAATCACTGAAAGCGTGCTTTGAAAGCACAAAATACAATAACCTGTTCAGCAAGTTCAAAGTGAACTAGAAAACTCACTGTCAAGAAAGCAGAACATAAAACACAGAGAAGAGAGAAGATGCGGTATTGAATTATGGCAGGTCAGAAAACATTTGCAGATTTCTTGGGATGATGAACATTCTCCAGGATTTTAGACTGCAACATGATTTAATCCACTGTAAGCAATGGAGGTGAAGTTGCTGACTAACACTGATTAAAATCAGGTTTCATGTTACAGTGGCCCAGTGAGACAATTGACTAATTGATTCAGCTTATGAATATGCTTCATCTTCACACAATGACATACTCGGTCCTGAGGCTGGAATGAAATCCTACATTTACTGTGTGGTACAAACTTCTTTTCCATCCCTCACTATAGAAGGAACTTGGGGCAGGGACATAAATACCTCCTCTGTTCTCAACAACATATTTTCAGTCCAACCTTGTACCTCTACCAGATGCTAATCATCATCCAGTCACTGATCCTTCCTAATATAATTCAGGGATCTGATAATCTTTTAAATAAAATGGTGAGGAATTAAACCTGTCACCGTCTACATTCCAAACATGGACTGAGCTACACGAAGTCCTTCACTTACAACCATTCATTTAGTGACCATTTGAAGTTATAACGGCTCTGAAAAAAGTAACTTATGACCTTTTTCACACTTATGACGGTTGCAGCATCCCCCTAGTCACATCATCAAAATTCAGATGCTTGCCACCTGGCATGTATTTATGATGGTTGCTGTGTTGCTGGGTCATGTGGTCACCTTTTGCGACCTGATAAAAGGAGGTGCGGTGGCCTAGAGGTAGAGCTCTCGCCTCACAATCAGGAGGCTGTGAGTTCGTTCCCAGGTAGAGGCTAATATTTGCTCCTGCTTGCGCAGGGGGTTGGACTAGATGACCTCCAAGGTCCCTTCCAACTCTGTTATTCTATGATAAGCAAAGTCAATGGGGAAGCCAGATTCACTAACAACCATGTTACTAACTTAACAGCTGCAGCAATTCACTTAACAACAGTGATGACAAAGGTTGTAAAATGAACCAAGACTCACTTTACAATGATCTCACTTAGCAAGAGAAAGTTTGGGCTTAATTGTGGTTATAAGACAAGGATTATTACTTATATAGCTTTTTAATTGGGAAACATCTTAATTCAGCAACTGGATTGCATTTTTATCTTGTAATAGCCATAATTCTCCTAGAGGCAGAAGATTTATTATTTCAGTAAGTTTATGATAGCTGTCCACTTCTGGTGGACTGAAAATTTTAATACCAGGTCAAAATAATTAAAAGCCTTTAATGCTTAAGTTATTTAAGAGTCAGCCATTTTATGAAAGAATGCCTGATAGAGAACTTTATAAAGGATGCTCAACACAAATTAGTCTCAATTAGATCTGCTTGGTTGTTCTGAAAGGGAGTTAGTCATGATTAATTTTGGCTTGATTTACCACCTCAGAACTTTTTAAATCTCAAACAGACCTTCATGTGCTTCGGCTATCCACTCATAGTAAATTAAACTGACTTTGCATGGATAAATCCTACTGTTTAAGATTATCAACAAATTAAAACATTAATCCTTTGGGATAGTATCTATTGTTAATCTAGGCATACTAACAGGGTCAGAAAATTCAAAATTTTCCTAGCAAAAATGATCTGTTCTCTGAGATCAGTTTTTAAAATTTCTTTTTTATACACAAAAGATTGAGGAGGGGAGAAAAAAATTTACAAAGAAAACAAACGAATGGGGATCTATCTATAGGACCTAAATTTGGTAGCTGTGGATTAAGTAGCCTTTGTTGTGAGAATAAGGGTTAACGTAAGAGGAAAAGTAAATAAAGAAATGGACAGAAAACTGGTTGGACTTGAGAAAAAGGAGCTCTTTTTAAAAAGAAAACACAATGGTGGGACAGAAAGAAAACCGAAAAACATTAACAGAGGTTAAACAGACCTTGGTATTAGAGAAGATTTTAAATCTTAAATAATGTGTTCTTATGGCAGGACAGCCCCAGTTTAAGGAAAAACAAAAAGGAGTCCATTCCATCCTGGCTGCTAACACAATTTCTAAGAAAGTGGATAGGGACACTAAACCATGACAGTTCTCTTGAGCAAAGACAACACAGACAAGTACACCTGTTCCCAGAATTCCTCAAATTAATTCCACAAAGTTAATCAGCATTCCATTACTCTGGAAGTCTGCACCTCGGGTATCTCCTTCAGAAAGATTTGGCCTATCCCAACCAGCAAAGGTTGTGAGCCAGCAAGACTTCCAACAAAAGCTCACACCAATTTCTTCTAAACTTGCTGAATGTTCTTGGCTATAAGGGAGCATCCAAGCATGCAGGATTACAGACCAGACATGCTCCCCAGGCAGTCCCCAGTGATTAAAGCCATCCATGTTTCATTACTTTTCCCCTTTGTTGGTTAATTTTTAAGTAGATTACACCAGCTTTCAGAAAACATTAGGAGTTTCAGGCAGCAAGGTTCAAGGAGCAGGAAAAGTGTTTGTGACAGAACATACAGTACATTACTGGGCACTCTGATCTCCCACTCGTCCAGATGGGTTTGGAGATTTTTACATGCAATCTGCCCTGTTGTAATTCGTGAATAAAAGATAGTTTTCCATTCCAACCTAATTCTCCTTTTCCTGTCCTGTCACAAATAGTTTTCCTCAAGTTCATGGTTTGTATTCTCAATCCATTTCCCACAAGTCTTCAATATTTAGGGGAAATATTGGCAAAGCTGCATTTGCTAAGAAACATTAACGCACCCCATTCTATGTGTTTCACTTTTTATTTAATAATAGCTCTATGTTAACTGTGAAATATTTAAGAATACATGTCAAGCATCCTGCATGCCTCAAGATATTTCCCAGGAAAGATGCTGTAATGACTTCATAGGTATAAGAAGATAAAAACAGTGGTCCTCTCTTCAAAATTTAATTAAAGCTGTAGGAAATAAAACAATACATGTAACCTGCAGGATAGGTGCCTTGGAGATTGCATAAGCTCCTGATATTTTCACAGCACTCAAGATGGATCTCTTTTGCCAGGCATTTAGTTATTAATATTCATATTGGTTTTAAGTGACGATGTCAGATTTTTATTTTTGCATGTTGACTTTTATCAATTGTTAACTGCTTTGAGAGCTCTGATTGCATAGACAGTATGGATATTGAATAGCAAAATAGTTATTTGTAGTTTCATTATGTCAAACAACCAAATACCAGCTTATAACACTCAGCTGATCCTTTTTTTGCTAGAAAAGATAGATCTGAGTTGTTTCAGATAAACAGGATCCCAATGCCAGAAAGGAATAATTCTATGCCTCCTAGCAAACTAAAAACTAGGATTGTGGTCAGTGGGGGTGGGTGGCATCGCACAAGAAGATGTAGTAAAAAAAAATATCACACTCAATCTTCAATCACTTTTTGAGAACATGAACAATAAAATATTCGCTGAACAGAACTGACTGTTCAATCAACTGTTTTAAGAGAAAATCTAGTTTAAGAGGTTCCATCAAGAATTGCAGCTGGATGTCTATGAATCTCAAATTCTAGTACCTAAAGAACAAAGTAGGAAATCTAAAAGGGAAAATTATGTGGATTTACAAACCTGAAGTCGTTCCTGGAATACTCATAGCTGAGATGTCAGATATTGATTGCTGGAGTTTTCAACATAGAAAGCAAACATTTTATCATATAATCCTACCCTATGATTCAATTAATCAATAATATTACCCGATAGATTAAACTAATTTGGCAAAACTTCAGTTTCTGGCATGTGTGCATTCCATGCTTTTCCCAGTTTGCTCAGAAGAGCATACCAGAGCTTCCCATTCAGCTCACCTTGCTTCACTTAAACACTGTGCTGGATGTTTTCAGACTGTTTTAACATTCCTACGAGATAACGTCTACCTGGAATACAGGAAGCGCTCCTTGATATTTGCATGGTTGACTTATATAAAAGAGATGTGCCTTTCTGAACCTGGCCTTTGCCCTTGTAGCATAAAAGAGTTTATGATACAGAAAGCAGAATTTTAATTAGCCTGAAAAATTAGAAGCCACCCTGGATGCCAGAATAAATATGACCATTATCTAATTTAGATTTAGTTAGCATAATATTCTTTCATGGGGAGCAGTATTTGATTTCATATAACAAAAGCAGCCCAAATTTCCAGTGTCTCTGGATGTTGTACCAGTCTGAATATTGTTCTCAGTTCCTATAAAATAGACCTATTTAGTTGCTACTAGAACTTTATACTACTAAAAAATTTTTTTGTGGGGGTGGGCATTTAAATAAAACTCTGCCCCTCTTATATACATTGACACATGTACAAAAGAGGTGATACAGGTACCACTTTCACTACCTCTCCTGTTTGGACCTTTGCCCTGTGGATGTTGCTCCTCCAAGGTGTCTTGCTTTGCACCTGCTGAACTCATTGCATCATCTGACTCTTTTTTAAAATGATTCTTTTAATAAAAATGAATTATGAAGCTGCCCCACTGCAAAACAAAGCAACACACCGGCCTCTACTCCTGCTGTATTTCTGCACAAAAACCTTTGCTCGACTCCTCCCGTCCTCTCCCTCATTGCATTAGTTATGGTAAAGAGCATCCCGTGGGACGTGTCAATTTTCAAATTAATTTGTATCTCATGAGTGGCCATGCTGACCATGAAAGAGATTCTGTGGGTGCCTCTGACATGTCTTTTCAAATTTCCAGTCATACCCCTGGAAGCCCCCGAAAAGCAATCTGTCTCCCCATCTAAAAAAACGTAATTCTTAAGTAAATGCATTATATATAACACTTTCTCTTCTGGACAAGACCATCAGTGGATTCAACTAACCATTTATCAAGTGTAAATTTTACCAAAGTGCAATAAAATCCTACAGGGAAGGGGCTACGAAGACTGACTAATTAGCAAATGGCAAAGAAACTTTATTCTTGCTGCTGCTTTGATTTCTGCCGGCATATAGTCTGAAACAAATGTCTTCCCCCACTCCCTTGTGCAGGGTGACTAGCTTACTCAACTCAATCAGGCCCTTGAAGCAGCTTACAGTTAAAGAATGCCCACAACAAATATACCACAACTATCACAGAACTCCTATCTTCTGCTGCTTTATAGAGTAACAAAGAGGTCACCTAAACAGGCTAATTTCCTAAATATTCTTAAGGCTCAGGGAGTGTCAGAGAGGTTGGCCACGGTCTGTGCCTCTCCCAGTAGTTTCACAGAACATGCTGGATGTGTAGTTTTGCTTCCTCTCTCATGCAGTAGGAGAGGCTTGCTTTGCAAAACTTCAAATAAATTAAGCCCTGGCACTATAAAAGTCAACTAGCATTCTAATAAAAGCACAATTACTGCTGCTCTTATAAAAACCATGCCACTTCTGCTTCCATTTTTGTAGCAGTTTACCAGCTACATTTGGGACAGCTGAAGCTTTCAGATATTCATGCAAAAGTAGCTTTATTTAGTATTTTTATTTAAAACACACAGAGATCTTCAATCTAGACATTGCCCCATAGAATCTCAGAATCATAAGGACATTGTTATCTCCCATCATGCCAAATCAATATTTCTCAAAAAAAATCCCACAACCCTGATAGCTAATGCATCAGAATTGGATAGAAGGCCCTTCTTATCACCCCACACGATTAAGAATTAATTAACTATCACAGAATTAAAACAGTATATAGACAGTCCTTGTTTAGCATCATAAGTGGAATGGCAACTCAGTTGTTAACCAAAGCGATCTGAAAGGGAAACAATGACTGTGCTTATGATCTTACTTCAGCTTCCCTTTGCTTTATAGACCTGCAAAGGGCATAATGTGAAGATTGGTAGTAAAGTTGTAGTACTTTTTCATCAATTTTCAACCTAATTGTGAACAGTCACTAAGCAAGGCACTAAGAACTACCCATATTTTCTTTCACACAATTGTAAACCTAAAGAGTCTGAATCCATTTTTGTTCAGTTCTAATGTTTCAGCTCATTAATGTTTATGTAGATCATAATCTTTGCCAAGCATCTATTCAGCGTTTTACTCATCACTAGAAAGTACACAAACAACTAGAACAGCAAATAATTACAAGCACATTTTCACTTGGCAAATGGTTATTCATACTCATTTTCTTACAATTAATAAAGTATTTTCATAAGCAGCCAATTTAAAGCCCACTCCCAAGGGTACTGAGGCAAAATGGTGACTTCAGTGATGATATGGTTATCCCCTGCAACCAAGATGCGCACAGTAGGATGACCTGCATCTAAATTACTACTGATTGGGGACAATAATATTTCAACAGGGAAAATTATTTAATTATTAATAAACAATTTGCTGTTGGAGATCTTCCCAACTTACCACTCATCATCATTACATGTATATTTCCTCTGCCATTGGCTTTGTTTTGCTTCCATGTTTCTTCTTAAGCTACAGGTACACATGTATTTAAAAGTATATTCTTACATACTTTGCTTGGATCTATTTCAAAACCTGTGAAGCTTGGAAGTTAAAACCACTGAAAGGCAAGTCTGGGGAGCACAATCCATATATATAAGAAAATATATATGCGTACAAAGACCCAGGAGATATTTCTATTTGCCTGAAGGGAATGGAGGTGAAATTACTCAAGAAGAGAAAGGTGTTCTATCAGGCAGAGAGGGTGCTGCCATTTTACCAAGGATGAGTCCAGTGATCCCTAGAGGATGGATCAGTTTGATTGAGGAGTGATCATTAATTTCGCTCTTGTGACCCTATTAGGCAGACAAGTGTTAGTTGTATGGTGAGCTCTGAAGAGGATCAAGGAATAACGTGGGTGAAGGTGTGACTGATTGATATAAATTACCTGGGCATGCAGTGAAGCAGGGTAGGTGAAAGCAGGCGGAGGTAGAGCAGGTGCTAACTCCGCTGGGTAGAGAGGGTACGGCGCCCACACTTCAGGGCTACTGGGGTAAAGTGCAGGCACTGTGAGTTCATCTGCAAGAGAAGAATAAGGAAAGGTCATTGTTAAAAAAACAATAAGTGCAGAAAACAAAACGGCAAATTGTCTCCACTGCCAAATTAAAAAGGTTTCTCTGACCACTCTTCTTTCCTTAAAAAGCAAAAATGGGGAAAATCAGGGATAAAGGGGATCAGGGATTACTGTGAGACCACCTATGAAAAATCAACATCTATATCTTACATTAAAAAAAACAAGGATATTTTTCAACAGGGGCAAAACAGGAGACAGAGAAAATCAAAGTAAGCTACTCTACCAATTAAGAGCAATCAACGAAAACATTGATATCAGCCAGGCTGAGTGGGGATGATGGGAATCATAGTCTAACACATCCCTAGAACACCACATCAGGAAAGACTGTAATATATTTTTTGAATCAATGACTACAGCTGAAACTATACTTGATGCTACAACTGGGAAATTCTGAAAGAAAACAATCCACTGTTTGCTTCATTACATATTAAAATGTGGAACAATGCATCAGTGTATGTAATTGTATCATCTAAATTATTTTATAAATAGCAGAAATATATAGGTTTCTAAAGAATGATCATAGACCTGGGAAGTTGGGTAAAGGGGACTGACTGGGATCTCCCGCCAAAACAATTGAATCCTTTGTAAGCCATCTTACACATCATCCTGTCACTGGACAATAAATCACTTGGAGGGCAGCATAGTACCCAGATAACTCTCATGTTTGACAAGATGGCTGCTGAATACCATACAAGAGGCCTCAGGTGAGCACAGCATGCAGCCTATAATATTCCTAAGATATGTTCATCTGAAAATATTTCTATGAAGGGAGAGTTTTAAAAATACTCTTCCTGATAGTTACTCCATTATAATAACCCTACCCATGCAAGAATCTACATCACTCTAAGAACAATCACACTATTCATAGTATCAGAGCCTTTGAAACACATGATCAAATAATTAAAAGTAAACAAAAAGAAAAACATATGAATATAGAATGAATTGGTTAAGCCAAAAACAATACCCATTATTCAGTGTGACAGAAGCTAAAAATTTATTCAGAAATGTTTCTCACAAAAGATATAAAATTATAGGTCCTGGCATTTTGTAGCATGTTACATTGTATAAAATGTATTTTTCAAATCCTTACAAAATTCTAGGCAAATAGATCAGCCTATTTAAGTAATAGCTATTCTAAGGAGACATGATGGGAGATTGAAATCTAGCAGCTGGCTGGCCTCTCTTCTTTTATATGGCAGTTTAGGAAATAAAGGTATCAAGGAAATAAATAATGAATTGGACCTCTATTCTTAAAAGTTGTGCACTTCACAACTTTATCCATTATCCAAGATTTAA
The DNA here is from genome assembly GCF_049901715.1 of Pseudonaja textilis. Lineage (NCBI taxonomy): Eukaryota > Metazoa > Chordata > Lepidosauria > Squamata > Elapidae > Pseudonaja > Pseudonaja textilis. The sequence continues at coordinate 163,720,952 of NC_141991.1, read as the reverse complement.
TCTCAGATGGAAGTGCTGATGTGACTTGTGTACATCACTGAGACCTGGATGAGAGGAAAGAGGAAAGCTGTATTCATTGGCCAATGTGTGCTCTGAAAAACTCGGGAGTCAAGGAAGCAGCATGACCTTCATCTTTAGGAATTTCATCTTGCGTACTAGACAATAGACGCTATATCCAATAGTCCTCCAGGTCTGATTGCATGCAGCTACCTTTTTGGTAGGGATTAAGGCTGAGCTTGGTTGTGGGAAGTTACTCTGTTTCTCATCCTTAAATCCATCCCATACAAGACCCACAATTTTTGTTGTTGAAATTTGGCCATTTTACTTCCTAATTTCTGCAATATGAGCTCATGTTGCAGGAGAACTGCAAATGGGTTCCATTTCATAGACAAACAGTTGAGCAACTACATAAATTGCTTGAGAAGATAATTAAAAGTTGTTCCTCGCTATCTCATTCCAAGGAAGCAATCAGTTTCTTTGAATGTTGCCTAATTTCAATAATGGTCTAGATGAGGGAGAACAAACTGACATGGACTTACTAAACCTCACTCTGTTGTCACATCCCCAAACCCACTCTCCTTTTCCCTCAAACTAACCACTTCCTAAGAGGTATGTAAGGGGCATTACATAAGCGCACAATCGTGCCTTACCATCCCTTGTCCTATTGTCCTCAACTATTTGTACTCATTTCCTGTATTTATACTTATGTTTATTATCTTGTAAGCTATTGACAAATAAATAAATATTAAGCAAGATAGAGGTTAAATTAACAAGCAAGAAATAAGACTCATAATGTTCAGCCTGTTTGGGATTGGACTTCATTCTCACTGAAGGGCAGATCCATGGTTGAGAAAGGTTCTCAGCTATCACTGGATTTGTCAATAATGCTTTGGCCAGTTGTGAGCCTTCCGTCACTAATCAGATTATCTAACCTTAGTTACATCCCATTTTGATTACTGCAATTTGTTCTACATGGATATATTAGGAAACTCTTTAAAAGTTGGTATAAAATGCAAAAATCAATGACACCTAGACCGAAAAGTTCTGCACTATTTTTCAGAAAATGTTTTATTAAACATTTTTAAGAAGAGAAAAAAGGAAAAGGGGGAAAAGACACACACACCAACAAAAGAAGAAAGAATGAAATGTATACAAGATGAATAAAAAGGAAATTTGTAGGCATGAGAGAAATAGGTTTTTAAAAATATTTCTTTGATTAGTTCTAAATATCTAAATATACTACAATATTTTTAAACTACCACATATTGCCAAAATCCAAGTATCAGTATCAAATATCTACATTAAATATCAATACCAAAAACATTACAAAAATCATAAAATGAGATTAAGAATTGTAGGATTTCTGTTTAGGAAGCATAAAGTATCTATGAGCAATTATCATGCACAAAGTTAGTTCAGTGTACTGTGTGGAAAAGTAATATTTAATTAAAAGTATCAAGTTGGAAAGGAAAATCAGCATTTAAACTTTGTTTCATTCTGTTATTTATAAATCCCATTCAGAAATCATTGAATTTTGCAACATTGCAATCCAATATAGAACCATAATCCAGCCTGGTCATTACATTTCCAACAATTGTTAGACAATGAACTATCCATTTTAGTCATCAATGCTAATATACCAGCAATAAAACCAGATTTTCTCCTAATATTCAATGTGATATTTTTTTTCTATTGAAATTCCTGTAACTGTTTATCAATTGTTGTATTATATCAAAAATTTGCATCCATTTAAACAAGCAGCCTTTAATGCATTGAGTCTGGTTGTTTATTGTTTACTTGGCACAATTTAACCTTTAAAATCCCAATGGCTTTGTCATTGTAAATCTGTTCAGCTGTTTTGAAATGAAATGAACTTTAATCCTTAATCAATAATTACCTCATGTGAGCTACCTAATGAAAATAATTAACTATTAAGAATCAGGAGGAGTGGGGCGGAATCTAAATATATCAAAACAAAGCATACAAAGTGCTAATCACAGAACAAGGAGTACATTTATGTGGTTCTAATTTTGCAATATTAAAAACCTTCAAGCTCAAACTTATTTATCAGGGCCAACAACCTAAAGCCAGTGCTTCTTCTTGCTTTGTTTGGAAACAAGGACAAAAAGTAGCCACAATGAATCATGATATCAACTTCATTTTTTTCATTTTTTCCTTGAACAGAAGTTTTTATAACCAACTCATCATTGTAACTGCCCTTTTCTGCAACTTTTCCAATTCTATGATCTACTTTTTGACATGGGGCAAACAATATGCAGTAACTCCAAAGCAATTTTGTCAGTTATGCTAGTATCTCTGCCTATTATCAAGTTCTTCCCTAATAATCCTTGGCACTAATTTACCCTTTCCATCACTGAGCCTGTCATTTTCAGTGCACTATCGAACAAACATCTCTATCTATCAAATACCACAAGCAAAAATGGAAAACATGTAAGAATCAGTTGTTTTTACAGCAGCAAAAGCAGCTCTTCAGGATAAAATATGTAAGGTTGCTTGTCTTTTCTGAGAGGTACTAAGATATATGACAAGAGTCACTAGAAAAAGAATCTTTACTTAGCTTTAGTTCAATCTCAATTTTGCTTTGTCACAAACTATTGGCATTTCTGAACTGATACAAAACAGTGGAACATGACTTTATCACAAATCTGCCATTAATGACTTATACAGTACAGCATCTATTGAAACCCTGCAAGAGATATCCCACGAAACAGAACAACTGGGAGAGACAACAGTAATAGGAAGCAGCTGATGGGAAAAGCTGTTCCAACTTCTCCTCACACTTTTGAGAACAGCAACCCAAGAATAAGGTTTTGGCCTGTGGTAGGTTCCCCTTCTTTTTATCTTTCGTAGAGAGCTGCCTTCCTGATCCTTCTTGATAGTATTGCTTTACAATTTGTATATCCCTAATGTGGTGGCAAGTGTCTAATCAATGGACAAAAGAGAAACTCACTGCAAGAGACTTCGTTTAGAACCAGCTTTATGTCACTTGTTTAAAATCCTCTCTTTTCGCAGCCTGCCCTATGCCAACAACAGAGAAACATTCAAGAATAGCCTCAAGAGTTTCATTTCAGTGGAGCTGACAAAGATGCGTATTAATTATATAAAACATTAAGCATGAACGCTATAAATTTGAAAGTAAGATAAACAAGAAAAGGTTGGCAAGAGCTAAAGCAAGCAACCTTCCCTTTATCATCCATTCCAAAGGCTGTGGTCATTCCTAAGGTTGGGAAGGGAACAAGCTAATAAATACACTCATACCATTTCCTAACCTCATCCATAAGATGTCACATGGGAGGAGTTTAACAAGAAAGCAACATCAAGGAGCATTTTTGTACACCCAAGCTCCCAGTCTCTTTTCTATTCCAATAAAATGTTTGGAAACTTTCAAAACAACGCAGCTGTACTCACACTTTCTTCTATTAGATTTGCCTCTAGCATTTCATTCTTTCTCTGTGGACTTTTCTCTGCTGACATTTAAGTTGTAAGCTTCTGGGGAAGCAAAGAACCTACCCAGTGCAATATACAAAGATGGAGTAAAATATGAATGCTACTACAATAAACATTAACTTTAGGCTTCTTAAGGGAACTTTCAAACTAAATTGTGAAAATAAAAAGAAACTGGGGTGTGCAAGTTATCAAAGCTGTTCTGAAAAAGTTAAACTGAGTTATTAACAAAACCATAATTGTCAGATCAAGGTGCACATTCTCTATTGTGATTTTAAACTACATGGATCTACTGAAGATAGAAGAGAGTTTTAAGAGAATTTAAGGCAGCATGATAAAACTCATAGTTATTTATGGTCTGTTCTCTTGTTTATTTTGTCCTACTGCTGTTTCTGGCAAAACTAAAGTCATGCAAAATTGTTCAGGGACAATTCTGCCGCAAAGGAAACAAACAAGCACATTGTGAGCAAGAACTATTTTTTGATTCCAGTTACAAAGATAACATTTCAGTCATTCCATTATATAAAATCTTTACCAAAACTGGATGTCTTAAATGTCTGAACATTTTATTTGCTTTTTCAAGCTACTTCTTTCATAATTCTAACAAGCAAACTATAAACCTGAAAAATATGCAAATTTGCATAAACACATATACCAGATCTGTTGCTTAGTTTCAAATTTTCTTTTCAGAACCCCCATAATTCCACACTATATGACTGCATACTCTAGTCTATACACAGCAGCAAATAGCCAGCCAAGGAACATATGGGATGTGATTTATAGAAGTATTTATTAGCAAATTTGGTAGTCCCTGATAATAGTCAGAGCTGTTCACAAATCAATATTTCTAACTACAGAGTATGAGATTATCTTAGATAGGAGGAAAAATAGTTCCTAATAAAACAAAGAAGAATAAATTCCTAAATAAATTTCAGGAAGGAGGGTAAATGACAAGCAGTGAGATCACATCTGGAGTACCTTCCACAATTCTGGGTATCACATTCCAGAAGTATATTGACAAGATACAAAAGGTCAGTGGAAGACAACAAAGGTAATAAAAGAGATCTGGAGACATGCCTTATGTGGAGTTCTGCAAATTGGGGAAAAGAAAATAAGACTGAGGGGAGACATGATATTAATATCAGTATGGGACCCAAAATAATGGGTATACTTACATTTAAAATTTCATTTAAATCTAAAGAAAAATTCCCTGCCTGTAAATTCTGTATACAATAAAACAGACTACTAATAGAGGTTAATTCTCCATCTTTGGAAGTTGTTAAGATGAGGGTTAAACCAGATAGTTTAATTAGTTTTCATATATTGCAGAGGTCTGATCTAACTCCACAATTCTATTAATTCTGTGAATTGATATATAACATCACACCATAGTATCATCCTTACTTTGCCGTTCTAAAGCAAACAAAAAATGCTGTTGGTGCGATAGATGTAATTTTGTTGCTACCTGAAGCAACAGCAAAATCTTTAGCTGTTCCATCTTAATAAGCTACTCATACAGCAAAGTGAAATGCAGTGTGGACGTGTTCTCTTTGCAAGTCATGCAAATTTGCAAGCATATTTTCATAAGAAAAAATTTGCCATTTTGAATGATTTGTCATCACTAGCAAGCTTGGTCATTTGATTATGCATTCTGACTCTAGGTAATTTGTAAGCAATGCCCTGATATATACATGGAAGTTTCTATGCAAGAACAATTCATAAAACTTAGCCTCTACATCCTTGCTTTATTAGTTACTCTTCCATATTCTTCTCTTATTCCCTGACACATTCACTAGGTGTCTAGGAAGAAAAAAGCAACTTGACCGAAGATTTAAAAGAAATGCCATGACTGTGTACAGCAGCGATGTCCAAGAAGGAAGGTGAAACTGACAAAATCTGTGCTGCATTGCAAGCCTCAACCAACATTTTTATGAAAGTAAGAAACCTCTGTGGACACCCATGACTAGGAAAACATACACATCCAACTCAAATGTACACATTTCCATCACACATCATGGTGCAATTCATTCTAAGACACAGATTGTTGCTGTAATTTATAGTTTTTTTCTTAGAAACGCTCCATAAATATTACCCATGTTACGGAATGTGAATAAATCCCTGATTAAATGACAAGATTTCTTCAGAGAACCAAAGCTTTGTTTTGAGGTTGAAGGAGAAGCTGCATGCCAGTGGCCTACATAGGCATTGAGAAAAGCATTCAAATGATCCATCGACTGAAAAAAAACCCAAACCAAGAACCCCATATTCATCATTTTCATAGCAACAAGGAAAACAGAAATAAAACTGTTGAAAAAGCTAAGCATGCTGTTTGCTAAACATTCTGCTTTTGAAGATGCACTTTTCTAATTTAACAATGAAACTCCATCACTTACATGGCTCTCTGGTAATGAACTGAGGTACTGCATTGGGGGTGGCAGGAGTGCTGGGATTAGGAGTGCCCACTAATTTGCTCTTAGCCATCTTCGTATTGGCCTTTGCAAACTCTAGTCGGAGCGTCTGAGGGATTTCTGGGTCAAAACGAATTCCCTTTTGCAGAAAGAAAACAAAATAACAAGAATCATTTGATGTATCAGCTAAACTGAATTTTGCACTAAAGGTACACTCAAACCTGACAGGGGTAGCAACAGCATTACAACAAAGCAGAAGCTTCAAAGTGAAGATATCCAAGATGAAAGAGATGCCATTTTTCTGAGCTCTACCAAATAACAGCATGCATTTAAAGACTCTGTAATCTTTGCCAAATAAAATACTTGACAGCACAGATTGCCATTAACATTATGTCATGTTATAATATTATAATATAGGACTGTTACTGTTTTATATTAACCTAAACCAAAGAGAGAAGGAAATTAGTGATGAAATATCCGGTTTAACAGAATTCTAAATCACATTTCATTATGTACAAACCTTCATAAAGCTTTGCACAAACAATAAATATGTTGTGCATGACAGAACCAGACAACTTGTATAAGAAAAAGAGACAAATACTGAAAAGACCATTGCAAAGTAGTTATTGAGAAGACCCAAATTTAACAAATAAGTTGCAACTAGATAGAAGCACCCAAGTTAAAATTAAATGCATGTGACCAATTCTTGATATAGCAGCATAAAAGAACTATTACTTTTAACCAGAGTAGTATCATAAATCCTACTGAGGTAATCGAGAAGTTTTAAATTGGGTGTAAGGCCAACTTCAGTTGAAAAGGATTTAAATAAAACAAAACCAAAAAACTAAAAATATTCAGGAGATCAATCAGAACAATATTTAATTTAATGTTTACAAACAAATAAACTGAATTTATAATAAGCATATTAAAGTTATCCTTAAACGTCTCATAAAATATGCGCTGGCGTGAACAAACAGATCCAAACATCATCAACTACATGTTTGTTCTTCCCAAGTGAACCATAATATGTCAAGGACAACAATCCAATCATTTTCAAAAGAACTAAGAATGTTAAAATTTCAGTTATCACAAATGAGATCAGGGATCAAAGGCAGGCATATGCAAGGTTTTTTAGCAAATGCTACTCTAACGATATAAGACATCGCCAAGTAATGGATGCATATAAATATTCTTCTAGAGGGATCATCTTTATCAACTAGCTTTAAAAACTAGTCAAGTCTTCAAATTATGCATGAGGAAGTAGTTCAGAGAATAAGAGTTGGGAGTGTAAATGTGTCTCCTCGGCAGGGAGGGAAGTGGGAAGGCTAAAACCTGGAGTTTTTCTGAGAAGGGCCAGCCTGCTTTTATCTGCTAGAACAGCTGCAGGTAGGCTGTTAAAATGATGCAAATGAGGGGAGGTGATTAGGTGAAGGGGCAAGGAGGATGCTCGAAAGGTTGAAGAGTAATAAAAGGACTGTGGAGGTGATGGGCAGGGATCTGTTGGTTACAGGGGAAGGGGGAAGAAGACATCTGATTTCTTTCCCATCTTTTGACTGATATAATCCAACCCAGCATGTTCTTTGTTGCCAGATTACAGGAAGCTTTAGACTTGGGTTGAGTCTAAGGAATGCCATAATGATTTGTAAAAAGATTTGCTCTTTCATGATATGATGTTGGAGATGTGGCATGTTTCACTGAGACCTGGCAAGGGACGGATGGAGTAATCTCTCTGTACCCTAACCTCAACTCCAGAATAGGAGGGAATGGTGGTGCTAATAATTTCCTGAGACTCTGTATTGTTCTGCAGGTGACTAGGTTGAAATCCTATCTGTAGCTGGAAGTTTTTGCTGGCATACCAGCAATTTGCCCCTTCCTTGATCTCTTCAGACTCATTGCCATGCTAAAGGTTGACTCTAGCAAGTTATTTGTGCTGGAGGACCTCCACTCCATAAAGGTCGAGTCAGTGAACTCAGGAGTTCATGGCTACAAGACAACTAAATCATAACAGTACTAACTCCTGTAGTCCAAGTCAGTCTGCTCTTCACCTCATTGAAATTTGTTTGTGATCTGAGAGTAGAGGACATTAACATCAGTTGGTTGTCATGCACTGGTCAACAACCAATTATTGTGATATTCATAGCCACCATTGATCGGTTGTGTAGAGAACAGACACATTAAATTGATGCCCCCCCCACCCCCCCAGTCATCTTATAGAACTGAATTTTTTCCAACAGTTATTTGGGAAATTTCCCAGTAAAAAGAAAGCAATTCTCAGGTATTGCTCCAGTGGTGGGATTCAAATTTTTTTACTACCGGTTCTGTGAGCGTGGCTTGATAGGTGTGGCAGGGGAAGGGCACTGTAAAATCTCCAGTTAGAGGTGGTATTTTCCGGTTCTCTGAACTACTCAAAATTTCCGCTACGGGTTCTCCAGAACTGATCAGAACCTGTTGAATACCATCAATGTATTGCTCCCAAGTGACTTTTCTAAGAAACTGGGGGATGCAGTCTTTTCTGTGGTGGCAATTACAAACAAATAAGTAGCTTTTGATTTAAAAAAAGCAAGATATTTATTGCAGTCATGAATCCTTAATTGTAAGAATATAAACATGTTGCAAACTATAACCTTAAAGAATGAAAACACAAAAGGTTACTTTTCAGATAGCATAGTGGATCAGCAATGATCCAAGAAAGAGCAGAGAAAACAGGTTCCAATCCAAATTCCAAACAGATAATCCAACAACATCCAAAGCATAACACAGAGAGGGAAGAAAACAAAGTGATGGAATATTGATTGTACCAACAAGCAGTTTAAGCTGCTGTGTCTTTTCCTACCACTCTGACTTAATTTGTGGAGTCATGCTTCTTTAATTCAGACAGAAAACTTGATTCCTGGTGCTCTTCTTAATTTGAAATGTGTTGTTGAACTCAAGTCATTCTCTGTCCCTCTCCCTACCCCCTTTTCAATCCATCACATTGTAAAAACGCCCATCTCCCACACAGAGGTATGCTGCACTGTGTACAAATAAAATATTAAAAACGTTAAAAAAACAGTATATTTTCAGCTAATTCAACCTAGTTCTAAGTCTCCCCAGGTGTGCTCTCTTTAGCTAATTTCTTTGGGCCAGGCTGAGACTCAGACTGGTCAAATATCCAACTTTTGAATCTGAACAGCCAGGCTGATTCTTAACAGGGTCATGGTTTAGGGAGGAGCTCGAGAAGATAAAGCACCTATAAAGATGACTGTTGTAATGATGGTGAAAGACAAGAAAGACCAGACATGGGTACAAGCTGACATTTTGGCCTACATTCTGGCTATAGGAGTGGTTAGTTGAACCTCAGAGTGTTGATTTCCCTCTTTCATAGCACATTTCAGGAATGTGTTTACAACATAGTAGTATATTTTATATATTACAATACAGTAATGCATTATATATTTCATATGATTTTAAGATGTTGCAGTTTGGATTTGGGGAAGGTTTTTCATCTACTATTGAAAGGTAAACAACATGTAAAAAAGATTGTAATAAATAAATGTTACATGATGCATTGCATTATATTTTACATACTGTAGATTCAAAAGAATAAAATAGTTTTTCTTCTGTTTCTGTGTTTCCTGGAGATCTTCTCCTGTTTGGCTGACAAAAGGTATGTTGGCTGTTCTGTTGGCCTAAGTTCATTGTTGAGAGATAATATCTATGTTTTTGCCCTTGGATGAAATACAGGAATGCAGTAATTGAAGTCTCTGGAGTAGATGAAGCTTAGGTATCCCTATACAAAATATGGTTCACCTAAGTATTATTGTGCTTAGTTTAGTGTATATGGTTACTTATTTCAGTATATACCATAAAAACTAAGTATGTACAAGGTACTGTTATTAGATTAATCCATTTTGTGAGTTTTCACAATACATTGGACCATAAAGTAAGCTAGAGGGCTGCATTTACATATACAATGGACAAAAGACACATGTAATTAAAACTCACTATGCTCCATACATTTAGCAGATGCAGCCAGGAGGTCTTGACTGAGCAATTTTCCTTTTCACCTTCCTCTTTCTCTGAACAGGACGTGGGGGAATTTTCTGTGCTTGGCTACAGGCCAGTTTAAGAAAAGAAGAGCCATCATTTAGAAATTTGGGTTGAGTTCCAAAAAATGAGACCACAGGTTTGGATTAGTGAAGCCAGATGCAGTATAGATTTTGTGCTGGAATGTGGGAATGGCCTTGGCAGTCAGGTGTTAATTTCCAATAAAGTTAGTAGTTCTGGGTGTACCTCTTGTCTGGACTGCCCTATAAAGCTGACAGGTTTTGCTTTATTTTATGAATAGTGATCTCAGCTCCAGCATTATGTTGTATGTTGTGAGAGATCCTATGTTGACAGAGTTGACTGAGATCTGTTTCTTCAGAAGCAACTGATCAGTCCCTTTCTCCTTAACCACACAAAGAAAATAAGAGAAGAAAACAAGTGCAATAACATGTAGATCATAAGGAGGATGAGGATACTCAAAATTAAATAATTAGAGAAAGGGTGAAGGGGAAATAGAAGCAAGCAGCAAAGCAAGCTTGAATTCCTCATCCCCATTTTTAATTAAAAGCATAACAGTCTAATCAACTGCATTTCAAATCCCCTCAAACACATTAAAGGCAAAAGTTAGGATTAATAAGGTTGTTTAAAATGGCAATGATAAGCATTGAAGTTCCACTTGAGAAAGAGAAGCTCCTAGGCTAAATATTCAGCCATCAAAACTTTGGCTAGACATCCTCATTATCTGAGCCTCAGAATTAGCAAGCCTCAATAAAACACGTGTACTTTATTGTCAACTGCAACCTCCTATCTCCAAGACCAGCTGGGCTAATCCTCAAAGAGGTTATCAAGGCCACCTATCCTGTGAAGAAAAAGCAGGCAATAAGAGAATACCATTTCCCTGTGGTGAAAAGCTTCCTTCTTTACAGCGGCCATTGGGGATTGTTTTCCTGTGATGATGACAGGGCCATCTCTTTCGGGGGTAATGAACTCATCTTGGTTTTCAGGAATGACAACATAAATGAAACATCAAGCACTAATGTGCAAATTGCTTTGCTTAACTTTACCTTTGCCTCCTACTTCATGTTCTACTATATTGTAAACCCAAGGATACAGTTTGTAGGGGGGAGGAAAAGAAACTCAATATGACCTAACTGAAAATCTGAATCACAAAGAAAGGATCTTCTTTTCTGTCATTTAGAATTTTGGCGTGTAAAATCCTACCAGCCTCCACCTGCAGACAGAATAGCTGTATACCTGCATGAGATTTAGATCTAGAATAAGTAATTTAACAGGTTGGCTCTGCTGACAAGGAGAGTTTTCAAACTACAGTAAATTCTTATTATTTATGCTGGTTAGAACCTCTGGTCTCTTAGTTTTGTCAACCGATCGATACTTAATCTTGTTTTATGTGTCTTTCTGCTTAAAGACAACTTACTTAATGCATATATTTCTTAAAAATAAACACAGTATTGAAAGAAAACTAAATAAAGTTTAAACATTTAAAGTTTTATTTAAAAATCTTAACTTATTTTGGATAGAACTGCAGGACATATGATGGAGCAGTGTACTGTGAGGTTAAGCCTAGGGAGAGGTCTGATGGAACCTATTCTGTAGAAGAAGATATTACATTTTCTCTGTAACATCACTGCCTTCTTGCACCCAGGACCATTACATTTGGGGGCTATTTAACCAGCCTGATCGTAAGTATGAGAGAAGGCAGAGCATTGCCTTATTTGACCACAGCGGGAAATGTGTATATCAGCTGACTCAGAAAGGGTGAAGTTGCAGAAGCCCTCAATCAATCCAGCCTTAATATCGAGCCTTTTCTGTCATAGCAACTATCCTTTGGAACATCATCCCTCCAGAGCAGTGTTTTTCAATCTTAGCAACTTTAAGATGGGTGGACTTCAACTCCCAGAATTCCCCATCCATCGTGCTGGCTGGGGAATTTTGAGAATTGAAGTCCACCCATTTTAAAGTTCCTTAGGTTGAGAAACATTGCCCCAGAAATTAAACTGGCCCTGACACTCCTGGGGATCCACTTTTGGTGCAAAGCCTATTCAATGGTTATGCTGAAGGCTGTGTTTTCTATTGCGCCTGCTGAATTATGTTTTATGGTTTTTTTAAACTTGGTTTTAAAAACGCTTTTATATGTTTTGTTGGCTTTTTCCTTGCATTATACTTTTTTTGTTGATGCATTTTATTTTCTGTAAGTTACACATATGTGAGATGGGCATATATATGAATCAAATGAATCAACCAATCTATGTGGATGGTCAAATAATCTGACTTGATATAATATTTTCATAAGTAGGGACATTGCAGAAACAGAGCTTTGTTAGTCTACTGAAAACAAAAAATCGGGAGGAGTCTGGCACTGCCTTTCACAACAATACATTTTAATAAAAGGCATAAGACTTTCGCCTGCTGCAGCAGTGGAGCAGAAACTCACAAAAGTTTATGCTTTTTAATAAAGGAACTACCAGACTCTACCTGATTTTTTTCCTATATACCATGAAGATCCTAGCTCTGCTTTCATTCCTGGCAAACACTGTGGGCCAGCGAGATATGAAGACAAGAGCCAAAACATAAGCATGTGACACTGTTTAATGAAAGCCATTTCAGGTCCTGCTGGCTTTTCGCCAGCAATTCTCTCAATTCAACGTAAGAGTTTCCTTCTTATTGTCATCTTTGTCTTCTGTGCTTCCTTGGCTCTGACAAGTGCTCCATTGTGGCAACTAATGGGGGGACCACATAAGATGGCAGCAGCAAGTGCCATGCTTCACCCTTGCCCTTCCCTCCTATGCTTGTTTTCTTTTTTTAGAGAGAGAAAAGGTAATTTTAAGAACTTCAGTTATATGCAACAGAGTGACCAAGCGGCCTCATAGAACAGCCAAGAATGATGGCAGAAAAAAGACCCGGTGCTACAGCAGGAAGTCTGCGTCTCTCAGCAGATGACAGCTTCAGAATAAAAATTTCCAAGCAATCTGTGTGACATTTCTGCTGCCAGAGCACCAGCTGAACAAAAAGTTCATGGACTGAGCTTCTGGTTATACCCACAAGCTCCCCAGCATTGTGGGGGGGGCATATATGTGTAGGGTCATTCTAAGATTAAGCAGCCCTTTCATGTGCAAAGGGCCGATGAGGGGCATATAGAGGCACACTAACAATGTTCAAGGCCCTTAAGGAGGTAGAGTGAGATAATACTTAGCACAGTATTGCCGACTTTTGTTTCCACAAGAACAGGCTAAGAACAGGAAATGCCAAAGCAAAAATACTGGGTTATTAATTGTACAGTAATGTACAAGGCACAAGCACTGATCCGTAAGAGCTTTCTGCTAAAAAAATAAAAAAGCAAAAATAAATAAATAAAAAGTAGCAACTGAAAGACACGTAAATTATGGGGAGAAAAAATCCTATTCAGTATTTTCTGCTGTAACCTGAGCAGGTTGTTTGTAGTCACATACAATCTCCAGCCAAGATTCCTGGCCATGTTTTTGACAGGAATTTGTCCAGTGCTTATCTGATAAATGCTTCAGTTAGTCATCAATTAAATCCTCCACAGTTCAAGGAGGATTCTGGGATGTGTAAATGTCAGGAATGCAAATAGTATATCAAAGAAGAAAACAAGGACATCATAATAGCTGGACAGGATGGATATTAATTAGTACAGCTCCCACAAAAGAGGAAGACTTGAGACAAGAAGTTCCAATCAGACTAATGAAGGGGCATCTTCTTCCTCCAACTGACTGTTAGAGCAGCTCTCTCCTTGACTTGCTGACTTTCTAGATCAGAGGTGTCAAACTCGTGGGAGCAGAGGTAGGATTCTACCAGTTCACACTTATTCGCTAGAACCGGTTGTTAACATTCTAAGCAGTTTGGAGAACCGGTTGTTAGAAGAAATTACTGGCCTAATCCTGTAAGGAAGGCAGGAAGGAAACATTCTGGTGTTGCTTACAGAAACTGCCTCTCCGTTAACCCTTATTACATTCTTGGCAGGACTAGACTTCCTGTCTCAGGAATGTCTCTGGAGTTTTTTACCCCTCCTTTGCTGGTACTTTGCTTGTGTGGAGTGACCATTCAAAGTTACAGTGGCACTGAATAAAGTAACTTATGACCATTTTTCACACGACTGTTGCAGCATCCCCATAGTCATGAGAGGCCAGGCGAGGAGATATGTGCTTCAATGTGAGTGATGTTGACTTGGCCACACCCAGCTAGTCACATGACCACTAAGCCATGCCTACCACCTAAGCCATGCCCACAGAACCGGTTGTTAAAAATTTGAATCCCACCCCTGCGTGGGAGTCACGTTGTCATCACATGACGTATTGTGACTTTTCCTCCCTTTGCTAAAAAGGGGGTGGCGTGGCCAGCACTGTGGGCTATGAGTTTGACACCAGATGCATGAAGTCCATATCACCATCATTATCCCCCTCAAGAAGAATGTATAGAAAAAACCTCATACAACATATACAATTCATTCAATTTAATTTAAAAGTGGAACTGTTTCAATGGGCTTCTGACTCCTAGCCACACAAAAAAATCTGCATCATTTTTTTTTCTTTTGACCTGTTAAGTTGACTTATAGTAAGTTATTTTAATGTGGCTATTAGGGGACTTATTTCTAGTTGTTTTAATTGTGGTTTATTGTCCAAAATTGATATGATCAGATGATATAGAAATAATGTAAATTAACAAAAATAAAACAAATGATATAGTCTGGGGAAAAGCTTTCTGATCCTGCAGAATATGACTAATGCAAAGATCTTTTAGTCCAGGCAAAGAACCTTGAAATAAATTGGGAAGAAAAAATGCATTTCATGGTGTTTAATTCACTCTTCATTCAATCCAAGTTGTGTTTTCTGCATCCAGTAGGGCTGTGATACATTGTGATATGTACATTGCATCTTTCCAATTAATTTTAATGCAGAAAAAATAGCACCCGAAAACATACCATACTTCTTCAAGCCTTTCATTAAACTGTGTGGGAATCTGAGCCATTGAACAAAAAAATAACAATACAGAATGCCTAGTTCCAAATTAAAGTCTCAACAACCTTTTAAAACCTCAGAAATTTAAATGATCTAATTTGTTTGGCAGTAAAATCTGGAGCCATAGGGTTTATAGCAAGTCACATTCCTAAAACATCTTTAGCGTCAGCACCATATAAGGTAGTCTGTATCCTGCTCTGTTCCCTCATATCCCTGGAGATTACCACAGCCAAACAGATTGTGCATTAAAAATGAAGATAGAAACATAGACTAAAATCTTGAGTCCTTACCATATACTTTTATTCTAGTATGAAAGGATTACTCTCTGAACTCAAAAAGGAAAAAGAACCATCTTAATAACCTATAATCTATGCTGAGGTTAATTCTGTACACACAGATTTTATTTTCCAGAGGCTAATCTGTTGCTCTAAAATTAAAGAGGAGATCTACAAAGCTGTTTTACTATACTCCAGCTCATCACAGGGAATCATGCTGCCCTAAAGGGTTCTCATAACATGCCCTTGTTACATACTCTTCTATCAATTCAGTTTTAATGCATACCATTCTAAACTTTGAAAGGTTACGACTGATGGTCAACTCTGCTGAAATTCCAGCCTCACCAAACCTCTATCATGTAAAAAAAATTCCATGCACGATACTCTCCATGCGCTGTATTTTTTCCCTGTAATTCTGTCATCTGATTGCACTTTTTTAAAAAAATCTTGAAACTATGATTAAACTATCTAACCTCGTGACCACTAGAAGGCAGCAAAGAGGTTCTTTTTTTACTCCTGTTGTCTCACACCTAGTGATTGTCTGAACTAGTGCAGCTGCTGGATGAGTGCTATTGATCAGCTGAAGTTTGAGAAAAGACTTTAGCTGGAGCAAAGTGTGGGAACTGCAGAGTACTCTAATAACATTACATGTCAAAAGGAAGTAGGAACCATGGTTTTGGGAAGCAATGGCTACCAAGAAGTAGATTCCCAGCTAGACAGACCAGAAGACATATACAAGAGACAAACCCTTTCAGTAATACTTCCAATTACATGCCTTAAGCAATGGCAGACAAGTCAATTTCAAGGTTTTGCATTATCTAGGGTGACCAACTGGCTTATCCATTTTAAAAAGAAAAAATGGGTGAGGGCTGGGTAAAGCCAGGATAAATGGGTAGGAGAAGAGGCTTTTTGGAGGATGAAAGAAGGAACTGGACCCACAGGAAACCATCAGAAACTATTGGAGCTACAGGTTTATCAACATAGAATATACCTGTTCAGGCTACCTCTTCCATTAGCAACTATATACACTACACTGGCCACATTCTACAGGTGAGATAAGAGGGAAAATATCATTTCCAGAATAGAGAAATCAAAGTGCCCTCAGGCTTCCTCCAATTTAGATGGATGATAAGATACAGTTGATAGAACACAGACACTGTACATCATCTAAATCAGGGTATCAAACTAGCAGCCTGCGGGCCAGACGCATCACGCACAGCAGGCAACGCCCACCCCAGCTCCGCAAAGGCAAAAAACAGTATGATACATTGTGATATGTCATGTGACGTCATCGAGTTTGACACCCGTGCTCTAAACCATCTTCATACTGGTGCAAGGGTAGTATGTAGATTTGCCCAAACTATAACTAGGGGTTATTGGAAATAAAACTGATGTTAGAGACACTATAAAACAGCTAAAGCTAGAAACTTGATAGGCATCAGATGTGTTCAGGAATGCACTATTGTGTCTGGGTATCCTTCCTTAAATATGCTCAGTACTATTAATTAAAAGAAGTAATTAAATATGTATTTATTTAGATCACTCAACTGATTTGTATGTGAATTATTCTGAAGTCTATTAACAGCAACTACTTTTTCAGATCATGTCAGCTGCATCTTAACTATCTGGATTTGCAATCTGATGACAGGATGAATGAAACATTTTTTGATAGCAAAATTCCTGCATGGCTGTCTATTTGGAACTAATGTTCACAGTGTACCATACTAATGTCTGATACACTTTTCATGTGATATTCAGTGGCCCTATGCCAGAGTAACTTAATCATGCACAAGCCATATCAATACTCATAAGTCTTTTCCTAGTCATACAGCAAGCTTGTCTCATCTTGAGCTATATTTCATTTGTGGTAATGAATCTCCAACACAAACATATGTGTCAGCCTGGGGGAAGAAAGATAAGCAGTACAAAGGTGGAGGGGAGAAGGAAAAGAAAAAGGCTTGCTGACAGCATAGTTTAGAGAAAAAAAGGGAGTTGTTACTCATTTGTCTAAAGATTTATAGGCTACCAATTATCAAAGATCTCTTTCATACAAAATGAGAAGCTTGCAAATATAAATTTCACACAGCTCTTACTCAAATATCTACACCACCTTGGTTGCCCTTGTCAACTATTTGTGATATAAAAAAGAAAAGAAAATGTGCAACATTGCTATCTCGCTCCATAGCCACACACCCCTGCAGCTCTATGATACATTATAAAGGATAAATGGTAAATCCTATGTGCCAGCTACAGAAAAACTGCAGTTAAAAGAATCCCTACAAAGCCTTCTGCAGAACCAGCTAACCTCTCATCCCTAAATAATAAAAAGCCTAGGAATTTAAACTGTAGTCTAATTCTAATTTTGAACTGCAAATCATTTTTTTTTGCCCTTTTTTAACCCTCTTCTCATGTGCCAGATTTGGGCTGTAACTTCTATAGAACAAAACCTCCTTTTTATGTTATTCTATAAAATGCTATATGATGGTGAATGCATACGTAGCATTAAGCAAAATGCAGCAGAAAAGGTGATTTTAATATGCATTATGTATAAAAGTTCTAGAAGTCAAGTTACCATTTGCAACATTTGTTTTATTCACTTCATTTGGGGCTGTTTGCAAAAAGGATCAAAACATCAATGTCTGCTTGTTTAGGCAGACAATTTATTTTAGAAAAATGTGGTGGTCTAAGTCAGAGTAGCATGTTTAGATAAAAAGATGAGGCTTCTGTGGGGCAATAATGCCATTTTATATGAGTTCCATACATCTTTCACTTGTTATTTTCTCATGTTTTCTAACTGCTTTTTGAACACAACTGTCTTTTGATCGATCATGCTAAAAGCCATCAGTTTGGAAGAACTTAAGATGTTTCTGAAAAAAATCACCATTGATTGTACCATTGTTTTTTTTCCATTTGAATGTGTTTATTCTGAATGCAGAGAGGCTGTTTAGAATTTGGATGCACTTTATTTCAGATTCTCCCCTTCTCAAGTGAGAAGACCTTGTATTTTTGTCTCTCAAGTCTCAACAGTGCAAAGAACTGTATTCTTTGGAATACCATTTTTTTATGGGATTCTGAAGTGTGTGCCACTAAATTATTCCATTTAATCATTATATTACATGGAAAACAAATGACATCACCTAACTCAAATTGTAATTGTTATTTTCCAGCAGTAAGATTTATACAGGTAACCCTCGACTTATGATTACAACTGGAACTGGAAATGCTGTCACTTAGCAAAGGTAGTTGCTAAGTGAGATGTGACCCATGTTACAACCTTTTCTGCTGTGGTCATTAAGTGAATTGTGTGATCATTAAGTGAATCTGGCTTTTCCCATTGACTTTGCTTTTTGGAAGCAAGCAAAAAGTTGCAAATGGTGATCACATGACCCTGGGAATATGCAACCATTGTAAACCTATGCTGATTGCCAAGCAATCAAATTTGGATCATGTGACCACAGGGATGCTGTGACAGTTCTATGACCAGTCATAATTTTTTTTCAGTGCTATCGTAATTCTGAACAGCCACTAAATGAATGGTTGTAAGTTGAGGATTGTTGAATTAAAAATCAGGACATCAACAGAAAGCAATTTGTTTATTGTGCTGAAACGAATTTTTTTTTTTACTAATTCCTTTCTAAATAAATTTGCCAATAAAATTAAAAGTGTTTCTGTACTAAAAGCATTAGGAATTCCTGTGAGTGAGTAGTAGACACAGTTTTTAGTCACGATACTTATATATCAGCATTTTCCCCATCTGGTAACAATACTTGATAACTTTATAACTCTGACACCATTGAACTATCAGGATCTGAGGTGAGATCCCGTGGTATCAGTCATTGGAAGCAGTCTTACTGTTTATGTGGGGGACCTGTTGATGCAACATGATCTTACACAGTTGCTAACCACCGATGTTATGATTAGGAGTGTATGCAGCATTCACCTAAATGGAGCTATTACGAAGCCTTAGACAAGTCTTTTCTTTGGAGGAGATGGAGAAATGTTCAATGATAGCTCTTAATAACTGAGTTTATGATTATTTAGCCACCAGAGTTAATGACTAACACAGTATCCTCCATCAATAAACATACACGTGTTGAACTGCCTGTTTGTAATATAGGCCAAATTTAAAAGTGGCCTATCTCACTTCATGTACTGGCTTTGCTATGCCCATTAAAAAGGTGGCCCTTCAATTGCCCAGTCATGCTTACCATTTTAATGCTCCTTGACTTCTCAAAAATTCTCCTGCTGTCTACCCCTGTTTGGAAATAAATCTTATTCCTTTATACAGGCAGGAATGAAGGACACTGCTCTTCCATTCTCTGCATACCATAATAGTGTCTGAAATATATGTTCTCCACTGCACCTTTCCCTCTGAAATCCTACTCTCTTGCTGTATCATGACAGGGGATGTTCCTGGGAGGAATGAATAAAGAATGCTTGGAATGTACACAAAAAACATACACTTTCAAGAAGTGGAAGACATGAAGATCAACTCAACTGCAGCTAATGGAAGTAGGTGCTTATATCAGGCAGCAGTAGTATAGGAAGATACTGTAGTATAGGATCATCCCTTTAGAGATAATGGCAAAAATATCATTTCATAGAGTGCAAAAGATGGCAATGGTAAACCACTCTTGTATTTTACCAAGAAAACTATATAGATAGATAATACAAAATAATTGATGACATGGAGCCTGAGGATGGGCCCCTCGGGTTAAATGGCATTCAATATGCTGTGGAAGAAAACTGAGGATTTTTCAAAGTACTACTGGTTTTTATGATGCAATTTCATAAAAGCCCTCAGGATTTGAACTGCTGATGTTGAAATGGAGACAGGGAGATTTTGTAACTAAAAAGACATAATTTTCATGGAACATGGGAATAAGAAGCATGAACATGGTAAAACTCAACGTAGTAAAAACTGAAATGAATCAACTGCAACTGAACACTTTGGCATAAGAGAATTAAAATGGAGAGGAATTGGAAACTTCCATTCAGAAAATAATACTGCTTATTAATCCAGGATATCAAAAACAATGAAGAAATAGCATTGCTCTTATAGTCAGAAAAAAAATATAGCAAAGATCTTCCTTGGCTACAATGCAGTAAATGCCCAAATAATATCAGTTAGACTTTGCAGATTACCCTTTAATATGATGATTACATATGATGATCACCTTATGCTCCAATTCTGATGCAGAAGAAAAAGAAGTTAATGAGTTGAATAATCAAGGTCAATCTTAAATTGGCAGAACATATAAGCAAGATGTATTGCTTATGCTTACCGATTAGAATGTAGCAGTTGGAAATAAAGAATAAAAAACATAGTTGGACTATCACCTAGACAGGAAAAACAAGGAACATTTCCCAAAAGATCTTATACTCAGAGAGAACTTCCAACGTAAAATTGATATGTTAAAGGATGCTTATAAGCAAACAGTAAATAATTCAAAAAAGATCAAACAAAGATAGGACATTCTTTACAGTAGAGATGTCAACATTCAGGATATCTTAGAACAGCCTTGGCAGCCCAGCTTGGCGGGGAGAAGGGAGGTACGCAAGAGGTGGGCTGGTGTGCAGATGCACGTGCATACACCGGTCCACTCCCACAAGAGAAAAGAAAAGCCTTTGGAATGCAGTTTCATGCTCCTTCTCTGCACCAAAAGTTTTTGCAAAGGGATGGAAGGCCTGAAGCAATGTGAGATCGCTCCCCAGAAGCCTTTCATCTATTTGCAAAAGCTTTTGACATGGAAAAGAGAAGCCATTGGGGGCATGGTCTTGTGTTTCTTCAGAGTCATCGAGGCTGCCCGATGCTCCAAAAGTGGATTGGGTGTCCTGAGTAGGCAGCCTCTGCGCGTCAGAACAGATAGAACATGGTAAAACAGCTTGGCTCCAGGTTGTCAAAGGAGTGAGACAGAATTGTCACTCCTGCCACTTATTCAACCTATATGAAGAATTATATATTGAGAAAATTTGGTTTGAAAGAAAATGAGTGTGGTTTCAAAATTGGAAGAAGAAAATAATTTGGTTTATGTTAACAATGGTACTTTGATAGCTGAGAATACAAATAATCTGGAAGCTCTACTAAAGTCAGTCAATGACAATCAATGGAATTACAATGAAATACAAAGAGGATCAAACTAATAACAGTGAGTACAGCAACCAGCAACATTGAAGACAATGAAGTTGTGGATAGCTTTCTATGTAGGATCAACTACATAGACAAGGAATCATCAATCAAGAAATATATTCCAGATTAGCACTTAGTAGGCTGGTAATCACCTTCAAAGCTGACACCAGCCAGAGCATAGAAAAACTCAAGGAAACACTGCAGGAGATGTGGAGAGACCTGGCTCACAAAATTGCCAAGAGTTGGACTCAACTGAATGGATGATATCATCATCATCATCTTCATCATCATGCTGGTAATGAAGGCCTTGGAAAAGATATTCAGATGTTATGATATGTCTATATTTACAGATACAAAAATTGTGCAAGCAATGGTAGGGAAGTTAAAATGGGATATGATTTTAAAAAAGGATAGAAAGAACATTGAGATTTTTGAACTGTGGTGTTGGGAAAGACTCCCAAGACAACTATGAAAACCCAAGTAAACAAACAAATGAAACAATGCTTGAGTGACCAAGCTAAAATTATCATATTTTGACATTTTATGTAAAACATAGCTCCCTTGAGAAATAAATTTAAATAAACAAACAAGCCATAATTCTGGGAGAGAAAGAAAAAAACAGAAGAGCAGGATAACCAATCTCCAAGGGAGATGGAAATAGGAATATAAATAAATAAAATAATAAATTAAAAAAAAACAGACAAGAGCTGGATGAACTTGATTGGGGACAGATCATCTTGGATAAATTCTATCTACATGTCACTAAGAGTTGACAACTTGGTGACCCATAATCAATCATCACTCTATTTGGCAGCTCAAAATCATTTGATTTATTCCATGGACACTTGGCAGAAGAAGTAGATATAGCATAGAGATATAAATCAATCCTCTATATGCAGCACATTATATAATTATCTCCCCTTTGATTTTATTTCTATTCTGCTAAAGCTGACAATTTCTACATGCAAGAGCATTTTTATAAGTATTCAAAACAACAATCCCATTTGAAATTTCAATTCAAATTCCTACTTGAATTGCAGTACATGACTCTGTAGAGACAATAGAGCTCCATTTTAATATAGTCCAGTGCCACTTCCCTGTATGTATTTTACATCCCTGTACTTAAGTATTTAACCATACTTAGAAAGCAATCCAGTCAACTGAGATTAATACTATGTACTTACATTCAAGGCATTCTTAGCAGCTTCTGCTTCTGAGCGACTATCAAAGGTTACGAAACCCACAGGCTGAAAGAAGAGAAAAATTAGAATGTTTCTGGACTGTTCATAGTCAAAATTATCCTTTACTTCATATGCTACTTTTAATTCAAAAATGATGCAGAAAAATCTCATTTGAAATATTGATGATAGCCCAAATTAAACACGATTACATTGTTTTTAGTATCTTTAGTTTATGAGTTGGTATTGATTTTTCATTGTGTAGACTTTTGTTGATTAAACTTTGTTCTGTTCTAGGAATGTCCAAACATTTCATTTCTGATTTATTTATTTTTAATGTGAATTTTCACAAAATATCCCTTGTCATATGCCAGATGGGACTTTCCAAACATTTTGGAAGCATTTCAAATTTGAAATTCACTGTCTTGAACTTGTTACTCCTCTTGTTTCAAACTGAAGCTTCTCTCAAAATGCTCAAAGTATTTTGAATTTCGCATTTAAGATGACAGTTTTTTCAACATCTGATACTTGACATATTTAAAAATAAATATTTCGGACAATTCTATTCAATGTTGCATTCTACATATTAAGTAATTTTAAAAGACCGTGGTTAATTTTATTTATTTCACATTCTTGGAAACTTGAGATTATGCCTCCAAAATGAATATTAAAGATTGTGAGATTTCTCATCTGTGGAAAATCATTTCTCCAATATCAAAAGACTCAGACTATGAAAACAAATTAAAAGGAAGAAATGATTACTTAATTATTCCAAAATGCTTCATCTTCTACACTCTGCATTTACCAAGAATTAAAACAGGACTGTTGTTTAGACTAATTTATCTATAAAAACATTAAAACAAGGAAGTGTTTTATGAAATATTTGTACTAGAGCACTTAATTTAGCAGAAACTAGGGAACCAATCTTACTTCTGTTCTTGCCTTTATTAAACATTTTACTTTCAAGGTATGTAAACAGATTTAACCTAAGAGGTGAAAAACAATCAAAATGTTTAGGCTAGGTTTCTTATAAAGATTTTTAGACAAAAATCTGAAATTATACATTTTTAAATCTGCACCTATTGATATATTTTCCCATCTTTCATTATGACAGGATACTAGTGCACAGGCAAGATAATTTCAAATTATCTATTTCATTAACATTTAGATTAGTTACCAAATGAACAACCTTGAAGTTCTTTATCCTTTTTTAAAACTGCAGCAGCAGCAAATTCCTACACTGTATACATTCCACTGTCATCTGTCCCTTTCATGGAATCAAACTATAAGAAGAAAATCTGCAGTCATAGGTTTCCAATGACAGCTATTGCTAAAAGCCTGACAGTTTCACTTTTAAACCATAGAGGTTCTGACTGAACTCAATCCAAAAAGCAAGACACTTTATAGGAAAGTTTAAAGATAAACTGCAAGAAATGCAAATGAAAGTGACAAAGAGTCTTACCACTCACTACCTTAAAGAGCTAAAACAATAAACTGAGGAAGAGACAACATTAGGTAATTACAAGTACTGATTTTTTAAAGTTTTTGGTATAGACATCAGTTTTAAAAGCCTAATGTGAAATATAAATGGAACAAATGCTCCTCAAACAAGGAGAAAGTTACTTCAAAAAATTCAAACGAATTTGTCAAAATAGTTTGTCTTTAAGAAATGCATATTAGAAAAAGGAATATAAAATATTTTATCTGCAAAATATATTTCAGTTATAATTAAAAAGAGAAATGAATCGTTTTATATGTAAACCCCAATTAAAACCAGAACTGATGTTGACTGATAATTATTTATTTATTCATTTAATTTCTATAGCCACCTGTCCCAATCAATGACTCCGGGTGGCTTACAGTATAAAAACTATAAAAACAATTGGGCAATACGTAGGGTAAATATGTGTGGTTGGAAGCTATCTCCATGGGACCAAAGCTTTGATAATGGAAATTTATGCTCCAAATGAGGATAAAGTAATTTTTTACAAAAGAGTTATGAACAAACTAACCATGTGAAAATTGGTATTTAAGGAAAATTGGAATGGAGTGATTTTTGTAGGAGATCAGCAGGCTGAGCTGGCAGGCAGGGTTAAATGTGTTATGAGTTTGAAATCATTGCACAGTCATCAGAGATCTAAGTCTAACTCCCCATGAATTTCATTCACCCTTATTTAGCATCAATTTAACTTTGACTGTTAGATTCTTGTGTATAAGTAACAATAATAAACTCTTCAGGGCTTTGAACATAGGAAGTGTTACTGGTTCTTTGGGCTTCACATTTCTTCACACAAGGACAGTTCCTCTGAGAAAGATATTAAAATAGCACAAGATAAATTATCGAAACTTTTTTTGACATGATAAATAATCTAGAGCTTGTAAATGCATGAAGACACAAAAATCATGATGCAAAATAATACACTTATTATTCTGAAAAATATAGATCTTTCTCAAGAATTAATATGCTTTGAATATCCAAGAATTTCTCTATTAGTGTTTATAAGTGGACATACTGCCAAAGGTCTTTTCACACTTTAGCGTTTAAAAGGAAAATCAATTCTTTCAGATGGAAAGTAAACAAACATTGCAGCAGAAAGAAACAGTAAAAAAAAATGTAAAAAAATTGTTAAAGGCATTTTTATAGTAATTTTAATAAAGGTAGAGATTAATAATGGTTTGGGACACAAGTTACAGCTTTTATGAAGGGATATTTTATACAGCATGATAGTAAAGTGAAAAAAAGAGACAAGAAAATACAATTTTAGGTCAGATAAAAATTAAAGAATTAAAGAATCCCCC
Organism: Pseudonaja textilis; assembly: GCF_049901715.1. Taxonomy (NCBI): domain Eukaryota; kingdom Metazoa; phylum Chordata; class Lepidosauria; order Squamata; family Elapidae; genus Pseudonaja; species Pseudonaja textilis. Next base: position 163,695,677 of record NC_141991.1, on the reverse strand, counting down.
CAAAAGAAAATTATGTAACACCAAATTAAACTTTTATGACAACAGTGGTCTTTGTTTATAGTAGGGAAAATGAAAGTAAAAATAAATTATGCAAAACAAAAGAATTTTGAACTTGCCCAATAAGCTGGGGAAATTGTTGGCATATCAATTGAGGAACGTGAGAAAAAATATTAAAATTAAAACATAGAAATATTATATTAACAGAAGAAATGCCATCAATACTACTCTAATTAATATAAAGGAAAAGAAATCTCCCTAGGAAAGTTATGAACATTTAAAGAAACAAAAAATTCCAAAAATCACAGAAATATGGAAATAATTAACGAATGGATCTATTACAATAAGAAATGTTTATGAAGCTATAGAAAAGTCACAACAAGGAAAGCACCTGGACCAGGTGGTTTACCAGCTTGTTATCATATTTTTAAAACAAATGACTACAACTATTGCAAAAGGTAATGAACTTCATTTTACAGACTAGAAAGATACCAGAAAGTTTGATAGAGGCTAATATAGTATAAATACCTAGAGAAGATCAAGATTTGACTGGACCAAAAAATATTTCTCAATATCATTATTGAAGAATGATTGTAAGTTATTTATGATGATTTCAGCTGAGATAATGAAGGTGGTTTACAGAACTATAATTAGTTTGGATTTTCACCTAAAAGCTGTGGGACAATATTAAAAACATATGGGATATTTGGGAATACTTACAACAACATAATGACAGCATAAGAAGTGTTTTACAGGAAAGAAACAGTAGATAGAGAAAAATGGTTAACTTACCGAGAGCCCTTATAACAGAAACATGGAAAATATAAGATGAACTTAAAAGAGCAATTGACTGAAAGAGGGATTTAGTTTTTAGTGGTTTTCATATGCACAGTTAAGAGAAAGATTTAAGGTAGATAATAGGACATTTGGGATTGATAACAGATGACAGAATATGAAGTTTTAACTATGTACAAGTGGTGAACATGTAATTGCTAAAATGTAATTTAGCTGAAATTTTGAAATGGAGAAAGAACAAATGAAAGATTGCGATAAAATGGGCTAAGATCTTTGGACACGATACACTGATGGAACAGTGGGAAAATATGTGGTTAAAAGGGCTGAAATTTATATTGTTATAATCTAAAAGATGTTTTTTTATAAAATGATGTAACATTGGTATATGACTCCAGAAAAATTATCTAGAATGTATAAAGGTACTTTAAATACATGTTGGACAACAGGTATCATTTTTATTATTACTGGACTTGTAAAAAAGCCAGAAATTTCTGGGTTCAATACATGCAATGATACCACACATTTTAAAGACCAATATTCAACTAAAATCAGAACTTTTCTTGCTGGGATTAGTGGACATTCAGTTAGAAAGGATCCATGGAAGATTATTTTCATATATGATTACTGCTACAAGACTATTATATGTGCAAAAATAAAAAGACTCTGATATGCCCACAACCAAGGAATAAATGGTGACCATGACAGAACTAGTAGAGATGACAAAATTAACCTGTCTGATTAGAGAAAGATCAACAACTACATTTATCAATTATTGGAAAACTCTTATGGACTTTTTGCTGAAAAAAAGAGGAAAAAAGCTTGTGATTTATGGGTTTGTAGATTAGAAAGGGTAGCTTATAGAAAGAAGGAAATTATGATGTAACCTTAGAGACAGAGAGTGGAATACAGATGCATTTATAACTGCTGTCAAAAAGATGGAAAGTCATCTTTTCTTCCCCTACTTTTTCTTTTCTATTTGCATTTCTATTTTCTTATTTTGTTTCTTTTTTAATATGTTCGTATTTTTTAATCTTGTTAAAAATGTCTTCAATAAAATTATATTTTAAAAAAGTGAGACTTACATATATAACATTATCACAACAATCCTTCTGAATGTCAGTGATCACATTTTGAAGATGAACTGGGCTGGACACAATTTTAATTTTTCAAGTACATCTAACATACATCTCTAACACAGTGATTACTATAGTTAAAAGATAAGTACTGAATCAACTAAAAAGACTGCAATGACTCAGTTGTTCCAACCATTTTCAGTAACTTTTGTTAAAAAGAAAAAAAATAAAGATTACTGTGCCAAACTTTTATACCTACTTTATCATTTGTAATTTACCACATCTTAATAACCTCTTATGATGGTTATGATAAAGCATTTATTCAGTGTTAGCCTTACCTGCTTTGAGGTGAGTTTAATAAGAGAACCTTCATATCCCTGGAGAGAAAAATAAAAACTACATATGTACAAAATAATATACAAGATCTTTAGATCTGTACATTTAAATACTGAATATCAGCACATTGTCTCACAGTAATGCACAGCATTCTTTATCATTTGGCTTTCTTTTAAAAGGACAGCAATCATAATTCATAAAAAGATCTATTTCATATGGCCTTAAGGCAGATATTAGGATTAAAAACTGAGCTAAACTGTAAGTTATATACTTAAAAGTATTCATTATTATTGGAACTACAGACACTTCTCACTTACCAATTGCAACTGGGATTGGCAACTCTGTTACTAAGTGCACATGTGTAAAGTGAAAAATCACATGACTGTGCCAATATGATTGCACTTGATGAGTTTGGCAGTTCCAGCTATGGTCAATAAGTGAATAACTGTAGATTATTAAGCATGACATCACATGATGCAACTTTTGACTTCCTGCTGGCTTCCCCATTGGCTTTGTTTGTCAGAAGCTGCCTGTGAAGGTCACAAATGACAATCATGGGACTGCAGAGTGCTACAATCCTGATAAATGCACGACAGCTACCAAGTGTCCAAATCACCATCATGTGACTGAGGGGACCCTGCAAGAGTTGCATTTTGAAAACCTAAGTCTCCCTTTTCAGCACCATCATAACCTCGAACCATTGCTGAATGAGTGGTCAGTTAATGAAGATTATCTGTACTGTATTTTGAGTAAAGCATAGAGAAAAAATAATAATCCTACAGATCTATATATAAAAGCAAGGCCAAGTTTGTCCCAAAGGTACTTTTTTCAAAAGACAACTGGGCTTTCTAGGTGTTTTTTTTTTCCTTTGAAAACTTTTTACTTTTCATCCAAGAAGCTTCTCTATATTTTTTTGGATGAGAAGGAAACATTTTCAAAGAAAAAAACACCCAAGAAAATCCAGTTGTCTTTTGGAAAAAGCCTTTTTGGGACAACCATGACTTGGATGATTGAGAATCTCCAAAGACATGTTAGCTTTGGGGTAACACAAATAAGATATTATACCATAGGGGCATCCACTCCTCACAACTAAAAAGTGCCAAAATGACAAAATAGCAATAGCACTTAGACTTATATACCACTTTATAGTGTTTTACAGCCTCTCCAAGTGGTTTACAGAGTCAGCATATTGCCCCCAACAATCTGGGTCCTCATTTTACCAATTTCGGAAGGATGAAAGGCTGAGTCAACCTTGACCCTGGTGGGATTTAAACTGTCAAACTGTAGGCAGCTGACTGCAGAAGTAGATTGCAGTACTGCACTCTAACCACTGCGGCACAAATGTATGCCATGCTGTCATGAGCTCCACCATTTTGTACTTACATCATAATGCAATGCACAAGAATCTGCATGGCAAAATGCTTGTGTATTTAGGACTGTTCTATAATGCAAGGATTCTACTGCTCTGAAACCAGTGTTGCTACCCTGGATTCTCTTCACTCTGTGAGCTTGCCAATTAACTACTGATTCATATCCATTCCAGAAGAAATGCTGTATAGAGAGTGTTGCATTTTTTCTCCTAGTTCTAGGACAAAGGTTTGTAAACAACTTTGCCATATCTGATAGCTCCCTTGTGAAGTCAAGGCATTATTTCACCATTATTAGTTAAGATTAGTTAGGCAATTTTACTGCTATCCACTCGGAGTATACCTAAAGAGCCCCTCACCACCAACACCACATTCTGCAGACACTGAGGATAAAACAACTACAATGAGGCTGGGGGCACCAGCTGAACTATCTGCCAATTCTTCTGCATTTTGACAGCTATCTGGGTAGCCTTTCCCTTTCCCCTTTCCCTCTGGGTAGAAAGATTCTATGATAGAGTTCTTTGTTGAAGCAATCTAATATTTTCATTCCTAGCATGTAATTCACCAGTGCTTCAAATTGTCCCCAAGTGCAAAGGTATGTAGCAACGACCTTGAGAGACAGGGGGAAAACAGAGGCAGAAAAATGATCAAATAAGACACAGCTCTTAGTTCACGTAGCAGCTGCCCTCATGCGGGAAAACTGTTCCCTCTGGCATTATGCGAGGCTGGCAGCAAGCAGTGGCTAAGGGAAATAACAATGAAGACCAGGAAGCAGAGGAGAAGAAAGAGGAAAAAGAAATTTTTTTTTTTTGCCTCCATAGCCCATTAAAACGCTACGAAGCTAACCTGAACTATAAGAAGTCAGCTTTAACCACAAACTCTTTCTATCTGGAGATCTACGAGGCAATCTTTTGCCACAACCTTCTAGTGCAGAGGTCTCATTCTCGCGGCCCGTGAGCCAATCGCAGCCCGCAGGACGATATCCTGTGGCCCCCACCGTGATATGAAAGTAGAATATTAGTGTATAATATAAATATAAAGTATAATATAAAGTATAATACTATGCGGCCCAGCCTCACCCAGACTCTGCCTCCAGTGGCCCCCAGGTAAATTGTGTTTGAGACCCCTGTTCTAGTGCAAGGCTGAGTCATGAACTGGGGAGAGTGACAGTTGATGAAGGGTGTGGCAAAAACAGTTGGACTCAGCCTCCGGGCAGAAAGGCATGTGTCAACCCATCCATGGATTCTCCAATCGTCGTGCTGGAGAAAGGTACTGTCAGATTTGTAAAACTGATGTCAGCTTGTGAAGTAGACACCTGATGGTTCTACTTTATTGTAAGGTTACATTAACAGCCTCTTGCAAGTCTGATTCTTGCAAGCCTTAATAAAAAGTGTGTCTGCTAAAATGCCAATATTTATTATTAGATTTATCTCACCTTTATTATTTTATAAATAACTCAAGTCAGCAAACATACCTAATAGTTCCTCCTCCTATTTTCCCCACAATAACCCTGTGAGGTGTGTTGCACTGAGAATGACTGGCTGAAAGTTACCCAATCAGCTTTCGTGCCCAAGATAGAACTAGAATTTAGTATCCCAATGTCTAGGCCTATGCTGAGAATGGGTACTAGAATTAATAGCTGAGGTAACAAGGGCACCAGTGTTACTTGAAGAAGCTTCTTGGATGAGAAGCGAAATGTCTTCAAAGAAAAAACAGAAAGTCCAGTTGCCTGTTGAAAAAATACCTTTGGGACTAGAGCACCCATGTTTTTTTAAAAAAAGTTGGCAAAGCAATGCCACTTCTGAATCAGCCTTACAGAGAGAAACATTTGGGGGCTTCCCAGAAATAAAGATTGTTAGTCTCCATCTTTCCTGAGGCAAAATTATAAAAGGTGTGTTTAAATGATTCAGAAAATATCATGTGGAAGATACCTCAAATACTAAGAAACTGCTAATGGGATATGTATTAGGGATTTGCAAAGCATTCAACAGAGATGTTTGGCAATGTAGGTGAGCATAAGCAAAGCACTTCTCAGTGAAGTGTTAAAGAAGTCAAGTCTTCTGCAAGCTAAAAGTGTTGCAAATGACCTGGCTGTTTTAACATTTCAAACAGAGGTGTGCTTTGTTCTTTCTAACACATTTGGTGAAACACTTCTTTCAAACGCTTTGCACAGTCAAAATAATATGCATATAATCACGATGTCAAACAGAAAGGACACAAAAAAGAATTTTTCCTATGTCACCCAGCTCAAAGGGAGTGGGTGGGAAAATGTAATGAAGTGGATTAAAATATTTCATTACCGAGAAAGATGGATTTCATACATATATAGCCTAATATTATGCTTTCTATAAATGAAAATGAGATTTATCAACCCAGAACAAATAAAAAATATATGTTAGATTTGTACATTTCCATTGCTGGTATTAGAAAATTAAAAAAAACAGTAAAATATGCCTTGGAAGAATATATGGTAGCATCTAGAATATGTGGCATGTCATTTACAGATATCATGAACTCTACCTAATCTTTATCATCACCAGAGGCTCATGTATGTGTAACTTCATCACACCACTGTTAATGTTTATAGACATTTTTGGGGGGCGTGTTTGGCCAACTTTCAGTCTCTTTGAAAGTCCTCCTAGCCATGTTTTCAGTTGAAATAAGATATTACAATTAACTGTATTCCAAACTTTTAAAAATCCAGACACTAGAAATATTGCATTCTCTTCCAAGAGAACCTGTCAGACATTACTGTGGAAATATGCCATTTATAATAACAACACAAATCACAATGTTTCTATAAATAAGCACACCAAGGCTCTTAGTCTCAGTTTTGTCTTCCAAGATTGATAGTCAAAGAAAGTACCTTGAATGGTCTGAACAAGAGATAGAGCTCTCGGGGCTTGATATCCAGAGGAAGACCACTGACAAAGAGTGTCCGTACCTATTAAAAAAAAAAAGATTCACATCAAGAAAATAAAAGCAACTTTCAGCAAATTTAGTCCATCTGATCAACAGTAAGCTGTAAATTCTTCCAGTTTATTAAAGCTTCTCGTTCTGCAATTATACTTTCTTACTATATAAATGAATGCACACATCTCAATTTCTTTATGAAAATGACTTTCATATATTTAAGTTCCTTACTCCATAGACAAAATCCAACCAATAGGTTTGCAGTCACTGCTATCTCCAATTATTATGATTCTGTTACATACTCTTGTGTTTCCATAGCGTTTCACGTAAGTAAGCAGGCTGAAAAATTTAAACAGACTCCCCATCAATTGGGGACATGTTATGTATGTTAAGCTATCTTGGCTTATTCACAGGACAATTAAGCAGATTTGTTGAATTTATGATAGGCATATTGACTATATGTTCCCATATGTATTCATACTCATTCTTACATTCTTTTTCTAGATTATTTTGTGGAAAGGGAACTTCACGAGGACAGTGGTGTCACCCAAGCAGGAAAAGCCCAAAGGGAACATCAGGCCAGCCATAAAACAAACTTGCATAGGAAAAGAGATTTAATAAAAGGTATTGAAAGAAGCCCCCTAGGCAAAAGCCAAGTAATTAAGAAAGCTAGGGAAACAAGAAAAAGAAATCCCTTACAAACAACAGGTCATGCCAAATCAGCAAAACAAATAGGCACAAAATATATTGCAAAGGAGACAGACAGGAGATTGCCACAAAACAAATATAAGAAAACATTAGGACAAAACTGATAATCCAATCAAACCACCCCGCAGAGTTTACCCTCCGCCAGAAATGAAGACAACCCCTGACAGGATTTAAAACATTAAGAAATACAAACACAAGCACTCACACACAAAAGGAGGAAAAAAGTGTAAAAATCAGGGGTTTATTATACAAAGCTAGCTAGCCCCAGGAACGCAGACTTCTTGCTATCTCTCCCCTTCCTGAAAAATAAAAATCAGCTTTCAAGCAGTTGTCTGTATCCTTGCACTGGAGCTCTCCCAGCAGGAAAATGAATCCTCAGAAGAAAGGCATTTTAAGCAGCCTTTCAACAATTGGCGACCATGAAGGTTTTCCAGACAACCCTGCCACCGGACCGGGCCCGCGGATCCAAACCCAGACGGCATGGACCTTCTTTGTCCAGGGAAAACATCCACGGACCCAGCCCGGAAGGCGTAAGGGTAGTAAAGGGAGTCCTTGGGCTTTTCTGCTCAACAGCTGCTTGAAAGCAGGTGAGTACCGCTTCAAATTTATAATCTTACTAGGGAGGGGAGTGGAAGCGTGAGTGTACCAGGTGTGTGATTGTGGGTTTTCTCTGCGGAAACAGTGGGACCTCACCTCCTCTGTGATTGCCAGCCACACCCCAGCCAGCTGCTAGCTCCAAAACAAGCCATGACCGGCTGGATTTGGGAACGCAAGGGGTGATCACAGAGTGTGAGTCCTTCTGTAGGACGTAAGAAAAACCGAGTGGGATGAGAAAGGAAATGGTGTTGGGAAATAAATAGAAAGCAGAATAAATAGTCCCAGTGCATCCCGCAAGTAAAGCCCTATGCATTTAGAAGGGGCCCGTACCGGCTTCTGGCAAACAAAATTGGAAATAGTTTGCCTTACAAAGCAGAGCAGGTCCTTCCAGATCCCCACCTTTAAGGGAGATCTGAAAACTGACGGCGGAGTGTAGGAAGGGGCCCGTACCGGGCTGCTAGGTGGCAGACGGTCCTCCAAGATCCCCGTTTTTTAGGGGGGGTCTTAAAACTGATGGTGGAGTTTCCCTACAAGAAAGGGGCCCGTACTCCGTGTGTAGGGAAACCAAAGTCCTTTCCAGACCTTTTTTGTCTGAAAACTGACGGCGGTAGTCTGGCTAAACCAAAGTAATCCCCACATCAGGTAGGGAATATGGGAAGTTGTAGCTCGAGGGCAATGGAAAAGACCCCCTTGGATAAATTACTTGAGGCTTGGGACGAAAGGCAAGTGCCTGTCCTAACTGGAATGAATAAAAAGGAAGTGAAAAGAATTTGCAAAAAGTGGGCTTTATTGCGAGATGACACGGGTAGACAAATTTGGCCTGATAGCGGTACTTTAGATTATAAAACCCTGAAAGCACTTAGAACATGCATTAAGCCCAGCCAAATACCCTATTGGTACTGCTGGGCTGAAATTGTTAGGACCAAAGACCTAACCAAGAAAAAATAAGGAAAAGCCTGAAACCCATTTCAGGGAAGGGAATACTGAGGCACAGATTATGGCTCCCCTTTTAAGCAAGCCAGTGCCAGACAGAAATAGGGGACAACTAGAATATGTTTTTACCCACACCCCCTTCTCTGCCTCTGATCTAATCATCTGGAAAAAGGATACCCCAGCTTTCAGGGCTGATCCTCAAACAGTTATTAAAACCCTGAAATCTATCATAGACAGCCATAATCCATCCTGGGGTGACATGACTCAGCTGTTACAAGTCTTTCTAACGAAAGACGAACTATTAAAACTGTTTGAAAAAAAAACAACAACAGACCAAATAGCCAAACCACCAACTATCCCTGGTCAGGCAGCCCCAGCCCGCATCGCATGGCCAGTACATCACCCTGACTGGGACTATAATGATACCAATCAATGGGACGAATACACTAGAGCAAAAGATAATTTACTAGAAGCTCTAGAGGAAATAAGAAAAAAAAAAACCTTTAAACTAGTCTGAATTTCAAAAAAAAAAAAAAAAACACAAGGGGAAAAGGAAAACCCTGATGCCTTTTGGGTCCACCTGTCAGAAGCAGCTACTGCATATGCCCACCTAGACCTTAGCTGCCTGAACAACCAAAGGATTTTAGCTTCAGCTTTCGTGGATCAGTCCACCTTAGATATTAAAGAACATTTCCACCGCTTCATCTCTAACTGGCCAACCTTAGACATAGCAGAGTTGCGCAGGATTGCTAACTTTGTCTATGATCAAAGAGACAAGCTGAAAGAGGAAGAGAAAGATAGAAAGAGACGAATAGAAAGACTGGAAGACTTAAAAAAAAATGTTTGCTGTAATGAAGCATGATGCCAGACAAACGCCAGGTAAAACCCCCTATAATTCAAAGAAATGCTGGCATTGCGATAAAGCAGGATGGTCGCAAGGCAAATGTCAGCATTGTTATAGGTGCGGACAGGAAGGTCATTTCAGCAGGCAATGTAGGCAACACCCCTCCTGCAACTGGTATCACCCACCACCTAGGAACATGAGGCCAGCCAATAATCCAGTCCATTACACTGAGCAACAAAGTTTCAGTCACCAGGCACCACCCAGCGCTCCCTTTCCTCCAATAAATAATAACAATAGACATCAATGGGAGCAAAGAAGAGAACATGATTTACCCCTTTCTTGACTAGAGCATGACAATGAAAGCACTGAGTTCATGGCTACCTTTAATGGGCTGGCTATCCCTCTAGAAAATGGCCCAGAAGGGGAACCCATTGTCACCATTCTTATAGGAGGAAAGAAATACAATTGCTTAGTTGATACTGGAGCCACCTCCTCATTACTGAACCACCATATAAAGCTTCAGTGGCTGAAGGGGCTCAGGATAGCATAATGGGAGTGCGGGGGGGAAATAATCCATGTAAAATTTACCCACAACATACCAGTAGAACTAGGACCTTTCACAGTAGACCATGCATTTACTATTTGCCCCCAGTCCCCACTGTCTCTACTAGGAAGGGATCTCCTATGTAAAATGGGAGCTACCATAACATGTGGCAAACAGGGGCTGCAATTGGAAATCCCAGGAAAAGGCACACACAAGACAATCATGCTGATAACCAGCAACACAGGGCTTCATGAAGATTTAAAAAGCCTGCCACCTCCTTATGCGGCTGGGATACATCAGAAGTGGGACTACTTAAAGGAGACACACCTCTCCTGGCCACAAGTGCTCCCAATTGCCCTCTTTTATATCAGAACCAGACCAAGACAAGATATAAGTATTTCCCCCTTTGAGATCCTTTTTGGTCACCCCGCCCCCATACCCTACAAGGCCTAGATCCTTACTGCCTTTGCTTAGATAGGAGGGATAGGGTTCTCTCTTCTTATCTTACAGCCCTGCAAAAGAGACTACAGATCCTCTGGACCCAGAGTGCACTGACAAAGACCTTACCCCTGGAAGAAGCCCTGCATCCATATGATCCAGGAGATTGGGTGTGGATCAAGTTCTTCACCAGAACCTCCCCACTACAACCCAGGTGGAAAGGACCCTACCAAGTTTTACTGACTACACACATCGCCATAAAGGTTACAGAATGAGACTCTTGGCTACATTGGACACATGCAAAGCCAGAAGTCATAGACTATAGCCAAACTCCACCACAATCAATCCCACCCATCAAACTCAAGAAAGATCGGGACACAGATCAATGGACGCTTGCAGCATTCTTCAACACTGTTGAACCACACCACTGTGAGGAACCAAGTGCAAACATTGCATTACACAAAACTGGACTTCCAGGTGCTGAGTTATAAACTATTTTTTTTATTTTTTCTCTCACCTCCATTTTTTTCTTTTTCTTTTTACCTTTTTTCATCGTATTTTTTTTTAACAAAAAGGACTTTAACCATACCTTTCTCATATTTTTTTGATACTTGACATTTTACATTTTTTTACATTGCTAAAAAAAAAAGGAAGGGGGGGGGAGGAAGGGAAGAAAAGGAATCTAGCAATGGGGAACATGAAATGCAATATATACTATGTATTATTATCTGTAACAATTGTAACATTTGTAACACAAACAACTGCGTTCCTGGAACCAAAGCTTATCCCAGAGAAAGGAAACATATGGGAATATTTAGCAAGAGAAATTCTCAACACCACTAACTTTTGCTTAGCAGGAGGGAAATCATAATGTCACTGGGTGCAGCTCACCTAGGGTCACAGAATGCACCAGTCTTAGCAACACAGAACAAAAATGCAACTATACAGAGACCATATCATTTTCATATAGTTACCTGAAGCTCCCACCAGGATGGTTTTTCCTTTGTGGCTTAAAAGCCTACTCATACCTTCCTGCAAATGCCACCGATGGCCCTTGCACCTTGGGAAGGTTAACCATGCTTATGCCATCCTTACAGAGACGACACAGGAGAGCCTTCCAAACCCTAGACTCAGACTGTGATTCCAAAGTCTCCCTTCCCACAAAAACAGAATACATCTCATTGGCAATATCCTTGGTAGGGATACCTGGATTGGCAGTGCGAAATTCTAAAAATTTGAATAGACTAACATGTACCCTGGCAAAAAGCTTGAATTCGACCTCCCATGCCCTGGATGCCCTTAACAGAGAACTGAGGGAGGTCAGAGAAGCCACCTTGGAGAATAGGGCAGCAGTAGACTTCCTTCTCTTGAAGCATAATTATGGCTGTGAAACATTCCAAGGGATGTGTTGCTTCAATCTAGATGAAACCTCAGAACTCGTAGGGAGGGACATCCACCACCTGAAAGAGCTATCTCAGAATATTGGTCAGGAGCAATCATTCCTGGACTTTTCATGGCTCTTCTCATGGATACCAGATTTCCACTGGCTCAAAAAATCCTTATAACAACCACAGTCACCATTTGTGTCTTTGGAGCCCTCATGTGTTGCCTCTGTCGATGCATACCACCCTGCCTTAGCTGCCTAAAGGCCTGTATCCCCTCTCAGAAGAGAAAATTAAAGGGGAGACAGGCGGCCATGATAATGATCCAGATTGATCACGAATACCAAGTATACCCAGACATTCAATCAGAGACCACCCTCCAAAAAAAATAACAATGAAGGATTGTGGAAAGGGAACTTCACGAGGACAGTGGTGTCACCCAAGCAGGAAAAGCCCAAAGGGAACATCAGGCCAGCCATAAAACAAACTTGCATAGGAAAAGAGATTTAATAAAAGGTATTGAAAGAAGCCCCCTAGACAAAAACCAAGTAATTAAGAAAGCTAGGGAAACAAGAAAAAGAAATCCCTTACAAACAACAGGTCATGCCAAATCAGCAAAACAAATAGGCACAAAATATATTGCAAAGGAGACAGACAGGAGATTGCCACAAAACAAATATAAGAAAACATTAGGACAAAACTGATAATCCAATCAAACCACCCCGCAGAGTTTACCCTCCGCCAGAAATGAAGACAACCCCTGACAGGATTTAAAACATTAAGAAATACAAACACAAGCACTCACACACAAAAGGAGGAAAAAAGTGTAAAAATCAGGGGTTTATTATACAAAGCTAGCTAGCCCCAGGAACGCAGACTTCTTGCTATCTCTCCCCTTCCTGAAAAATAAAAAGAACCAGCTTTCAAGCAGTTGTCTGTATCCGTGCACCGGAGAAAATGAATCCTCAGAAGAAAGGCATTTTAAGCAGCCTTTGAACAATTTGAAGCAATAGATTTTTTTCTGAATTTTTAAAAATGATTTTAACTAGCATGAATATGTGAATTTGTGTGGTGCTATTATTGAGTATTACTGCCTTTATAATAAGTCTCTATATTTCAAAAGTAAATAGAGATGTTCCTAGTTATTGTTTATTTCTAACATTTTTAAATATTATTCTGTCGCATTTTTCAATGATTTTACTCTACCTTACACAAAAGATCTGCAGCCGCTTTAAGAAGGGAAATTGTCAGGCTTCCAGTTCATTTCCTGACTTATGATTTCTACAGTTATTAACTGATCTTCACAATCTGGGCTACTATCTCCCTTAAGTACATTCCAAACTCCTAAAAGGCCTCTCTCCAACTCTGTTCCTATCGAACTGTGCAAGATAAAATTTGCTATATATTTGCTGTATACCCTATCAAGCATTATTTCTGCAGCATGCCAGATGTCTTCCAGCATTAGGAAGGCGGTTCATTTAGAACATTGACCTAATTGGTGCTGCTTTAAAAAAAAAAAAAAGTTATATGCTAGTTTCAGTATCATGAGAGGAGTCATTTCAGCCAGGCCAAAACATTCTTCCTTTCAGCCAATTTGCTCTACATGAAATATATTTGCTTTGCTTAGCCTTCCACCTCATTCTTCTATGTCCTCATATCTCCCCCTGCAAAACAACAAGAAAAAGAAAAGCCAACAGCAACTTTTTGTTAACAGGGCCCAGGTGAAAGATCCAGGTCTACAATCAATACAAAAAAATTCAGAAAACAATTTATGACAAAAACAAAATAAAACTCTGCGTTCCCATCGGCCTGGATATCTATCAATCAGATATCCAGCATAAAAGAAATCTAGAATAGCTGATCAGGATTTGTGCAAACACAGAGGCATAAAAACATTCTAGATAGACACTTAAATGCAAATCTAGATAAAAGTGTTCCTACTGACAACTTTAAGTTAACTTGCTGAAGACTGAGAAAGGTATTACTGAACTCAGAAAGCCAATTTACTGGTTAAAAGGATTGTGTTGCTCTTTCCACAGAGAAAAACAAAGGTTTTTTTTAAAAAAGTGATTAGTCCTGATAGCATGTACATCCAACTGGGTTATCTCTGCCAAGACAAATTTGGCAGTTTTTCATGTCTCCCCTTTTAATTTTACAAAGTTGTTTGACCAAGAACAAAAAAAAGTCCCTGTCTCCAATCTTACAATTAGCAAACTCCTTCAAGTATGGAGTAACTAAAATATGTAAACAGTAGAAAAGACAGGCTTATTTAAACAGAAAAACCCCACTACAGCCTAAGACATTGTTTCCAGTTGAATGCTTTCATCTTCTTTATTTTCTAAGTAAGTTAAACAGGATATTTACTTTTAACTTATTTCAAACAACTAATAAGTAAAGCACTTAAATTAGGCAACAAAGTGCTTGAGTCATTTAATGTGAGATAATCTTGGTCCAAAGAAATTACCCAAATTCTCTTTTCAGTAAATAACGATAAAGGGTAAAGGGCAAATTTAAACTCCATTACTCTGATTTGACGTCTATGAGGCTAAAAAAAGTCAATGAAGAATTACTAAAAAGAAATGCAATCAGCAATTAAGCCCCCTTTATATGATCAAAAACTTCCTTAGTTTCCAGTATCATACACAAGCTTTCTTATATTTAATGAATGTTCAAAGAGATTTAGTCTTGGATCAAATAAAGAAGTCCTTTAATCTAGCATTCTGTTTTCATCGGAAGTCAGCTAGGTGTACAGAGTCTATAAAAAATATAAAAATTACAGAAATATTCTTTTTTGGGTCTGCCTCTGGTCTGCCTCTCTCTACTGAAGGACCACTAAATAGAGTGAAGTGTGTTTGTGTATGTATGTGGATATAAATATCCACATACATACAGGCATTCCTCAACTTATGACTAAATTCATCTCAGCATTTCTGTTGCTAAGCAAGGCAGTGTTAAGTCAGTTTTGCCCAATTTTATGGATCCTTTTGCCACAGTTGTTAAGTGAATCACCACAGTTGTTAAGTAATCATGCAGTCATTAAGCAAATTTGGCTTCCATCCTTGACTAGGCTTGTTGGAAGCCAACTGGGAAGGTTATAAATGGTGATCATATGACCGCAAGATAGTGCAATTATTATAAATGCATGCCAGTTGCCAAGCACTCATGATGCAACAGTCCTAAGTGTATAAACTGGTTATAAGTCATTTTTTTAGTGCTGCTGCAACTTCAAATGGTCACTAAAAGAATTATTGTAAATGAAGGACTACCTGAATAAATATAAAGGTTTCCCTCGCACAAATGTGCTAGTCGTTTCCGGCTCTAGGGAGCAGTGCTCAACTCCAATAAAAAGCCAAAGAGCCTGTGCTGTTTGAAGACGTCTCTGTGGTCATGTGGCCAACATGACTAAACTCCGAAGGTGCACAAAACGTTGTTACCTTCGCATCAAAGTGGTCCCTATTTTTCTACTTGCATTTGCACATGCTTTCCAACTACAAGGTTGGCAGAAGCTAGGACAAGTAACAGGAGCTCACTCCGTTACGCAGTGCTAGGGATTCAAACAGCCAAACTGCTGACCTTTCTGATCGACAAGATCAGCGTCTTAGCCACTGAGCCACTGCATCCCCACCTGTATACAAATAGGAATAAGATTAATTTAAGATGCAGTAACATAACAATTATATACATAAACCTATAAAACCCATTGAGCTGATCTAGCTAACCATACCTATAAAATCTATTATCTATAAGACCTGCCTATTTTATTAGCTGTTTATTATTCCTTTGTTATGCATAAGTGAATTTCTCTGTTTTTACCCATGTTCTTGTTAATTTTGCTTATTTCCATTAGGAAAGTAAAGCTGATTTGTTGCTGCCAGATAATCTCCAACCCATATTTGCCTGTGTTAAATAATCAAGGCACATGAATCAGAAACCTACATCTACAACCTGAAGTGTCTACACAGGAGTTGACTTGCCCTCACCATCTCTGAAAGAAAAGTGCCTTGTTCCAAACTATGGTACAATAAGAGAGAAATACGCCAGCAGCTAAATCCAACAGCTTCATGGTATTGTACACAATAATGAAGTTGAAGCCCAAAGGTCCTGGTATATGGAAATAATTTCAAAGCCTTTCAAAACGACTTTGTAAAACTGAATGACTTTCTTCACCTTAAAAGGCATTTTTGTTCTTTTGCACTTCTTTCTGGTATTAATGAAGTATTTTAAACACAAACTACATCCAAATCTGGAAGTCCACAAGAGTTTTGTACAAGTAAAGGCAGTTCTCGACTTATAACCATTTATTTAGTGGCCATTTGAAGTCATAACAGTGCTGAAAAAAGTGATGTATGATCAATACTCACAATTAAGACTGTTGCCACAACATAGAGTTATGTGATTAAAATCTGGGAGCTTGGCAACTGGCATGTATTTATGATGGTTGCAGCATCCTGGGGTCATGTGATCACCATTTGCTATCTTCCTAGCCAGCTTCTGAGAAGTAAAGTCAATGGGGAAACCTAGATTCATTTAACAACTGCACTGATTGTAGGAAAAAACACTTCAAAAAATTGGGTGTGACTCATTTAACAGTCTCCTTGTTTAAGTAATGGAAATTTTGGTCTGAAATGTGGTTGTAAGTTGAAGACTATCTGTGTTTGACTTATGGCCATTTGTTTGGTAACCATTTGAAATTATGATGGTGCTGAAAGAAGGAATTATAACCCTTGCTTGAATTTTGAAGATCACTCTATAGACAAAAGATTGTTTCCAGGTCTTTTCAACTAATCTTTAATGAGGAAGTTAACCCATATTAAAATGGGAAGCACTTTGATATAATATAGTTTAAGGAAACCTGTGAAAATAGTTTTTGTAGAAGAAGTATTATCATCAACATTTGTTATTTACTGGTAATTATTTATTCTGCAACATTTGCATATTTCTTGTCAAAGAGATTCTGGGTCAGGTACAGAAAAACAAAAACTGAAAATCTTAAAACATATTACAAACATTCACAATAATAATCATGAGATGGTTGCTCACACAGTCCACAGATTAAAGAAAGGCCCACTGAAAATACACTGCTCAAATAAATAAAGGGAACACAAAAATAAGACATCCTAGATCTGAATGAATGAAATATTCTTATTAAATACGTTGTTCATTACATAGTTGAATGTGCTGACAACAAAATCACACAAAATTTATCAATGGAAATCAAATTTAACAACCCAGGGAGGTCTGGATTTGGAGTTACACTCAAAATTAAAGTGGAAAAAAAAACACTACAGGCCGATCCAACTTTGATGTAATGTCCCTAAAACAAGTCAAAATGAGGCTCAGTAGTGTAGGTGGCATCCACGTGCCTGTATGACCTCCCTACAACGCCGGCATGCTCCTGATGAGGTGGCAGATGGTCTCCTCAGGGATCTCCTCCCACACCTGGATTAAAGCATCCCCCAACTCCTGGACAGTCTGTGGTGCAACATGGCATTGGTGGATGGAGCGAGACATGATGTCCCAGATGTGCTCAGTTGGATTCAGGTCTGGGGAACGGGCGGACCAGTCCATAGCATCAATGCCTTCATCTTGCAGGAACTGCTAACACACTCCAGCCACATGAGGTCTAGCATTGTCTTGCATTAGGAGGAACCCAGGGCCAACCACACCAGCATATGGTCTCACAAGGGGTCTGAGGATCTCATCTCGGTACCTAATGGCAGTCAGGCTACCTCTGGCGAGCGCATGGAGGGCTGTGCGGCCCCCTAAAGAAATGCCACCCCACACCATTACTGACCCACTGCCAAACCAGTCATGCTGGAGGATGTTGCAGGCAGCAGAACGTTCTCCATGGTGTCTCTAGACCCTGTCACGTCTGTCACATGTGCTCAGTGTGAACCTCCTTTCATGTGTGAAGAGCACAGGGCATCAGTGGCGAATTTGCCAATCTTGGTGTTCTCTGGCAAATGTCCTGCATGGTGTTGGGTTGTAAGCATAATCCCCACCTGTGGATGTTGGGCCCTCATGCCACCCTCATGGAGTCTGTTTCTGACCATTTGAGCAGCCACATGCACATTTGTGGCCCGCTGGAGGTCATTTTGCAGGGCTCTGGCAGTGCTCCTCCTCTCCCTCTTGCACAAAGGTGGAGGTAGCGGTCCTGATGCTGGGTTGTTGACCTCCTACGGCCTCCTCCACGTCTCCTAATGTACTGGCCTGTCTCCTGGTAGCGCCTCCATGCTCTATGCTGACAGACACAGCAAACCTTCTTGCCACAGCTCGCATTGATGTGCCATCCTGGATGAGCTGCACTACCTGAGCCACTTGTGTGGGTTGTAGACTCCGTCTCATGCTACCACTAGAGTGAAAGCACCGCCAGCATTCAAAAATGACCAAACCATCAGCTAGAAAGCATAGGAACTGTGAAGTGGTCTGTGGTCACCACCTGCAGACCCACTCCTTTATTGGGGATGTCTTGCTAACTGCCTATGCTCTCCACCTGTTGTCTGTTCCATTTGCACAACAGCATGTGAAATTGATTGTCAATCAGTGTTGCTACCTAAGTGGACAGTTTGATTTCACAGAAGTGTGATTGACTTGGAGTTACATTGTGTTGTTTAAGTGTTCCCTTTATTCTTTTGAGCAGTGTATTTACTTTTTATTCTTGAACCAAAATCCTAATATCTCTAGAAGAATAAAAAGAAAAATTCAGCCACATTATTATATGCAGAAAATTACTCCTTTAGCCCTTAAGATCCTACCATTATTCAATTTAGAACTCACTAGTCACTGATTCCTGTTAAGTTTCATATATGCAAGTACATAAATATCTTCCTAGGAATGAAACATTTACTCCACTCCTTAGCATTTACTAAGCACATTTTGGGGTATTTGGTTTGGTTTTATAATTGCACCATAAAAGTTTTTTGTTTTGTTTATTTTTTTATTCAGTTTTTATATTCCTACTCTATTTATAACATTATAACAAGCTATTTCCTTTACTTTTATTTTTAATTTGAACCTTGTATTTTGTAACTTATTTTAATTAGAAACCTTATAATTTTTTATATGAATTGTACAAAATGCTGGTCAGGGACTATAGCAATAAAGATTATCTGATTTAAGCCAGGCAGTGTCAGATGGAGATTTTTAAAAACCTTCCTGCTGTTTGCTCTTTGGAACAATTGAGGAATCTTACTTCAAAGATTTTTTCTATTATAATCTTGAAAGTACTGTAGGCAATAAATTAATTAGAGAAAATATTTTTCGTTCAGACCTAATAAAAACCATGCTGAATGTCATTAGCTTCAAAGAGATCTGGATTTTGATACGTTCATATCATTCCATATCATTCTATAATTTATTGCAAAAGGATTCTGTATCTACTTAGGCAACTAAGGAAAACTCTTCCCCATAAATCTCCTTCGCTCTTCTTGCACATGAAGACCAACTATTTTAATGCTTCTTGGTTTCTTGAAACAGAAATAGCTAATGGGGATGGGTGAGTGGGTGGGTGGGAGCAAGTAAGGCCATCCTAGGAGAAGGACTCAAGGACTTAGCAAAATCAACCAGATCTATGTATCTTGCCATCTTGAAAACTTCTAAAGAAACTTAGGGTATCTCTATTTACAATTATACAGCATCTCAGTAAAGAGTAGCATTAAGGAGGAAAGAGTGATCCGCATACTAAAATATCAATGCCTTGCACTCAGAAACAAAGCATCCACAGCAAGCAAAAGTAACCCTAAAATGCTGAGCACAGTGAAGTAGAATAGTATGGGCTGTAGAAAAAAGCAACCCAAATAACAATGTATATTTATTTCCTTAGTAAAAACAATGTTTGCCAAGCCACACTGAAAACTGCAGAAGGTCAGACGGGCTCTATATAAATATCATATGAACATCCAGTGCCCACTGGGCTTGATAGTATTGGGAGCTCTTTCCTGAATTATTCTGAACTAATTACCACAAATTCTGTGAGAACTGTGAGATGGACAACCAACCTATCCCATCGCTTGCCTGTGTACCAGCACTTCCACATAAGGACTTCATGCCTTTTCAAAAACACCACCGGGTCTATCTGATCAGATGACACTGGCTTACTATGAAGGATGATCCGGCTTTCCACTTTCCTGGCTTTGCACCACTTTGAAAGTGAAGTAAAGCTGATATTTTTTTCTCTTCTTTTTGCAATGGTGGAACTTCTATCCATCTTCAATGGGTAGAAATGTTTGTTTCTCTGTGCTTTGCAGCTCCTAAGCCATTATATTTTACGAAAGTTAATTGAAGAAAGCTAAAGCAAAAACAAGCAGCATCGTGATGGCTTCATAGTGACTTTATGGTGAGAATGCACAACTTTTTCAATTTCATCCCCAATCTCCAGATGCATGGCAAGAGAAAAATCTGGACCAACTTGTCCATAGATGTCCAGGCAGAAAGGATGACATAATGAGTGTTTTCTGCCACCACTTCATAAGTAGTGAAGAATAAGCTAAAGAATTTAAAACAAACTGGGAATAGTGAGTTAAACATACAGTATATGTAATCAGCAACTCTCTACCATCGTTCATTTACTTTGAACAATGAAGTAAATATTGTTTTCCTTGTGTTTATCCATGTATTTTAGTTGGATGCTTTTT
This sequence comes from Pseudonaja textilis, assembly GCF_049901715.1. Lineage (NCBI taxonomy): Eukaryota > Metazoa > Chordata > Lepidosauria > Squamata > Elapidae > Pseudonaja > Pseudonaja textilis. The sequence goes on along the minus strand of NC_141991.1, from coordinate 163,675,117 downwards.
ATTTTTTAAGTCATACCTATATTCCATGATGATAATAAAAAGTTGGTAAACCTACTTTCACTAGCATAAATAGAATTATCGCCCATACTGCCAAGAAAAGCTGGTGGAAAAAAAATATCAATAAAGTTCAGCAGGGGACAATGGAAACAAACCTCCAGCAACAAAATTCCTGGGACAAAGAGAAATAATAACTGCATAATATCTTATAATATATTTGGCCAGGGACCATAACATAAGAGCAAGATGTCAAAATCCCCATAAATGGAGAAAGAAACCGATGCCAGGGCATCCGTATATTAGCACTAATCTGAGATGCTGAATTTCCAAGAGTCATAGGCATGGGGCCAAATCAATCTAACTTGCTGCACTCCTTCCTCACATAAAATATCCAACAGAACGAGAAGTGATTCCTGGGGTTTTGTTTATCTGCATTATTTAGATAAGTGTTTTCCAATTACACTGATACTCTATATACTTGAAAGTTATTTCTGCAAGAAGTTTCCTTGATGACCTACAGTTTGCCCATAATATTTGCAGAAAACCTTGCACTATTCACTCCCTACTGATAACCAGACAATCTATCTGAATGAAATAGGAGAAAGACTTAGCATGAGGAACACAATTTTGTCCAGTACTATAAGCAAGGAGGAAAATGTTTAAAGATGCTTTTTTGTTAAGAACAATTTACAAGGCTCCCTAATAGTCAATAGAAATAAAAACATTCTGTATGTTACTGTCCACAGGACAGACAACCATTTGTGACTTCAAAGAAATCAAGAAGACTAAGATCTGAACTAGTTTTGAACTCACCCATAATCTTTGTATCAAAAAAACCCTTAATCTTTCTAAGTGGGAAGGAAGGATTTTCATCTCTTTGCTTTCATTTTTACTGCTTTCAGTTATATGTATTCCTCTTAATTTGATTTAGCCTAGTAATACAAACTCTTTTTTCCTTCTTATGAATGAAATTATTTCTTTGGCTGATAGTTATTTATTATTGTTGGTCACTATATTGTCATGTGACTTGAGGTGGCATCTCAAAAAAGCTAAAAGCACTCTATAGCCATTACCAGAAAAACAAATTGATAAACAACTGCCAGGAAAAGGAAATGTAAAACCCACAGTATATTAGCAAATTCACAGATCACTCTGGCCTAGGATCTGCTGGAGAGCCAGGTCTTTTAATGCCTTCCTAAAGGCAGCAGGGTCAAGATGACATGGACAGAGGAAATGCTGCTCTAGAGAACAGGAGAAGACACACAGGATCCCATAAGGTAACATTTGTCCACGAGTTGACCTGGAGCATGCTGGATGGCAAGTAAACCTAAGTAGTGAAAGGTGGTGTGCAAATAACAAGACCCTGAGCTCTGAAGAGCTTTATCAGTTTCTATCAATACTCTGAACTGTACTATACCCAGAAACCAAATGGCAATTCTTCAGCTTGAGAAGTAGAGGTGTCAAATGGGCATATTTCTACATTTTGAATCAGCTTTAGCTGAGGCTACATTAAGAGTATCCCCACGTATAGAGTAATGGAGTACTCCACACAAGGTGGAATGCTTCCTGATCCAGGAAAGGGTACAATTGATGCATAAGATGAATCTTATTTATTTCATACAGCCTCAATTCCAACTTTTCTCTGCAGCCCAATGTAACAAATAAGATCTTATATACACTTATCTATGAAGTAGCATCTCTGAAAATTCTCCCATATAACAATAGCCACTCCACCACCATTACTCAAAAAACATAAGGCCATCTCTGATATGACACTTAAAACCTCATTGAGCTTAACTCTGAGAGGGGAATAAATGCCCTGACAGCTCTCTCATGGATGAGGAAGGCTTGAACAACAGTCAGAAACCAAGGTTTGTGAGGATCCAATGTCCTTGCATCTAGAATAAGCCCAGGGGATTGAAAGGTGGGATTGATGCAAAATATTGCCACTGTGTTGTCAGAGAACAGCCCAACCTCTATTGCATTCTGCCCAATGCAATATTCCCACTTATCCCCATTCCCCATCAGTCCAATCCCCTCATCCCTGTCATCCCTCCTCAGGCTTCGAAAGCCCCATCGTTCACAAACATATTCAAGTCCTCCAGCCCCCTCTCCCTTTACTCTACAAATACTGCAAAAGGGCCTGCCTCAGTAGTTCACCAGCAAAATTTCACGTGCAAAATTTCCTAACCACAAATCCACCCAGTACATTTGCAAAGCAACCAGCTTTAGTTCTAGTTCCTTCCTCCTGTCACTGGGACAAATTAGTGGCATAAAAATAAAGCCAGTCCTAAATTACAATCTAAGGCCAATTTGAAGGAAAAGCTGTAGCTATTTCTCTGATTCTCACCCAGGAGTGACCCATCAGGAAGAATTTTGTAATGGTCACCGTTGTTAAAGAGACTCTGCCTAGAGCACTGATGACCTTCCCTTCATTATAGCTTTTCAGACTGAGCTGGATGACTTGTTGGGGATGGCTTACTGGATTCCTTCAGTGAACAAAGATTTGACTATGACCTCTTAAGTCCCTTCAACTCATAGTTTTGATGATTCTATGAATGATATTAAAGCAATATGCACAATCCTTTTGAGATGAATCAGCTCAGTAATTTTGGCATCTTTGAATGAGTCACATCCCCATGTTTGAATATACATATCCAAGAATTATTATTAATTAGAATTATTATTATTAAGAAAAGTTTGAAATTATATGGTTTTAAAGAAAATAAAAGATAATTGAGGAAGCGGGGCCTAAATCCTTCATCAAACCAAAGCCTTGCCTGAAAATGGTTCTTTTATTCTGACTTTTGAGATGGCCAGAGGACAATTCAGAGGCTAAGCAAGTACAAAGGAGAATCAGGGATCACCTCTCATCCAACTTCTCAAACTTAAAACCAAAGTTATTAGATGACATCAGTCTTGGTGTCATATGCTTTTTCTATTTCTATAGGATTCTATTCTATAACCATTCTATGACTGTGGGAGGAAGTAATTCCACCTTAAACTGATGAAGTTCAAGGAATTGGAAGCAGCACTTGTTTCAAACTGATTTCCAAAAGAATGCAACTTTTTATTGAAGGTGTATTAGATTCACTGTTGATTTTAGATAACAAGTGGTTCCTGTGATACAAAGCTTGTCCTATCATTATAACTTCTGTACAGAAATAGTTCTTCATTATACCACAATTACTTGGGAGGAGCATAACTGGACATTCCTTTTATATTAAAAATAGATTCCAAAGGGGTAGCTAGAGCCAAGCCACTTGTAATACTAAACACTTTGACATTAAATATACATTCACTTCAAAAAATGACTCCTTGCTAGGATAAGGAGAAAGCTTTGTTCTCAGCTTTAAATAAAAGCGATTTTAATTACATTAACGGCACTGAAGGAAAGGATTAACCCTTCTGCCACAAATGCATCCATTTTAATTATGATATCCAATAGCCATGTTAGTCTATCCTCTAATATATTTCCAACAAGGTTCTCAGCCTAACCCTAGCTTTTTACCCAATATTATTAGTTTCCCAAATGCAGAAAGTGTATTTTGATGGGACGTTAACCCAAATATACCCTTCCTTGCTAACAATATAATGAGAACAGTTCTGCTAATCAGACAGTGTGGTTCTTATCCACTTCTTAGTATGTACAATTTTTCCACATGGAGAGACATAAATTCACTTGTGGTGATAAACTTGGCTTACCAAACCTCTTATGAATGTAGTATATGTTAGACCCTGTATACATGTAGTCCTTAAATTAGTGTTTAGCGATTGTTCAAAGTAACAACAGTGTTGAAAAAAGTGACTTATGATCAATGAGTCCTTGCATATTACAACTGTTGTAGCATCCTCATGATCACATGATCAAAATTTGGGTACTTGGCAACTGGCCTGTGCATCCCAAAGCCATGTGATTGCCATTTGCAGCCTTCCCAGCCAAGCTCTGACGAGCAAAATCAATGGGGGAAGCCAGATTCACTTAATGACCACATGATTCACTTAACAACTGCAGCAATTCGCTTAAGAACTATGACAAAATGGTCAAAAAATAGGGCACGGCTCACTCAACTCCGCTTAGCAACAGAAATTCTGGCCCCAATTGCAAGTTGAGGAATACGTATTATTTACTTTTGCCACTCATGTAAGAAAGTAAACTAACCAGAAAGACTTGTTACCATAATGTCTGAGCTAAATGATAAGTTTAATTCTGCCAAACAAACCCAGGAGACATAAGTCAGTAAGAAGTCCAGATTCAAAGCTATTTCAAGAATCCTATATTGTTTTGGCACAATAAATCATAATCCCAAATTCAGATGATACAGTAAACCATAAACTGTATCCACCGATTTCCTGCTTGTTTATAGTAAGCTAGGAAAGTATAGGGAATCATGCAGGTGTCCTTGGAGATAGCATCCAGAAACCATTAGGACAACAGGTGCAGAAGAAACAGGTGTTAAGCCCAGAGGGAACAGAAGGTATTAGAAAGAGGTTTCCCCTCCCCTCCTCAGTCCCTGGGCTGTAAGAGGGAGGGAAAGGGAACATAGGCACACTTGTAAAATTCTTTTTTCTATAGCAGAATAAAGTTACCATGTCTCAATAAAGTATACATCTCCCTAAAAGCCTAGTCTTAATTCTAAAATTCAAGTGCACAATGATGTGTTTGTATTTGGGAAGAAAACAGGTACATTAATTCTTTAAGGAGTGACCAGAAACAGGCTCAATAAGACATTACTTTTGTTTTCTTTAAAGTTCAATCACAGGTCAGCCAATTCTTAAATGATAAAATATTACTGCTGTTATAATCAAGTCAAGGGTGAGCCAGGGCATAAGCCAGAAGGAAAGAACATAATGCTTTTAAATTTCCCTAACCATGTTTTTACTTGCCTTATTTATTGAAAGAAAAGTTATTTCTTCACAAACAAACTGACCAACCCTGTAAAATCAGAATGCAGAAAGCTGCTTTGGAAGGATGTGAATGTAGCTTCAGTCTCCAACACCTTAAAGCAGTCAAGACTTTTCCCAAGGTTTAGAATGGTTGCCCCAAAACAGCAGCACAAATCCTAAGAAAAAAAAAAAACTTTGGCTTTAAGAAGTTTGTTCCAAAAATCTAAAGTCTCTCTATGCTTATGTTTCAACAGGAAGCAACACATTCTAGTTTGTTCCTATAGTTCTTCATTTATAACCTGAAAAGTTTTCTCTGTCACAACTATAGATTTAATAGGACTCTGTGATTTCAATATCTGGACCCTGAAGATAACTTAGAATGTCTCTTTACCTCCAAGCAGATTAAGGAAAATTGTTTTGTATTATTACAAGAGGAATATACAACAGTGATAATGAAATAATAAAAGAATCTGAAGAGTATCTTTAAAAGCTTTCTCCTTTTCCTCCTTTTCCAGCTCCGAGATACTCAAGAAGTAAACACACGAGCCGCAGTCCCGACCTCAGAGGTCAATTTCTACTTTTCTACACTCCTCCTTACCTTTTTAAACATTACTAGAGATATACTGATTATTACAGAAATAAAGAATAAAACCATTCAAATGGTTTTAAAAAGCATTCCCTTATCAATCAAATACCCAAAGATCTAAATATGTCTTTCCAGCCCCACCCAAGGTGAGGAGAGGTTAAAGGGTCATTCTCTCTTTTGGCATTTATTTTGCAAAAGCAAAACAGAAGCTAGTAGGGAAGTAAAATTTATCTGACAGAGGATAAAAGATGGCTGGTCATCTTAGCAGGTCACAAACTATACAGGCCTTTCCTAACCGAAGACAACTTTTCTTTACAAAGAGTACAACAATTCATAGAAGCAAGACATACTTTTACTTCTAGGTACCAATTAAGGTTCAAAATTTGGCAGGTCATCTTGCGAGTCAGAGAACTCTTCCATATTACGCTGTAACTGCTTAGTTTTTAAAGTTAACAAATGAATCCAATGCATTTGTTTTAATTCTATTCTGCTTTAGGTTTTGTCTTGGCACATACTGGACAGATAAACCCCAGGAAGAGAAAGTCGAAAAAGAAATAAGAAGATATAACTCAGGGCTACCTGGATTACTTGATGATTTCTGGATTCTTGGTTATTGTTTTGAATGACTAAAATCAATTGGGTGGTTATTTAAAACTGTTTAAAATGGCTCTACTTTTAGAAGAACTGAAAATGGAAGAAGATACAAAGAAGATGCACAAGAAGGGAGAGCTTCTTTTGACTTCATATTTCAGTTTTTAGAAATGGAGATTTGGAATTATGAGAAACAAGAAATGCCTGCAGAACAAGAAGATTGCGACAAAGAAGAAGCCACCTTTAATGAACAAGTAATCTTAGATGGGGGGGGGAGGAAAAGGGGGAAAGAGAATGGAAAGTTTAAGATTGTGAAAAACAACTCCCCCCAAAAAAATAGAGTGAAAATAAGTATAAAATCAGAAAGCAACAGAAGAGGGAAATGCAGAAGAGAGAATTAGAACTAGAGAGACAAGGGGGTAAAAAGGGGAGGGAGAAGATGAGAGGGAAGAAAGAAAGGAAAAGAAGTTATAAAGGACAGAAGCAAAATATAGAGAAACAGGGCCTATTTAGAGATAATGGGTGAAAACTTAATGGAAAAAGGGATTCTGCAAAGGTACATAAGATAGTATGGTTATATTATATTAGAAGCAGAAATAATTTTAGAAAATATGAAACAATGTATGATTAAAATGTCTGATAAAATAGCTATTGTAATTCAGTGGAATGCTTGTCAATAAATAAATGTAACAAAAGGTATATTTAATGATTTATAAAACATATGTGAAGAGAAATAAGGGAAAAATTAATTATGGAGATCATATGTGTTTTTAAGGAAGTATGATATTTAATTGAAAAGAAGTGTTAAAGATGTTAAGATTTTAATGATTATTAATGATAGAACTGAACTGGAATGGAATGAGGGTTTATAATTACATATATTCACAGTCAGGATTATGTTTCCTTACAACTGCTGCTTTATTCTAGTAGAGGGCACATGACCTGGAAACCCCAGTGTCCAGAATTCAAATCATGATTGAAATCAAGAGGACTGTGTGTAAAGCACTTTTCCTTCATTGATTGTAATGAAAAACAGTAGTAATTGTACTATGCCTTTGCAGTCTGCAGCGGAAATCTTAGTAATGTTCTGGAAGTGCCATGAAGAAACATTGTTAACTCTTTGGGGAGCAGTCTGGTTAAGTTTAAGGGAACATTTTCTGTTTCCCAAGCCCAAAATAAACAAACCTGTTGATAAATTGTGATTTGATGCTGAATTGTCACAATACAACCCAAGTGGTTTAGGAATTACACGCAACCAAGGGACTATGTTGCAACATCATCAATCTAGAATAATTAAGTGGTAATGTTGCTGCTACTATCCAACAAACTATGAAAACTACCTTAAAAAGTAGGAATTTTCAAGTCAGTTTCTTTTGTCCTAATATTTCTGTGTCTTGTCCCTACATGAATAAACAGCATATATTCATACACAAAAGGATGGATTAGTTTGAACATACATCAACTTGAAAAGTTAAAAATGGATTTGATAAAAATCTTCAATTTACACTGGAAACTGATGATCCCAAATCAACAATTTATTTTCAATTACAGTCAGTTTACAGTAACTGAAAAAAAGAGTGCTTGAGGCTTTGCATCAATATATAGTCTTAAAGTTGTAATGTTTATTAATGTTCAAAACCCAAACAATTCCTAAACACTTTTGTATCAAAATTAAAATTTCAAACATTTGACAGGACAAATATTCAAATGCAACCCAACAATGAACTAAGCAGTAACGCTAAATTATTTTCCAAATCCTACTCAGCTTTAATTAATTCACTTAATCGCTATCATTAATAATCAATTCAAAACAAATTCAAAATAAAGCAAGTCACAATTCCATTAAAGAGATTTAAAAACTGTCAAGATCCAAAAAAGTGCCAAGAAAGATTGGAAATAAGAGACAATATATTTTGGGGGGGGTCATTGCCACAAAAAGGACAATTTTTGTTAATACATACATGTATTATTTTATATATACTATCATCAAGCAATGAGCATTATGTTTTATATCAGCCCATAACTACAGTACAGTTGGATCATGAAACAGTATGGTCTCTAATCAAAGTTCAGAGACGTTTTTGAATTTGTTAATTAATAAGTTAATATAGCTGCAGTTTAATGGCTCTCAAGGATGTTCTAATGCTTGCGTGCCACATATCCTCTTTGTAACATTTTTTTTTCTCAGCATATTACGATACAAAAAGCTCTGTCAATTAGAAAGCATAGCATGTGACACCTGACTGACCCTCTAACGAAACTCCCTTGTCACTCTGCATTTTCAGAAACTTAGGTTTGCCGTCCATAATCTTGTCGCATTTTTGCCAGCTAAAAACTTTTGGATGGCTCCCATCACAAAGAAGCAGCTATTAAATACAGCAATACACATGACAAATAAGTTTAAAATTCTCAGAATTGTTAAAGCTACATGAAGAAACATAAAATTCCTCAGAATGAAACAAATACATACAATTTATTATTACTGTACATTGTACATATATGTGGATTTTATTGACTTTAGTATACAAAATATATGGTTTATGAAAGTTAAAATTATAAGTTCACTCAGAAGTATGACCTACAATTTTTCATCACATAAAACAAAATTCATTTTAAAATTTTGAGAAACCAAACAGATTCTAAGCAACTTGTATTCCTCAAATTTTATTCCTCAAGCTTGTTTCCCCAGAAAAATGTTTTTTTTTTCTCACAAAAGAGAAACAGGCATAACATAGAAAGCAAATGAAATAGTTCTTCTGTTATTGTTTTTAAAAAGGAGGTACAGTCTGTCTCTTGGAATGCATCACATAAATATTAATTCCATTAATGGAAAGCTTTCCCCGTTCTCTTGGTTAGTTTATCTAAAATTGTTTACACTTACTGGAATTTCACAAGTCTATTTATCATAAACCAAAAGCTTTAGCCAAGGATTTTTATTTTTTAACATCATCTGTTACATCATCAAACATGAGCCTACCAAGTCATCACTCTGGTCACAAAGCCTGATGCCTAAACATCGATCAAACATTGAACAAAGATGATTAGAGGACTGAAGGCTAAAATATATGAAGAATGGTTGCAGGAATTGGGTATGTCTAGTTTAATGAAAAGAAGGACTAGGAGTGACATGGTGGCAGTGTTCCAATGTCTAAGGGGCTGCCACAAGGAAGAGGGGGTCAACCTATTCTTCAAAGCACCTGAAGGCAGGACAAGAAGCAATGGTTGGAAATTAACCAAGGAGAGAAGCATCCTAGTACTAAGGAGAAATTTCCTAACAGAATAATTAATCAGTGGAACAACTTGCCTCCAGAAGTTATGAATGCTCCAACACTGGAAGTTTTTAAGAAGAGATTGGATAACCAATTGTCTGAGCAAGGGGTTAGACTAGATGACCTCCAAGGTCGCTTCCAACTCTCTTGTTATCCTTTAGAATTCCTACTCTACAAAATACTAAAAACAGATATTAAAAAAATAAATACATATAGGAAAAACAGGAAAAGTAAACCACTTGGCAATTCTTATTAAGTAGCATAGAGGATCTAGCTACTCTACTAGTAATCACAGCCTGTTTATTTGATAATATATAAGAAATATCAAAATAATCTTGATATCCAGGAAGAGAGGTAGTAATTAGCACAAGTCACTGCATATATCTCCATAATAAATGTAATATAAGAAAGTATGACTATTTCAACAATTCTGTAGTCATAAAGACAAAAGCTTTCATTAAACAGTACATTATGAAATATTAACAAAGCAAGTGACAGGGTATTTAAAGCTTTTCTAGGAACTTGAGTACAATTAAAACAGTAAGATAATGTTAAACCCTGTGCTAGTCAATTTCAAGGTTTTAAATTTTGGAGATTCAATTTAAAATATTTATTTTCTCAATCCAACATATGCTGCCGAGAAGTCTTTTTAGGCCTCTCATAGCTCATAGATAACAGGAACTCTGATGACAGCAGTTTTCCTAATAAGGCCTTAATCCAAACTATCAGTAAATAGGATAGGATCCAGCTATCTGGGATTTTTTTTTAAACTTAAAGCACTAGTTTAATTTAACTTAAGCAGCAGCAACAGAATCCTTCAAGTGTTGGGGTTATATAATCTCCCAGGACTTGAAATAGATATAAAGTATTAGAACCATCATTAAAAAGCCACAACAAATAATGTTCTTCCTTCATCAACTCAGGAAATTCAGACAGCCCCAGGAGCTGCTGATGCAGTTTTACAGAGGAATTACAGGTAGTCCTCGACTTATGGCCACAATTGAGCCCAAAATTTATGTTGTTAAGTGAAACATTTGTTAAGTGGATTCTGCCCCATTTTATGATTTTTCTTGCCCCAGCTCTTAAGTGAATCACTGCAGTTGTTAACTTAGTGGCACAGTTGTTAAGTGAATCTGGCTTCCCCGTTGACTTTGCTTGTCAGAAAGTCACAAGAGGCGATCACATGACCTCAGGATACTGCAACCATCATAAATATGAACCGGTTGCCAAGAGTCTGAATTTTGATCACATGACCTCAGGGACGCTACAATGGTGTGTGAAAATAGGTCATTAGTCACTTTTTTTAATGCCGTTGTAACTCTGAATGGTCACTAAAGGAACTGTTTTAAGTCAAGGATTACCTGTATTGAGTTTGTATTTTGTACTTCTAGAATTGTTTGGTTTTCTACTACAACCAAACAGGACAGGTACAAACTCCAATGGATAGTTAGGACTGCAGAAGGAACAATTGCAACCAGCCTGCCTTCCATAGAAGACCTATATATTGAGCGGGTAGAAAGAAGAGCTGAGAAAATATCTACAGACCTCTCACATCCTGAACATAAACTGTTTCAATTCCTCCCCTTGTGATGCTGCTGTAGGGCTTTGCATGCCAAAACAATGAGACCTAAGGACAGTTTTTTCCCACTCATGCCATCACTCATGCCATCACTCTGCTAAACAGCTACGGTAATTCTATTCTATTCTATTCTATTCTATTCTATTCATAGATAGCCAAACTCTGTCCTCAACCCTCAGCAATCCATTAACAACTAAAACTTTGGATGTGGGATAAGATAACATTTGCCAGTTGCAAAGGATACATTTCTGTTTTCCTTCTTCACGTTTGAGGATTTGACAGAAAAATCTTAAACATTCACATATTACTCTCTCAAGCTTGGTGCAACTGGAAGATAGCATTAGCTTGTCTCCATAGCTGAGCTACTGATTAATGTCATATTTGCTGGAACCAAATAACCTGTTTTTGAGTAGGAAGGCAAAAAAAAGGGCTGCTATTTTGGGGAAGATAGTGTCATATAACCAGAGGTGGCATTCAGCAGGTTCTGACCAGTTCTGGAGAACCGGGAGCGGAAATTTTGAGTAGTTTGGAGAACCGGCAAATACCACCTCTGCCTCGCCCTCATCTATTCTCTGTCTCCCGAGTCCTAGCTGATTGGCTGGTTCTTCTTTTGTTGCCCTGCACAGGAGAGCCGAGCTGGAAAGCAGGTTAGTGGGGTGGGGAGGGAATGAGGATTTTATAGTATCCTTCGCTTGGAGTGGGGTGGGAATGGAGATTTTACAGTATCCTTCCCCTGTGACGCCTACCAAGTCACGCCATGCCCACCAAGCCACACCCACAGAACCGGTAGTAAAAAAATTTGAACCCCACCTCTGCATATAACATAGCATTCTTGCATCCTGCTGTAAGGTATTTATGAAGTGATACCAAACCAACATATATATTATGTGATAAAGGTGAATCTGTGCAGTGATACAGATACCATTGAGAAAGTGCAATTCGGAGTGCTTGTGTGTATATAGACTATATCTGAACTGAACAGTCCAAGCTTTTCTTAACCCTGAAAAAGACAGAACTGTTTTAATTAAGCCTGGAGCATCTTTGTGAGCCAGTTATAATGATAAGCACAAAGACTGAATCGTCAATCCCAATTTTGGGATTGCTTAGATCACCCTTTATAACTGCAAATACTGAGACATATATGCTAACTAGTTGGCACTCTAAATCCTTCCATAAAAGTTTGATCTCTGAATGCATGTAGTATGAGAGTACAAATAACCAAGTAATAGATAGAAGTGTTTAAATTACAGAAGTATTATTATGTACTCAATGAGCACTACAAGGATCTTTAAAACCTTCTGCTTGAAAATCAGTAGAAACTGATGGCACTAAATCATCCTTGTGTCTTTACATAGTTAATGGTTTGTTCTTTAATAAATCTGGCCCCAAAGAGATTACTTTGCATGTTTATCTCTTAAAAAAGAAAGATTAAATTTTATCCCTATAAAACTATGATGGACAATCTGCCTCTACAATCTTTTTCTGAAGTCTTCTCTGATCAATGGTTGAAAATTGATGGCATGGCTCCCCGACACTTTAGGGCATGAAATTCACAATAATTGTAGAGTAGATAATTTAACTTTTTCTCCAAAAAGAAAAAAAAAGTCCCCAACTCCCCATTCCAAACCCAAGAAGCAGAATCATTGGATGATCTATAACACCACATATAAATTATAGCCTTTGGTTTCCATTACATGTGATCCCTTCACAAAATTGTCTGCCTGTGCTACAAAGCTATCTCAATCAGCCCCGGACAAAAACAGAAAAATTAGTAGTTTGCAAGGGCAAAACTGAGAATCTTTCAGTATCTTGTGCACTCAGATTTTTTTTTAACACGAGCATGTTGTCTTAAAACTTAGGGCATGAGCCCATTCTACCTGCACAGGAAGTAGAACTTCAAAGCTACAAAAACAATGTCAACACACAGAGGCATAAATTATTTCTTTATTCATTTGATTTAGGTGCCAACTGATTTTTGAAATACTCTGGGAAGCTCACAATAAACATACAGAACAAAAGTATCATATTAATAAGAACAATGTAAATAAAAACAACCTGGAAAAAGGAACAAGATGGCAAATATGACCAACAACACGAAAACAGCATAACCCAGGTTTTAATATTTTTTAGTTTAAAAAAGTTGTTTGTAACTCGCCTTACTTATGCTGGCTTATGACTGTAACAAAGATTTGATTGAATTATATAAACCATATTTGAAGATTAATATACACAGCTGCTCAGTCTCAATAGGATTGAATTGGAGCTGGTTCCTCCTCATCTAGGCCCATATACAGCCTGCAGGCACTGGGAGAGACCCCCGGACAGCCTCACAGCTGGCCTTTATAACAGCAGAGAAGAGTCATGGTTCCATACAGGATAAAGAACAGTCAGCTATTTTCTCACCTTCTTATTTATTGACGTCTGAGCTCTCATCTTTCCTCCAAAATTCCTGGATTCTGTGTCACTAACTTAACTCACTTTCCATTATTAATAAAAACAGAATCTTCAGGTGACTAAAAAGGGCTTTTGTAAAACAGCTGATACTTGCAGATCTGTGAGTTGGCAAACCAGGGAAAATAGAATATGTGAGCTGTTAGATTTTTGTGGTCTCATTTGTAAGAAGTATGGACAGAAAATAGTATTTGTGGAAACATCTGGCAAGCCTGTAGGCTTTTTTTTCTTTTTTGAAAAGGTAAACAATCAAGCATTTTCCCTTCAAATATTTGTATAAAACACTGAAGGAATTTAGTTTTTTTCTCTGAAAGCAAAGGTGGAGAACCTGTGACCTTCCAGATGTTGTTGAGCTCTAAATCTAGCACCCCACATTACTGTCCATATTGGCTAGGAGCGTGGCTGGGACATCTGGAGAGCCTTGTTTTCCCTATTCCTGTTTTAAAATCAGGCTGACCATTTCCACTCAGACTTTCTGTAACCTTCTTCCAAAAATTAAGATAGCTACATGCAAATAGGAGCTCTTTTTTTAAAAAAAGAGCAACAGTTGAGCAGGCTAGTTTTAAGATAAAATTGTAATACATGAAAACACTGGATATTCTTTTTGCTGGTGATCTGAAAAACACAGCTGTTCAAGAAACAGATTTGCAAATGTTTATGTTATATATATTGCCTTGGAGAAGGGCAGCCACTGACGTGAGCACAAACTGAGGAACAGAGGAAAACTACCTTTAAAACACCTCCCAATGGAGCCCTCCAGTGGAAGCATACTAGATCTCTTTCTCCTTACAAGTCTTGTTCCTCTCTCTATTTATCAAATGGAAGCCAGAAAATAATATCATGTATGATCTGAAATATCATATGCTATGGTGCCGAAGAAGAGAGGGGCCAGCAGAACAGGAAAGCAAAGATGGGATTGAAAAAATATTTACACTGAGGATTTCAATCCACAATAACTGGAATGATGTGTGACTAATACATTCTGATACAAAGGAAGGTTTTTTTTAAATGTCAACATGAAAAAGTACCAAAATTTCAGAGTATTTTAACATGCTTTTATTAAATATTACTTTTATTTTATTTTTTTGCTTTTATGGCCAGATTTTCTTAATGACCACATGATCTTAGCAACTGCAGTGATTCGCTTAACAACTATGGCAAAAAAGATTGTAAAATGGGGTGCAATTCACTTAACAGCTGCCTTGTTCAGCAACAGAAATTTTGTTGAAATCAGTTGCTGTAATTCAACCTTATACTTTTGAGTTTTACTGGTTGTCATTCTAATGTTAGCTCTACTGGGAATGTATTCCATTTAGAAAAGAAATATAATGTCTAGAGGAATAAAAAAAATTATATCCAATGTTTGAATCAGCTTATTTGATTCCAGATTTCCACTTCATAATTATCTTGTACTTTATACATGTTTTCTATATCTTCCAACACTGATTAACAAATATACATTTTAATGCAATTTTAAAAATCAAGTTAATTAACATTTGAGCTAATATGGAAGTTACCTACTGAAAAGTAAAAAAAAAATCTGTGGAATATTCAATTTGCTTACTTATTTCTTGATTATTTATTTACAGTCAAGGTTATTGGTTCACAATATTTTTTATGATTTTTTTCCAGAATATCTTCCTCTTTGGTTCTTTGATGAAGAAGCCAGAACTTTTGTCTTTCATGTCCTGTCTTTCCCGAACAAATAAGTTATATCAAAACCCAGCACACCCCAGTCTTCCATTTTTTATTTCTGATTTAATTTTCCAGAAAATTGAGACATTGCTTTTCCCTTTAATATATATAACAAGCCTTGATAAGCAGATATGGAGAATTTCTTGTTCAAATCTAGAATACAGAAATTCACTGCTTTCCTCTCTTCCCAACTAGTAGTGTATAGGCAAGATAGAGAAAGCATGCAGTGCGGGGCCATCAGAACTTTTTCCAATGCATTAATAGCAGCATTGCTCTGAGTTTCATGCTTAGAACAGAACAATCGGCAACATTTTGAGCCGCTGCTCAAACTGCTTTTCCCATCAATGGAATTAGATTTTGCCTCTGGATTTTCTTCTTCTTCTGCAGACCCTGGTCTGTTCTGGCTTATTTTCAAACTTTATATTTATTCTACCAGCTTCTCTCCCTTTGACAAATGTGCTCCTAGGGTCAACTTATCCTATAGAACTACCAATTGTAAATAATTTAATGCTAACTATAGCCCTATGATCATTTTAAAAGCCAACTTTTATATTTATTAATATTTGCATAAAAAGAAAAGTGCAATCTACTGAACAATATAATCATTATTTGGGGAAAAGGCATCTACTCTTTTGGAACAAAGTTCTATAATGAACTTTGATCACATCTAGAAGTATCATTTAGAAGTATCCTAAAAACTTTGCATATGTTATACATATGCTCCAATAGGATATAAACATTTAAATAGTCATATATTTATAAATACATTTTAATTCCTCAAATAATGGTCTCCAGGTATGACCTTTACATTCATGAAGTTCTATTCCAGAGTTAAATCACAAATAATAAAACTATAAATGTCAAAATCTTGAATCTATGGGAATTGGGCTTGTTAGATTCTGAAACTTATGGTTGTCATTATCCTGCCACAAACACTTTCTATTTCTTTCTCCCCAAATGGATTACCTGTATAATGTATCTCCTCATCCTTCTCCTTGCTTGGTCATAGCAATCTAGTGCAAAGCTCCATGTAATTTCCATGCCGAAGCTGCCCTTCTGTTTAGTAACTTGATTGGCTAGCATTGGAGGACAACCATCTCATGCCTTCTAGTCCTTCCTACATTTTCCTCTTGGTGAACAGGCCTCTTGATGAAGCCACCACCCTGACAAATCACTTGCAGTGATCAGTGATTCTCAAACTATTTGAGGGTAGCCTTAACATCTAGCAGGGCCTTTGAAAAAAACCCATGTCATAAATAAGGGTGGTAGCTCTTAAACAATCACCATTGTTATTAAGACCATAAACTAATCGACACTGGGGATGAGAGTATAAGGAGCGATGACACTTGTGATGTCAGCTCCAAAATGAGAAGGCTATATCCGGCCACTCCCTTATTTTTGCTAAAAAAATTATAGGGGCATCGCAGAAACATACAGATAAGTCTAGGTTACCAGTTGGCAAGATCCCCAGCTGGAAGACATTTCTCTGGTTGTTTTCTCAAAGCTCATGTTCTTTACCTAGTGTGTGGGCCCAATAAATCATTTAATTTTTTTCCAAGAATTAAGACTTTTATTTGAAAATAAAAGGTTACCTAGAAGCAAGTTTCAAAATGGACACAACACATCTTGGAGTGAGCCTCTTTTATACAATTCTGAACAGCTTACATCACTGTAAACCAATCATGAAGAATAATGTTTTACAGTACATTCATTCCCAGTAGTCATAGAAACATAGTTCAACTAAAGGTTAAAAGGTATATTAGGGCTTTTCTCTTATCAATAGCATTCCTGCACTAACAAGTATTCCTAAGTAACCAGTAACTAAGGTCTTATCACGTTAACAGGCATTCCTAAGTACAAAGGCAAATGGTCTGGTTTTTCTCTAGTGCCATCATATCTACGCAAAAAATAGGTTAACCAAGCAGTGAAGGCACAAAATACCATAGCTATAGCTATGTGCTAAATAATGTATGAATTAAAATGGATTATCAATACATAAATAAAAACATGAATACATTGAGTAAAAAGCACTATCTCATCACTCCCCTCCCGTTAAGGGTGACCCAATGTCAAAATACACAAGGTCACATACCTCACAAACAGATTTGCTGGTGTTGTGTTTCTAAAAGTTAGACTGTTAAAAAGGAGAACAAAAAGAATGATGAGGCTCACCAGCCTATTTAATGGACAAAAGTGTCAATAGAAAACCACTGATTGATCACCATAATATTATGGTTTATTTTAAAGCAAGTCACAAACTTTGGGGACAAGAAGACATCAGGGTGGGAAGGAGTTGAATACAACAGCATGTCATAAATTCAACACACACACAAAAATACAAAAACCAAGTTTTTAACCACCCCAAATTTGATAACAAGATATAAGAGTGTTCCATAATTCAAAAAAGGAAACATCAGTGCGCAGTGATATGCCAATTAGCAGACTGCTTAGGGATTACTTGAATCTCAGTGAGAATCTTACGCTGCTAGTCAATATAACAGCAGCAATTGGAGTTGATAAGAACACAGAGACTTCCCTGACTTGCTAAAAAAATATCCAAGGCCATATGGATTTAGATGGATATTTGTGAAAAGGAGGTTACTTGTAACTGACTAAGGGTGTCTGCTGTAACATTTGCATAAATCTCAAGAGATGCCAGAATATTAAGGAGGGCAAATTCCAATTCAGCAATGCCAGTGGAAAGCAAAAACCAGCGAAGGAAAGAATGCAAAGGAGATTGCCTTTCTACCAAGGCATTATGTATGGAACGGGGAAGACAGAAATGACGATTGTGGAAGGATGGAGAGGGCGGAGCTGGCGTTGTGACGATACGGCATGCGATCTTGGAGATCTGAGATCGCTGCCAATATCTTTGCTTCTGGACGGTCCTATCGGATCTAAACTGTCCCGAAGATACAGTAAAAGTGAAGAGCACATCCTGTCGATCCCAGGGATACCACAAAGTCCCTGGTAGATCCAGGAGAAGCTCTTCTTGCCAGCGGCAAAGAGGCAGCCATTAAAGCTGCTGAAGCTGGGACAGCTCCGAAACGGAAGAGAACAGAAAGAGAGTCTGCCGGTTTGATGAGAACTTTTTCTTTATTCTAAGATCTGAAAGGACACCCTAAGGAAAAGAAAGAATCTGTAAAAGTTTTGACAGAAGTGATTAAGCGGCAATTTTAAACAGGAATATCCAAGTAATGTTTTTTTTCTCATTGCTGGATTTTCTATACACGATCTTGTATTTTGAAACTGGACTGGTTTTTTCGTTTACATCTATTTTTTTCTCCTTTTTGATTTTGTAATATTTTAGGCTAGAGGTTCCCTTTAGTTATCTCTTTTTTTAAAATATCTTTTTCTTTTTTTATTAATTCTTATTATATCTTGCTTGGAAAAGGAGGGGGAAAGTGAGAGCAAAGAAACTTTGTAACACTGCCAACTAGAGGCTTGAAAATATTCTATTTCCCTGTGACCAGGCAAATAGACTTGAAACCAGAGATATTTTTATTGGGAATTTTACCTGAAATATATAGTTCAAGATTTGAAATATGTGGTTGTAAATGTATTAATAGCGGCTAGGATTGTATTTGCTAAAAACTGGAAAAATGAGAAAAGACCATCACAGGAGGAAATCATTAAGAAAATATTGGAATGTGCTGAAATGAGTAGATTGACATTTGAAATTAGAGAACAAGAGGATAAACAATTTTATAAAATTTGGGATCTTTTCTATCAATGGTTAGACAATAAAATACAGTAATGAAATATGTAGACTTTTAGAAAATAATAAATATATAAAGATGTACTTCTTTCTTATTATATCTACAAAATGATTTTAGGATAGATTTGGGATGATAATATGAACTGTTATAAAATAAACTAAGTAAATTATGATTATCTTGTAAAACATGAATGAATAAAAGTATAGTCAAATGATTGATTAATAATGATACTAAGGTATTTAATTTTTGATTGAAAATATGAGATTATATGCAATGTAATTGTAATTGAAGACTACGAAATGGGAGCACAAAACAATTTGTAAACCAACCGGCACACTGTATGTACACCTATGGAAGATAGCTTGATGTTTTTATGTTTTGTTTGTTTATATTTGTTTTTAAAAACCAATAAAAAAATTTTTAAAAATGACAATTGTGGTGCCACCTGGAAAAATGCGGTGGGGGCTATATACTGACAGCTGGAACCAGGTTTCCTAAAGTACACATTCCATACCATGTAGGAGGCAAATTTTTATGTGCAATATATTCACAAATCCAAAACCATCTGAATTATGAAACCGTCCTGGGTTTCAAGATAGCAGTCTTTATAAATCCAGGCACGCTTAGTGGTGTTATTCACAAAAAAGGTGTGTGTACATCCAACAGTCTTTTAGTTGCAGATTAGCAGCTATGTGAAATGACATATTGACAATGAACTTGTCTTAACAGTTGATCATGATGAAATAACTCCCACTTGGGCTCCAGTGAAGTTGTGGGAATCTTAAAAATCAACAAGGAAAAGGGATTTGCAGGAAAGAGTTTGATAAGAGTTTCTCATCAATATTGGTTATGCGCTCTAAGAAAGGCTTCCCTGTCATGGAAAAAATGTCAATGTGATAAAATAATCTATCCAAATCTGTGGCCACAATCTCTTGTTGAAAGCAACCTGGATGCAGCCTATATGACCAAGTAACAGTTTTAAACTCATGGCAATTGCAAATGGTGGCTCTCTCATATCATGACATGTTTTAAGGCAAGCACAGATGGGATGTTTTAATGCAAAAGGCTTTTCAGTAGTGTTGCAGGGCAGAAAAGAAGTAAAAAAGGAAATTTCCATAAGGCACATACCAATGAGCCAAAATTTTGCCATCGGATAAGTCAATATTTCTCATTGCTGTAAGGGAGCTAAAAACAATTTCACTTTTAGCAGTAAAAGCACTTGATTGGATTTTATCAAATGACCCACATCTGTACAAAGACCAATTAAGCCCTTCCTTATTGCCAAGTGGGATTGTAATAGACCCCAGGTGCATAGGGGTCTAAGCAGATCCTTAGCTGGAGACTTAGAACCACATCCCATCCAGAGCATGTAGATCAAAACAAAATCTTGCTACCTGGAATCCTATCGTGATAATTACCTCCTGCTGTTTTTAGTAAATCACTATCCCTAATGAGGGTGGTTGAGGAAGGCCAGAACTGGAATCTGGTATTTTAATCCTTCTCCCTGTCTAAAGGGATTTGTCTAATTTCAAAGGCTAAATACCAAAAATTCTATGATCTATTTAATAAATCTCAATAAACCTATAACACATGTGGTCTTCTTTCTTCTATAAACAAAGAAGGATGAAAAAGATGTATTATACTATCGTAAAATATGGGTAAGGCCCCAGATCACTACCCATACACCACTTGATTAAACAAAAACTTCAAGTGTTCCACAAGTTCAACTGTCCATTGATTTTGGACACTTTCTCCTGGTAGAGTATCTGGCTCTGCTGTCCATCTTACTGGTGTTGTGGATCCATAGCTTGACTCCTGCTAGTTTTAAGGATGCATGGGTTGTCAGTGAACCATATACTGTTTAAGCATTTCATTTCCCACAAGACATTTGAGTACCATGAGCACATAGTGCTTTCAGTGTAACTGTGGGTGATCCAGTAAAGAGTCAACAAACATTTCAATCTTGACTTTAGAAATGTCTCTTTGGGCAACTTCAGAATTTCCTGTACATGTTTCATACCACTACCAGCTTCAGTCATTAAAGCCTTCTCTTTGCACAAGGTAATCCTCCAAAAACATACCAGAATTTGTATAAATATTGACGGTCTTATCAGAGACTTACCCTGTGAGAGCATGAAACTTGGCAAACAATTCTGCTTTTTGATCCAGAGTGTGAGGGGATAGAGGGTTAGCTTTTACTATCCAACACATGCACATTTTGTGACCACTACATACCCTGCTCTCCTCCTCCCTAGGCTATATAGTGCTGCTCCATCCATAAAGTACTCCAGCTCTTCACTGAGTAATTGGCTATTTTTCAGGTCAGGGTAATTTCAATCACATGTACACTCTAATGTTCAAATTCTTCATACTTGTTCTGTGCCAGGAGGTTTGCTGGATTGAAGTGTTGTAATAGTGGCCAGGTGACAATAGAATTATCCAGGAGTATTGCCTGTTAATTGGCCATCCTGCTTGGAGTAAACCAGGGACTTTTCTATTCCAACATTGTTAACACAGAATGTGGCACATATACAGTCATTCACTGGGCAAGAGTTAACTTTTCTGCAGCTTTTACCAGAATACCCATGTCAGCAGTGACTTGTAAGCAAGCTGGCAATCTTGCTGCTTCTGGGTCCACCTTTTCTGGAAAAATATGCCATAGGGCATTGCCACCTGCTCAGCATTGATGTTAGTATTCCAGCAGTCACCCGCCTTTGTTTATGTACAAATAGCTGAAAAGGTTTTGTCAAGTCAGGCAAACCCAGGCAAGATAAGACATCAACTTCTGTTTAATTGGAAAGTAACTAGAGAAACAATATTCTGATTTACTGCTGTTAAATCCTGCATAAAGTAATATTCAGTGAAGTGGGGCTTCTTTACTGGTAATACTGGTGTGCTGAAAGCCAATATAAACTTCCAGATTAATCCACAAGTGGTAAACCTCTCAACTCAAAATCCCTTCCTTGTTTCCCATTTCAAGTTGGAAGGGCAGAGTTTCAATCTACTTGAACTGGGATCATGTACTTTGCTCTTCCTGGCTTTTCATTCACCCACATCCAAGGGACCATAGCATCCAATATGTCTGTTGGTATTTTATTTTCAACTTGAGCAACTGCAAAAGAACCACTTGCACCCTCCATCCCTGACCCATTGGCATGGCCAGTGTCATTTTATTCTCATCAAATGTTAAATCTGCTCATATCATGTATGTTATGATTGATTCTTAACGAATGTACCTTTTCTTTAGGTATACTGAGAGTATTTACACCAAGACAAATTCCTTGTGTGTCCAATCACACTTGGCCAAGTACTACTAATGAGTCATTAGAATGCAAAAGCTGGAAAAAAAATTCTCTATTACAGGAACTACAGGAAGATCTGGATTTGGTAAACATAATATTACAGGAAACAGGTGAACAGAGTTATGAAAAGAAAATTCTTTGTTTATTCCTAACATCTCCTTTAAGCAATACAAACACAGTCTGTACATATGAGCAGAACTAGAGGCCCAACAGTGGAATCAAACCAACAATATAATAGGACACTGAAAATGGGGATGTGCAGACCAATCAACTAGAACATTTACAGATGTTGATGGTGGTACAGGCTGAGAATTATAGCAGAAATAAGGAATATTAGGTATGTTCACTGCCTTGAGTTATTTATTCAAAAATAATAAAAGCAGCATAAAAATTTAATAAATAACCAAATAAATAAATGTCAATATATACACCTGTCATGAAGAAAGGCGTCAGCTTTGGAATCCAAAACATGCAAGTAATGAGTCTTTGTCCCATTACATCAGTCCACCCCACCTGGTCAGGCAAGAAAGATATGTCTTTGAGGGAGGTGAGTGATATAGAAATGTGAAATATAAATAAATATATTGCAGACCCCATCAATTAAATAATTCTGACTGGTGGGGTCTAGGAAGAAAGCCTCCTCTCCTGTTGCCTAAACCTATGGAACATTCTTCCCCCAGTAGTGAAACAGGCCCCCACTACCCTTCCAAAAAGGAGTTAAGACATGGTTCTATGACATTGTGTAGAGAGCCCAGGGGAGCACTCAACTATGGGGCTGGTTACTCTCCTGAAAGCCCACCCTACACTCTTTAACTAATGTTAAATCTCTTGCTTTTAACTTTTAGAAGCACAAATCACAAGACTACATTGGAGAAATCAATGATGCTAGGAATGGTTAGTGGAACAAGAAGGCACACTGGCTTGACAACATCAAAACTGACAAAAAGATGAACATCCAATATCTGAAATAAGCTGGGCTTGATGAGATAGCATGGAATCACTTGCCTATAAAGTTGCCAGGAACTGGACTCAACTAAATAGTTAAAACAACAATATATACTGTTTTATATTTTAACATTTTATTGTACACTGCCCAGAGTCCCTCTTTGAGAGAATGTGAAAAAATAATAATAAATAAAATGTATTAATGGGAAGAGTATTTCAAATTTCATTTTGTCATTATTTCAGAACGCAACAGCCCCACATTCAAGACTATTGTCAGTATTGATAATAGCTGTAGACATATTCATACTGGAATTTGTGTAAAGAGAAATATGGATTTTCAGTAATGAGGTGCATAAGGGACATTAAAAGACAAAGTTCATAGGAGACAACACCTGCCACTTGATCTTTGAAAGGAGATAGTTGTAAGCAACATTCTGATTTTGCTTGCTTCCTCAATCCACCCTAGTTTCCCCAGCTAGCATTAACTTGACTTGCCAGGTAAGAGATTATTCAGATTCCCTTTGAACCAGTGGTCCTACTATAATGTTTAACTATTGTAAGGTAACTTGGTTCCAGTTTATCTCACCCACAGAGGGTGAATGGAATTTAGGATTGTGCCATTCTTTCTAATATCAGTGTAGGTCTTTATTCTTTCAATGAGCACAGCTGGACAATTCCAAAAATTACAAAATACTTTCTACATCTTTTGTAAACTCTCTAGGTATACAGAAGTGTATAAATGTGCAAATTAAAAGAGAAAGCAGTGTTTTCAAACAGCAAAAGTTAATATCTAATGGGCTTCCAGGATAGACAACATTTTTATATATTTGTACAAAAAAGGAGTACAATAATTTACCACGGTGGGAATGTCTCTATTCTTTTCTAGACCCAATCCTTAGCCTGGGAACTAAGCCTGCAGCTGAAAATTGTTAAAGTATATCATGTTGACATTTGCAATTGGTTTTTTTTTAATTCTATTTTTATTTTATTCAAAAAAAAGTTAAAATACAAATATAAAACTCCAAAATGTTAAAAAGCAAAGAAAAAACACAAAACAAGTCATTTAAAAAGTGCATTAAAAACACTAAAGGATATACACATATTAAACCGCCCTCCCCCCCCCCATCCAGTTAACTACTGGTTAATATATTACAAATATATTAGTTTCCTGAAACTAATCGGGATCATATTTGGTTAATACTTATTTGGAAATACCAGGGCTATAGGCTAGATTGGGGAGCTAAAAAATCATCTTGGAATAAACAAAGCAAAGCACTTCTCATTGTTGCCCAAAAGATAATAGAACAGCAGAGATGGAAGGGACCTTGAGGATCTTCCAAACCCCTGCATAAGTAGGAGACCATTTACCATTTCAGACAAATGGCTGTTTTTAATTTTTTTACCTTAAAAACCTCCAGTGATAAAGCATCCATGACTTCTGAAGGCAAGCCATTCCATTGATTAATTGTTTTAACTATCAGGAAATGCACATGTCCATGATATTAACTTGAGGAAGTACTCAGTTTTTTAAACATATCAAAAAGTGTTTGTAGTATATGCTTTCATAAACTGAGCCCATTTCCTACTAGAACACAAGTAATTGGTGATAAACAATTTCACATAGATCACATCAAAAAGTTTGATTTTGTTTGCGCTTGAATGGAGATGACGGTTTCCAATTTAATTACTGCTTAATTAATCACTGTGCTTTTTTCCTACCTATTGAAGTTTTATGCAGAACTGTTTGCATTTCATGGCCACAGAAGTGACCTCATTGCTTATAATTCCTCTATAGCCACATACATCTTCCAACTAAGACTTAATGCAATTGATGGATTTTCATCCACGAAAACACATTTGCCAAACGAGGGTAATTCTTCATTCATCTGATAGATTTTACTACATTAAAGATTATGCTTAGTCTGTTTTTGCTTCACGAAAGTTGGATATCCTTCTGAAAAAAAACCCAAACTAAACAAAATTTATAACCAGTGGTAAAGAAATGTCCAATCAAGTTTAAGAACGGGCAAATATACATAAATGTTTCAGTTCATGGGAAAAATGCAAGGAAATGCAAATGACCTCGGGACTCTAGAGACGTTTGCTTTCCCTTGCATTGTCCATAAGTCCAGGGGATTCACCAAAAGGAATTATCTTAATAGACCAGGAAATTAGGCAGAGAGTAAATAAAGTTCAACAATATCTGGCAGAAATCATTACACACTGAAATACATACATAAAAGACTAATAAGAGGGTAAGGAATTATTGTTGCTACTAATATATGAAAGTTTTAGCAGCAAGGGTAGATGAATTGAACTATCTCCTATGCCGGGGATAACAATTTGGGGACAGTTGATTCCAAATGTGAAGAACACTCTGACAAAATAACTGTGGACAAAATGCTTCAGTGGAAACGCAAATACTTACAAAGTATCAGTTTAATACAATGCTACCTGCCACCCGTAGTAGTCTCCCTCTGTGGCACACTCCTACCCTCTGCTTATCTCTGTCCTGTTCCTGGGGCTAACATAACTGCAGAGCAAACTATTGCAACCTCTCATTATTTTTAAATCCAAGGATTTTAATTAAAAATTTTAATACAAGAAATCAGATGGGTCCGGCAGTGTGAAGAAGCCAAGAGAAGTGTCTATGAGTACATTTGTAGTGTGGGGGCACCATGTAGTGGATTAATGCAATACTGTGGCCCAAAGGACCACAGAAAGACCATTCTGGATAGTTTCAACAGATGTAACATGACAACAGATGTAATCCTAACAACCCTGAGGTACTAAATATTGTTTGTTTGTTAAGATTTATTTTATGTCTTTTCTCCAGAAGTTCAAGGTGGCCTCCACTATGCTCCATCCTATTTTTTGTCCACAACAAAAAGGCTAATTTGAGAAAACCAGTCCCAAAGTCACTCGGCGATCTATGGCTGAAAATGGTCCATTGCTCTCCCCAGTCCTAGTTAGCCCTCTAGGTAAAGAAAAATGTTAGTAAAAATCTAAATATATTATAAAGACCTTGTATATAAACCATACACCATAGATCAAACTATAAAAAACTTGGGTTCATTTAAGCATGGTTAAAGGGTACACATTTCAAGTATTTTCCAGTATCTCAGAGAACAAAAACAAGACCCGAATGCATCAAAAACCAAAAGCAAGTAATGGTTTTCGTCTGTTTTTAAACACACAGTGGATCTGGACAAGACTGGCAAGAGGAAACAACGCCATTAGAAAACTTAGTTCTATTATGCTTTAGTGTTATACCTGCTTATGTGGGAGTAAAATATACTGAACATACTTGCTGTTCTTTTGAAATGTTCATATAATTGGATTACAACAGATGTGCGGCACACAGATGCTTACAGTGCACAGGGATCTCACACATGACACATTATTGTTCAAATGACACATGATTTCCTGTAGATCGTTCACATCATGACATAACACAAGTAATACAAATTTCATAACTCACATCATTCGCTCCTAATGATGTCTATGCTGTGCATAATAATCTAGTAAATGTTCTTGTTAAGTATATATAAGCACGGTTTTATTTCAAATATTTTTAAAAGAAAATTTAATGTAGTTTATATTGTATTTGAGACTATAAAATGCACGGGCAAACATTTAGGGGAGTTGATTTATGCAATTATAAGTGTCATTTCCTATACAGAGCTACCAACTGAGTGGGATGTCCCTTGAAGCTTCGTTTCTACAGTTCTATTCTTCTATAAAGGATTCTTGTTCTCATCACAACTGGCTAACTATTAGAACAACCAACTTGTCTTTTGTGCTATACCAGGTGCACTGGTTGCCAGGTTATTTCAAGGACCAATTCTGAGTGTTTGTTTGTTTGATTGTTAAAGCATTGAACAGCCTGGAAACCATAATTTCTCAAAGGCTCTCTCCCTTCCTTACAAGAGCCCATTCCTCAATTCATCACTGCCATCTTTGCAACTTGTTTGATTAAATGCCATCTGGCCTTCACAGCAATTATGCCATATCTATGAGATCTCCTTTGAAGTACAGTACAGTATTTAAAATCGTGTTTCAAGTTAACCACTACAGCATTGGGCATCCCAGGATCTCCCCTACCTGAGACACCCCATGTTCCACCTAATTGGCATGTTCATTTCATGATTGCATTGGGAGAGCAGAGATGGGAGGGGTCATTAAGTGAGGCGGTTTAATGGAGCAGACTCCATTATGGCTATAACTCAAGGAGTACCTGCACAATAATCCAAAAATGAATTCCTTTTACAGGGTCTTGGAGGTAATCATATTGTATGTATAGGACATGATGAATTGTATTCACCTTTGATATGTTAAGACATATAAATTTATTATTGGTTCCAAATTTAGTTAATGAAAGTTCATTACAGCAATGACATGCAGTGTTTTAAATATTGATATTTGAAAAGATAGAAGTATTTTAAGTTATCTATAAATAAAAATTACAGCAAACAGGTGAATTGTATACTTTGGAAAAATGTTTATTAAAGATGGGAAAGGGGTTGAAGAAATTTAAAGTCATATGGAGTGGTCTAAGAAAGGCAGTGGGTAATATATAGTCTGTTATGAGGAAGGAAAGTTGAAAGAAGCAAAAATGGCTGTTCTGCCCATTTTATTATGTGGAAGTCAGGGTTGGAATTTGTCAAGAGAAGCACTGAAAATAAGTTGAAAGCATGTGAGATTGGGGAAATTAAGAAATATCTGTGGCAGAACAAGAAGAAAAGAGAATCATGAATGGATGTGGTTTGAATGCAGTAGTGAATAAACAGTATGAAAAAAAGGAGTACATTGAACTATTTTGGGCATGTTATGAAAAAGAATTACTTGCAAAGCAAAATACTGTTTACAAGGTAAAAAGGAATGGGTGAAAAGGAAAGAAGACCAAGAAAGTCGTGGTTGAATGGGTTGATGAGAAACTAAAAACTTAAAAGAACAAAAACCAATGTACAGACATAGTGGATGCAATGGTAGCTTCTCAAGACAAAAAGATATAAGTAAAATAGTGTTGATACAAACTAGAATTAGTTAGGCTTCTCTTTGATTTCTTATCTCCCACCTTCAATATTTTTCTGTTCTATTTTTTATTCCCCGTTTTGCATAAAGTTACTTACCTCAGAAAGGATGAATATGTATGTGTGCATGCATATAACATGTGTTTGAGAATACATTTTAATACATTCTAGTAGCTCCTTTTAAAGATTAAATTAACATACACTTCTTTAAATTAAAAGTAATAAAATTTTGTTTTGTTTTGTTTTAATCAAATATGTATGTATAGCAATTTGTTATTTTGAATTTCAGTAACTTTACATTGATGAACATCCATACATTGGAAATTGGGGGAGGGGTATCTGTGAGATGCATCTATGTCAGGTAAGCACCTTCTGATTTTGCAGAGAACATTTAGAGAAAGAATGTGGTCAATGGCCATAATGGGAATTTTGAGACCACAAATGTGGTCTTTTGGGGGGGAGGGGGGAGAGGTTATAGAGTTACCTGTTTACAAAAAAACATAGTGTCTGAACTTTATGGATCGTATCCTTAATGTTTTGTAGGTGACCCATAAAAACCAAATTTGGCTTTAGGTTCTGCCTCAGTTTACCTCCCCAATAAGCAACTGAGTCAAAAGATCATTTAAAAGCAGTTTATTAGGGTACCCTGAACCCATGTCATTTGCTCAACCAGGTACATCAGTTGACAGCAACATGATTTGATTATACGCTACTTCTACAATGTTCAGATTGTAAAGCCATACCCAAAACAGATCACCAGCCTTTGTCAATCAATGCAAAATTATAATGATGAAATACTGGTATTCTTGCCAACTACACGCACACCTGCTAAACAATTTGGGATGCATTGCCTGTGCTAAGATTACATACTAAGTTGGGATTTGATTAAATTCACATAATATGCTACATTATAAACCATTTTTGCATGCCATGTTGACTGAATTCACACAACAAATTAAGGTAAAAGCAGTAAGTACCAGCCAATTTTGGTTTTTATCTCTCTTCTAATCAGTTGAAGAGATCCTGACAGTGGTGGGATTCAATTTTTTTTACTACTGGTTCTGTGGGCGTGGCTTGGTGGGCGTGGTGTGGCTTGGTGGGCATGGCGTGGCTTGGTGGGCATGGCTGGGGAAGGATACTGTAAAATCTCCATTCCCTCCCCACCCCACTAACCTGCTTTCCAGCTCCGTTCTCCTGTGCAGGGCAACAAATGAAGACCCAACTGATCAGCTGGGACTCAGGAGGCAGAGAATAGATGGGGGCGGGGCCAGTCAGAGGTGGTATTTGCTGGTTCTCTGAACTATTCAAACTTTCAGCAACTGGTTCTCCAGAACTGATCAGAACCTACTGAATACTACCTCTGAATCCTGATCATGGTCCCAAAAGTGGTTCTGGATCATAGTATAGAACCAAGGTTAGTGAATGTGCAGTAATGGTGCCACAATTTTGGAATTCTTTCCAAAGAAAAGTGCTATTACTTTCCACACTAATTTTAAATAACAACTAAACACATACAGTACTTGTTTACTTGGGTGACTTAAATTTTCTTTTATTATTGTATGGTTGGAGTTGCATAATTTTTCTTCTATTCTTTTCTTTTAAAACATTTAATTTATGTCAAAGAACCTTTGTGCTGATTTCTAGGCTGCATTAGAAGGAAAACTGATATGCCAATGAAATTAGTAATAAATAATAAAATCAAGCAAATCACAGTAGCATGTTATGTGATCCCTATTACTGAAATAGCATATGACCATATAAGTAAACACCCCCAAATCTTCTCTGATCATGACTAATAAAAATGAGAATACTTGAAATCACAAATAAATCCCCCCCCTCCAATGCTACTGGTAATGTATAATTAAAGAGAAAACTTTTTGTCACTGGGTTGTATAGTCCAGGCAAATACCAGGATTGATTTTATTGGTAGTCAGTATCAATAAACTTGATCTGAGAACAGATAGCTACTTCTCCATACAGAAAAAATGCATGAAAGCCCCATTTGCAAATCATCCTAGATTCACTGCCAAGAATCTATAGTCACAAAATCTATACTATGTGCACAATAATTAAAAAAACAAGAAACCCCTTGGTATAATAAGAAATATTAGTACTTGGTAAAGATAGTTACTAATAACCCTTCAGTAACATTATAAAAATGGAACAGTTGCCCAGTCCTCAAAAAATAAACATATCCTTCTAGCCCGTCTGCTAGAAGTAAAATAATTTTTAGAACTGGAATTAGACTGATTTTGAATAGCATTATTCAGTCAAAACTTATTATCAAATCCTTAAATAGCCTATGCGTTTTTGTTTTCATTTAATATAGTTTCAGATGTTTCATTTAGCACTATTAGAAATAGCCATACTCTTTGAAACTGTTGGAATAATTGAAAGATTAGACTTTCCAGACTTAAGAAACAAAGGCATGGATTTTAGTTTGAGAACCTAACAAAACATTCTTCCAGGACCATTACCTTTTTTCTGTACGTGTATTATCTTGTTTACCCAATCAGTTTTAGTCCATCTACATTTCATACAGTTCAACTACTAGTACATCACCACTAATCATGAAGACTCTTCAGCCTGTAACTGATACTGAAGATATGATAGTATATCAGAACCATATAAGCTCTGGAAATGGAAACTTGGATTCATGTCTGACTTTAGCCACAGATTTATTTGTTTTTGTAAAATTAGACAAGATACAGTATGTTGCAATGTTTCTCTTTACCTCATCTTAGCAGTTTCTGATTTTTAAGAATTTCTCATTGGATTACTGAAATGGCTCTAGGGTACTGGCATGTAACCTCTCGTGTTACATATACTCAGCGTTAATGCCCCAAGTCAAAAAACAAGCAGAGAAGTAGCTATGTTGGTTTATTGTATTTACATGGTTTC
Organism: Pseudonaja textilis; assembly: GCF_049901715.1. Classification (NCBI taxonomy): domain Eukaryota; kingdom Metazoa; phylum Chordata; class Lepidosauria; order Squamata; family Elapidae; genus Pseudonaja; species Pseudonaja textilis. The sequence continues at coordinate 163,644,162 of NC_141991.1, read as the reverse complement.
CACTTCCTCACTCATTGATTACCTGCTTAATTCACTGTTCAAGTTTCACATAACTCACTGAATCAAACTCATCATCGGGGCTGGGTTGACAAAACATACTTATCTAGTTTATCATTGAGACATGGACACTGTACTGCTATCCTACTACAGGGACCTTAGGAAGAAGTGCATTTTGAAAAATAGTTTTGGAGAAACAGTGGAGGATGGTGAAACATCTCCCTCCACTGGACCAGGTCACCAGGCTTTAAAGAAAAATATATCCTATGTATTATATAGATTTTGACCTATAGTTTTCATTCCCAATATTATCAGTGGGAATATAAGTATATTTTATAGGAGAATCCCTACAAAATACGATGTATTGAGTATGTCAGTGAGGTAAGCACACTTCTATAGGGTACAAACAATAGGAGCGTTCAAGAATACTAATCAATTAAATTACCAAACCGGTTTGTATCACCCAAAGTTTGTTGAATGACGGTATAGTTCCCATTACTTAATTTATTTTCACTTTCATTTATACCATACTTTCATTTGCCAAGGTTTAGTGTTATTGCTGTAGACTGTGCAGCTGTAGGAAGCTAAATATGAACATGTCTCATTTTAAAATATCTGAGGGAGAAAAAACCATCTTGGCATAGTGTGTCAGGTTTCTGCCCACCTTAGAAGCACATTTAATTTTCTATACTATCTCCATCAAATCTTACTGGGGCCAGATATTCTTAGGAAAAGGTGGTCTTTTCTTTCCTTTCTCCCTTTTTAGTAATTCATTTTGCTGTCAAGAACCACACAATGCTTTAGATTCAATTCCAAAAATATGTTCATGGGGAATTCATGGGGATGAGTAGTGTTTCAGTGTGCAACTTTTAAAGCAGCCGCTCTTTTCCTGGAATCCATGTCAAAATTCAAGTCAACCCTACATAACACAAATTTTAAGGAATAACATTGGAGTGGAATCTTAAATGAACCTACCTCTCTATAAAAGAAGGGACTTTTAGAACTGCCTGCTTTATCTCCTATAAAGTAATGAGAGTCAGTCTTTGAATATCATTTTTTGGGAAATGCTGGAGCAATAGTGTTGTTTTGAAATTTTATCTAGCTTTAGGTCAGGATCTTCAAACTTGACAGCTTTAAGACTTGTGGACTTCAATTTCCAGAATTCCTCCTCCAGTCATGTTAGTTCAGGAATTCTGGGAGTTGAAGTCCACAAGTCTTAGAGCTGTCAAATTTGAAGGCCCTTGCTTTAGAAAGTCCTCTGAAAATCCTCTTCGCTTTGTTTCTAAAACCCTAACCCATAATTGGCATTACTAGAAGAAAGGATATGCCTTATCTGATAGCCATGCAGATATATCCTGTAACAATACCCTGTTTCACAACTTCAGAGTAGTTCTACAATAAAAAAACACTAGAGTTACACAATAAAACAATGAAATCTGCTCACAGTGTAGAAAGGTTTCACGGTGATAATATCATGAACTTTCTCTTCCCAGACATGATAAAAAGTGAAGTAAATAAATACATATAAAGATACCAAATCTTACTAGTTCTGAAAATAAATCCAGATTAATTATAGTTTTAAAAAACTTTTTAAATAGTCTGTTATACTGTAGGTTACAATATGTTATAGAAACCTTATTTTCTTATTTTTTTAATCTAAGTAGTATTATTTTTATCTAAATGGCATAGTGTGTCAAAAGTTATCTATAGAAATCAATGAAGAAACCTACAGATATATTTTAGAAATATTATTTACATGGGGAGTATCCCAAGATAAAATTATTCTCTTCCTGAATATGCCTGTGTGTATTGTTAATGTAGCTAATTGCAACTGTCTTACCAACTTGCCAAAACTATGAGTAACATTTTTTTTCTGGCACAGTCAACAAGGAAAAACAAAGTTTCTCTCACAAATCAGCATCAGGTCATGGTGCTCCAAGACTGAGTTTTGAATGTCTGTCACTCTATCGGTTAAACAACTGCATTTTACAAAGACAAATATGTTATTAATTTCAAAAGATAGCTACCATGTTCATAGTATTAGCTTGTACTATCCAAACATAGATCTAAGCTGATTGTGAATTTATTAAACATTCTAGAAATGTACAACTTTTAAAGAAATGCAACTCTACCTCTTCAAAATTACATGAAGGATAAGTTTAAACACTATTTATTTACATACACCAACACACACACACACATATATATGGGCATAAATTCCATTTAACTCAAACCTTACTTCTGAACACATATGTGCAAGATCGCACACCTAGAAAACACGCACCTCTCTGGAAATATTTATTCCAAAGCAAACATATACAGGACCCAGGCTGCTAAATCACGGGATACTGCTAACCTGCAGCTGTAAATGATCCATGACTAACCTCCTTTTTAGTTTATTTTATTGGTCCCCCCGCATATGACATTGCGGATTAAAATTTACTCAAGATCTTCTGCAAGTTTTCCGCATCTTAACTCATCGGAAAAGAATGCGCTCGATACGTTATCTATTAATCTGGGCGCCTGGCTTTTTAAAGGAATACGCTGCTTTAAAACCAGCCGATTGCTGCGGACACTAGATCCTGGAAGCCCAATCTCTACCAACTTCTAGAATCGCCAGAAGTCCAACAGCGATGCTGTTTGGAACACTCGAAACTCCTTTCGCTTTTTGCAAAGGTTGCGCAATCTCTCTCGCCACCAAAAACGGAGCCAAGTGTCAATGGGCACCGCAGGCGGGTGTTATGTCCGTGTGTGTCAGAAAAAGCCCAGCACCAACGAGGCTGCCCGCTCAGAAGTGACGCTTCTGATGCCCCGAAACTTTTGCCCAGGGTTCCCCAATATATCGCCGTGGCGCGCCGTGACACCGCGCTGGAAAAAGGAAAGTTTTTCCCACCTCCACCCCCCCACCCCCACCCCCTCAGCCCAGGACGGCCAATTAAACCACGGCCTCTCCTTTTCGGGCAGGTACCTCTTCCTCTTGCAAGTTCGGCTCGGCCGGGCTGAGCTCTTGCTCGCTTTTGCCGCTGTTCATTGTCTCCTCCGCCGGCCCGAAATGCCCTCTTCGCCTCGCCTCGCCTCTCCGCGGCGCGTTTAGGCTGAGGGGGTCACAAACGGGGAGGCGCGGCGAGCGAGGCGAGGCGAGGGAGGGGGAAAGCAGCGGGGCTCGAGCCCAGGCTACCACCACCAGCTGCCCTCAGCAGCATGCAGGGGGTTCTGGCGGAATGGCGGCACGGGAGCCCGAGCTTGAGGCGGAGAGCGGCTGGCGGTCGCCGCTGCTGGTTCCCTCTGGAAGAAGGTGGGGGAAGAGTCCCAAGCTTTGCCTTTTGCGCGCCTTTGCTCTTTAGTTGGCGGAGTGGGTGTCTCCCTCGCCTGGCGCTGACTTCTTGGGACGACGCGGGGCGCGGACGAGCGTGGAAAATAAGACTCCCCCCTCTGAAAGCCCCCCGCGGCCGGAGCACGTGAAGCGACCTCGAGGCTGGAGATTTGGCAAAGCAAAGAGGGAGGAGGAAGAGGAGGAGGCGCTTCGAAGGGTGATAACTCTGGAAGCCTCCTGCCTTTGCTGAAGGCTGAGGAGCCTATCAGCTGTCCTGGCTTCTCCTGCCTGCTTCTCTGAGGGCCCCTTTCAGGCTTCAGGCTTTTGGAAGTAGGGGGACAAATTTTGGTTGGATGCCATGATGGCATGCAGGTAGCCCTTGACTTACGACCACATCCGAGCCCCAAATTTCTGTTGCCTTTGTTAAGTGAGTTTGGCCCCCATTTTACACTCTTTCTTTCTTGCCACAGTGGGTTAAAGGGAATTGCTGCCAATTGTTAGGAAAGCCCATTGTGAAATGAATCTGACTTCCCCATTGACTTTGTTGGTCAGAAGGTCACCAAAGGATCACCATAGTGCAACTGTCATAAATGTCAGTCAGCTGCCAAGCATCCGAATTTTGATCATGTGACCATGACAGTGGTCTTAAGTGTGAAAAATGGCTATAGATCGCCTTTTTAAAAAAAACTGCTGTTGTTACTTCAAATGGTCACTGAATGGTTGTAAATTGAGGGCTACCTGTACTCCCACAAAATGGCTGCCTTGGGAGCATGGTCAGTCACAAAACTCCTGCTTCTTGAGAGTCGAGCATGTGATGTTGTTCCCGCTACCCACTCAAGGTTGTTTCCTTCCTGCACTGCTTCCTGTCACCTGGATTACCTCCGTCAACGTTCTTGCAGGTGGACACATTTCTAAATAAAACTGCAGCTGCCCACCCCTTTTAATTTCCAAGAAGGCCTCTGGTGTTTACTTTAACATGCATTTTGATCCATAGTAAAATATTGTGAAGCTGAAGTGCCTGCATTTAAAATAGGTATTCCAATTTACATTTTGAATGTGCATTTCCCTTCTCTCTCCCTCCCTGCCTCCGCTCTCTCTCTCATAAGGTAGCTGAAGATATTAAGATGCAGCTTTCTTTCACACACACTGAATTTACAAACTGCAAGGATTTCAAAGGAGTCGCATGTTCTTTCCGATCAATGAATGAAAAAGTCCCAGAGAAAACTGAAGTAAAATCATAACACAGTTTCCCTTAGTAATTGCTTCACTTTACAATTGAGTTGTTAGACCCAATTATGGTCACTGCACAAGAACCACCTATAGGTTTTTTAAAAAAGAATTTACCAATTCACACTTCTTTCAATCAGTAGTACTTAGGATTGTTCTTCAAGTGACATTGATGACTTTTATACTTTTTCTTAGTGATAAATTAGAACTAATTCTAAAGCTATCATTAATAAAAGAGAAGCTAATTATTTTCAAAATATGTGTCAGAATATGCTAACTTGGTTTAGGTAGTAAATTTAGACCCGAACCTATAATGTCCCGCCACAAGGGAGATTACCCACTGCAGCTCTATACAATTCATGACTCTGCCTTCTAATCAGTTTCTGGGCAATATCACATCAAACATGATGAATAATTCAAAACATTGGCAATGTAGGATTGTAGAACAATTATTCATCCTCAGACATGATCTCCTTTTTGGCTGTTCCTGAGAATAATTTCTTTGGGCATGCCTTTATCCAATCAGTGGATATATTTGGATCAGGAACTTACAGAGAAACATAGGAGGGAGATGCCCTTGAGAAAGAATAAATCATAATCTATACATATTCAAATATACATTCCTCTCCCTGAAGTAAAGTATGACTCCAATTCAGAAAAAAAATGAATAAGATGTGATGTTTAGAAAACAATGATGTAATCATGTTGGTTGGGTTAAGTTCATGACCTTCCCTGTTATTTTTGATTATATTTTCTAAACATTCCAATAAATAAATTGATTCACTTTGCTTAAGTCTTTTGCTCTAGTAGACTTCACGGTGAGGTTCATTAATGTCATGCCTGTCTTTCCACCACTAAAAATAAATCTAGATTATTAGAACGGCTCAGTAATGATTCTTTATTTCTCTGGGACTCTAAAGAACATGCGGTTCCTTTGAAATCCTTGCAGTTTGTAAATTCAGTGTGTGTGAAAGAAAGCTGCATCTTAATTTCTTCAGCTACCTTATGAGAGAGAGCGGAGGCAGGGAGGGAGAAGGGAAATGCACATTCAAAATGTAAATTGGAGTACCTATTTTAAATGCAGGCACTTCAGCTTCACAATATTTTACTATGGATCAAAAGAGTGTTTAAAATAGGCTCTTTTAAAAGTTAAAAGAGATCTAGGAGGTGTGACATTGGACTCCACAACTGGAAGTTCCACTGTTCTTTACTAAAAGCCACCATGAAAGAAGTGGAAATTTCAAAACAATTTTCTATATAGAGGAAGATTTTAGCCCTTTCCCCCTCCAAGCCCCCCTCTTCCTTTAAAACAGTTATTTGTCCCACATGATGAAATATATGCATATGGTTCCCCCAGTCATGGTTATTATGAAAATGATGTAGACAGGTGGAAGAATTTAAACCAGCTCCAGATTAGAACTCACCCTAGCGGTTTTGCTATTTTCTGCCTAGATATATATCTCCCCTGTATATACATGTACAGAAAAATACTGGCTAAATTTTAGTCCATATTCCTCATTCAAGTGTGATGTATCAGAAGCCAGATAAGTCTTTCTGTTGTCCTCATGTAAGAGGCATTTACTTTGGGTTACACTCCAGAATTCTAGAAATTAGGGGAGGAAATCAATGAAAGTTCCCTCAAAATTCCTTGGCCATGATACAAAAGTGACATTTCAAACAAGATATCACATGCTTAGCAATCATCTCAAGATTGCTAAAAGTACTGGAGATCTTCAAATAAATCAGATCCATATACAGTAAAAATGAATGGCAAATCACTGCACATGTCAAACAGTACTGCAAGGGAAAAGAATGGGAGATACTAACCAGCATTGAATGGTAATCCAGGATCCAATGCTTTAATGACTCCCCCCCGCCCCCCGAACAATAGCAGGATCAGAAAAGAGTCAAGGGGGAACATTAATAAGTGTGGAAAGGGAACTTCACGAAGAAAGTAGTGTCACAAAAACAGGAAAAGCCATAAAACAAACTTACATAGGAAAATGAATCAAATAAAAAGGTATTAAAGAATCCCTATAGACAAAAGCCTAAGTAATTAAGAAAACTAGACAAATAAGAAAAGGAAACAAAAAGATAATTTAGAAAACCCTTACAAACGCAGGACATACCAAATAAGCAAAATAAACAGACAAAAGACACAAAATATAAATTACAAAAGGGACAGACAGGAGATTGCCACAGAACAAATATGAAAAACTATCTTAAAGCTAAAAGAGATTAGAGAAAACCAATAATACAATCTAGCCACCCTGCGGAGTTTGCCTTCTGCACCCCTCAGAGTTTGCCCTCCAGTGGGAATAAAGACAAACTCAAACAAGATTTGAAACATTAAGCACAAATACAAACATTCACACAAAATCAACTTACAAAGGGAGAAAAGGGTATAAAAAACCAGGGACTTACCATAAGAAGCTAGCTAGCCCAGGAACGCAGACTTCTCGCTGTCCCCCACCTTCCTGAAAAATAAAAAGATCCAGCTTTCAAGCAGTTGTCCATATCCTTGTGCCGGAGCTCTCCCAGCAGGAAAATCGAATCCTTGAAAGAAAGGCATTTTGACACCTTTCAACAATTAGCGACCATGAAGGTTTCCCAGCCAACCCTGCCACTAGACTGGGCCCATGGATCCAAACCCAGCCGGCATGGACCTTCTTTGTCCAGGGACAACATCCACGGACCCAGCCCGGAAGGTATAGGGTAGTAAAGGGAGTCCTTGGGCTTTTCCGCTCAACAGCTGCTTGAAAGCAGGTGAGTACCGCTTCAAATTTATAACCTTACTAGTGAGGGGAGTGGAAGTGTGAGTGGACCAGGTGTGTGATTGTGGGTTTTCTCTGTGGAAACAATGGGACCTCACCTCCTCCGTGATTGCCAGCCGCACCCCAGCCAGCTGCTAGCTGAAACACGAGCCGTGACCGGCTGGATTTGGGAACGCAAGGGGTGATCACAGAGTGTGAGTCCTTCTGAAGGACGTAAGAAAAACCGAGCAGGCTGCAAAAGGAACTGGTGTTAGGAGATAAATAAAAAGCAGAGGACAAATAGTCCCGGTGCATCCCGCAAGCAAAGCCCTGTGCATTTAGAACGGGCCCGTACCGGCTGCTTGCAAACAAAATTGGAAATAGTTTGTCTAAAAAAAGCAGAAAAGGTCCTTCCAGATCCTTACCTTTAAGGGAGAGCTGAAAACTGATGGCTGAGTGTAAGGAGGGGCCCGTACTGGAGCTGCTAGGGGGCAGACAGTCCTCCGAGATCCCTGTTTTTTAGGAGGGGGGTCTTAAAACTGATGGCTGAGTTTCCCTAAAAGAAAGGGGCCCGTACTCCATGTGTAGGGAAACCGGAGTCCTTTCCAGACCTTTTTTGTCTGAAAACTGACGGCTGTAGCCCGGCTAAACAAAGCAATCCCCACATCAGGCAGGGAATATGGAATATGGAAAGTTGTAGCTCGAGGGCAATGTAAGAGACCCCCTTGGATAAATTACTTGAGGCTTGGGATGAAAGGCAAGTGCCTGTCCTGACTGGAATGCATAAAAAAGAAGCAAAAAGAATTTGCAAAAAGTGGGCTTTATTGAGAGATGACACGGGTAGACAAATTTGGCCTGATAGCGGTACTTTAGATTATAAAACCCTGAAAGCACTTAGAACACACATTAAACCCAGCCAAATACCCTATTGGTACTGCTAGGCTGAAATGGCTAGGGCCAAAGACCTGACCGAGGGAAAAGATCATGAAAAACCTGAAACCCATTCCCTGGAAGGAAAGACTGAGGCACAGATTATGGCTCCCCTTTTAAGCAAACCAGTGCCAGGCAGAAATAGGGGACAATTAGAATATGTTTTTACTCACACTCCCTTCTCTGCCTCTGATTTGGTCATCTGGAAAAAGGATATCCCAGCTTTCTGGGCTGATCCTCAAACAGTAATTCAAACCCTGAAATCTATCATAGACAGCCATAATCCATACTGGAGTGATATGACTCAGCTGCTACAAGTCTTTCTAACTAAAGATGAACTATTAAAACTATTTGAAAAAACAGACCAAATAGCTAAACTACCAACTATCCCTGGACAGGCAGCCCCAGCCTGAATTGCATGGCCAGTACATTGCCCTAACTGGGACTACAATGATACCAATCACTGGGATGAATACACAAGAGCAAAAAATAACTTACTAGAAGCTTTAGAGGAAATAGGTAAAAAGCCTTTAAACTGGTCAGAATTTCAAAAAACAACACAAAGAGAAAAGGAAAACCCTGATGCCTTTTGGGTCCACCTGTCAGAAGCAGCTACTGCATATGCCCATCTAGACCTTAGCTGCCTGAAGGACCAAAGGATTTTAGCTTCAGCCTTCGTGGACCAGTCCACCGTGGATATCAAAGAGCATTTTCACTGCTTTGTCTCTAACTGGCCAACCTAAGAAATAGCAGAGTTGCTCAGGATCACTAACTTTGTCTATGATCAAAGAGAGAAACTGAAAGAGGAAGAGAAAGATAGGAAGGAGGATAGAAAGACAGGAAAAGGAAAAAGGAGGATAGAAAGACAGGAAGACTTAAAAATGTTTGCTGTAATCCAACATGATTACTCAATATGAAGCTGAACTTTTTACCTCTGATCACATTACGTTTGAGAGATGTAATACTCTAAACCCAGCTAACCTGCTCCTTACAGAACAGGGGGAAGGTAATCTCTATGATTGCCTCCATTTAGTGCATGACGCTGAACTACCCCACTCCAATTTAACAGATACCCCGCTACAAAACCCTGACATTGAACTCTTCACAGATGGTTCCTCCTACATGCACGAGAACAAAAGAGTAACAGGAGCAGCCCCCCCCCCCCAGTGCCCAAGCAGCTGAGCTTATAGCTTTAACTAAAACTTGCGAAGCTGCAAGGAACCGATCTACTAACATCTATACAGATTCCAAATACGTTTTTGGAGTCTGCCATGCAACAGGAGCTCTATGGAAACAAGGGGGATTTTTAACTTCAGCTGGACAACAGATAGTACATGCACCATTAGTAGCCAAACTATTAGAAGCCATCCAATTACCACAAGAGCTAGCAGTCATCCATTGTAAAGCCCACCAAACAGATGATTCTACAATAACAAAAGGAAACCAATATGCAGATGCAACAGCCAAATGGGTGGCAACCAAACCTCTACCTCACACCATCATGACACCAGCCTTAACAACTAAACCAGAACTACTATACAAACAATTTCCAGATAAAGGGGAATCTGAACAATGGGGGGAAAAAAATCCAGCAGTTTTTGAGCAAGGATTTTGGAGAGTCCCAGATGGCAGACCCATAGCCCCATGACGTCTCCTTAGGTTAATTTGCCAAAGATTACATACAAAGGGACATTGTGGCACACAAGCTATGGTAGATGCCATCAGGAGGGTATGGTATGCACCTGGAGCCTATAGTGAGGCTACAAGAATAGCCACGACATGCCAAACCTGCCAAGCAAATAATACCACCTCCAGAAAAGCAATTCATGAAGGAGGAAGACCCTGGGCACAGAAACCATTTGAAAAGATCCAAATGGATTATATACAGCTACCTAAGGCAAATGGGTATCAATATGCTCTTGTCTGCAAGGACCAACTAACCCACTGGGTAGAGGCCTTCCCGTGCCACCATGCTACTGCCTTAGAAACAGCCAGACATCTCCTCAAAGACATTGTGCCTAGGTTCAGGGTCCCCACCATTCTGGACATGGATAGGAAAACACTTCATAGCACAAGTCCTCACAATTATATTCCAGGCCCTGGGCATTACCCCAAACCTCGATATGCCCTATTCTCTGACATCATCAGGAGCCATGGAGAGAGCAAACAAAGAGGTGAAGACCCTGCTGGGCAAACTCTGTCAGGAGACACACCTCTCCTGGCCACAAGTGCTCCCAATTGCCCTCTTTTATATCAGAACTAGACCAAGACAAGATATAGGTACTTCCCCCTTTGAGATCCTTTTTGGTCGCCCCCCCCCACCCCCGATACCCTACAAGGCCTAGATCCTCATTCCCTTTGCTTAGATGGGGGGATAGGGTTCTCTCTTCTTATCTTACAGCCCTGCAAAAGAGACTACAGACCCTTTGGACCCAGAGTGCACTGACACAGACCTTACCCCTGGAAGAAGCCCTGCATCCATATGAGCCAGGAGATTGGGTGTGGATCAAGTTCTTCACCAGAACCTCACCTTTACAACCCAGGTGGAAAGGACCCTACCAAGTCTTACTAACTACACACACTGCCATAAAGATTGCAGAATGAGACACTTGAATTCATTGGACACATGCAAAGCCAGCAGTCATAGACCATAGCCAAACTCCACCACAATCAATCCCACCCATCAAACTCAAGAAAGATCGGGACACAGATCAATGGACGCTTGCAGCATTCTTCAACACCATTGAACCACACAACTGTGAGGAACCAAGTGCAAATGTTGAATTACACAAAACTGGACTCCCAGGTGCTGAATTATAAAACTCTATTTTTATTTTTTATTTTTCTCTCACCTTCTCCATTTTTTTCTTTTTTCCCTTTTTTCTTCGTATATTTTTTTAACAAGGAAGAGACTTCAGCCATACCTTTTAGTAATTTTTGAGACTTGACCTATATCTTTTTTTTTTACATTTTATTGTTACCTTTTGTTTTTACATTGTACTAAAAAAAGGGGGGGGGGAGAAAAGGAATCTAGCAATGGGAAACATGAAATGCAATATATACTATGTATTATTATCTGTAACAATTGTAACACTTGTAACACAAGCAACTGTGTTCCTGGAACCAAAGCTTATCCCAGAGAAAGGAAACGTATGGGCATATTTAGCAAGGGAAATACTCAACACCACTAACTTTTGCTTAGCAGGAGGGAAATCAGTCAAGGACATCTTAACCACATGCCTAATGGGAGTGGCAACTAGACCACATAACATCATTAACTACACCACATTGAGAAACCTTCCTGACTCCTATGAAAGCATTTTTAGCTGGGGCCACTCTACAAAAACCAAAGACCACACCACGTACACCCTACACATTGCTGCAGTAACCACCTCTGAGAGATGCTTTAATGTCACTGGGTGCAGCACACCTAGGGTCACAGAATGCACCAGCCTTAGCAACACAGAACTAAAATGCAACTACACAGAGACCATATCATTCTCATATAGTTACCTGAAGCTCCCACCAGGGTGGTTTTTTCCTTTGTGGCTTAAAAGCCTACTCATACCTTCCTGCAAATGCCACCAATGGCCCTTGCACCTTGGGAAGGTTAATCATGCTTATGCCGTCCTTACAGAGACGACACAGGAGAGCCTTCCAAACCCTAGACTCAGACTGTGACTCCAAAGTCTCCCTTCTCACCAAAGCAGAATATATCTCATTGGCAATATTCTTAGTGGGGGTACCTGGATTGGCAGTGCGAAATTCTAGAAATTTGAATAGCCTAGCAGGTACCCTAGCAAAAGGCTTGAATTCGACTTACCATGCCCTGGATGCCCTTAACAGAGAACTGACGGAGGTCAGAGAAGCCACCCTGGAGAATAGGGCAGCAATAGACTTCCTTCTCTTGAAGCATAATTATGGCTGCAAAACATTCCATGGGATGTGTTGCTTCAACCTAGACGAAACCTCAGGACTCGTAGAGAGGGACATCCACCACCTGAAAGAGCTAGCTCAAAATATTGGTCATGAGCAATCATTCCTAGACTTTTCATGGCTCTTCTCGTGGATACCAGATTTCCATTGGCTCAAAATCCTTACAACAACCATAGTCACTATTTGTGTCTTTGGAGCCCTCATGTGTTGCCTCTGTCGATGCATACCACCCTGCCTTAGCTGCCTAAAGGCCTGTATCCCATCTCAGAAGAGAAATCAAAGGGGAGACAGGCGGCCATGATGTTGATCCAGATTGATCACAAATACCAAGTATACCCAGACACTCAATCTGAGACTGCCCTCTAAAAATAAAAAATAAAAAATGAAGGATTGTGGAAAGGGAACTTCACGAAGACAGTAGTGTCACAAAAACAGGAAAAGCCCAAGGGGAACATCAGGTCAGCCATAAAACAAACTTACATAGGAAAATCAATCAAATAAAAAGGTATTAAAGAATCCCTATAGACAAAAGCCTAAGTAATTAAGAAAACTAGACAAATAAGAAAAGGAAACAAAAAGATAATTTAGAAAACCCTTACAAACGCAGGACATACCAAATAAGCAAAATAAACAGACAAAAGACACAAAATATAAATTACAAAAGGGACAGACAGGAGATTGCCACAGAACAAATATGAAAAACTATCTTAAAGCTAAAAGAGATTAGAGAAAACCAATAATACAATCTAGCCACCCCGCGGAGTTTGCCTTCTGCAGCCCGCAGAGTTTGCCCTCCAGCAGGAATAAAGACAAACTCAAACAGGATTTGAAACATTAAGTACAAATACAAACATTCACACAAAATCAACTTACAAAGGGAGAAAAGGGTATAAAAACCCAGGGACTTACCATAAGAAGCTACCTAGCCCAGGAACGCAGACTTCTCGCTGTCCTCCGCCTTCCTGAAAAATAAAAAGATCCAGCTTTCAAGCAGTTGTCTGTATCCTTGTGCCGGAGCTCTCCCAGCGGGATAATCAAATCCTCAAAAGAAAGGCATTTTGACACCTTTCAACATAAGACTGGCACTTCCTGGTCATCTGCCTTAGCAGTTTACACGAATTCTGTTAGAGATTTCTTCCTGTTCTTTTCAGGATGCACGGTTCTTTTGTTGATCAAATATCTAGGAACATAAGGAACAAGTGGCCAACTCTTGGACTGTAACACCAAACAGCCCAATCAAGACAAAGGCATCTGATTCTACAGTAATTGAGGAGCAATCCCTGTGGATATAGATAGAACTTTCTTTTTCAAAGATGGAGAAGGCCATGCTGGGAAGACTTCAGCAGCCTGATGGAGTAGACCATATAAGGAAGTCAAAAGTGAGGCTAATTTTTCTCAATAGCTGAAAGACAATTTCTTGTATTGTGGTTCCATTTTTTGCTTGGGTATTGCCAATATTTATATAATTGCCAAATACTTGTCTAGTAAGTTATAGTTTCTACAATTATAGATGTGGTATGTTTCCCAGGGTCTGTCTGAATAAATGTCATTACAGTCTATTTTTTTGTCCCACTCACATAGCTGGATTTGATTAGGTGCTGGTATCGTGTTGAGGTCTCCCACAATCATTGCCTCATTAAAGAACAAAGGAAAATCCAAAACTCAACTATATGCAATATGGAGCAGGTTTTCGTTTTTGTAGCAGAGTGCCTAATGCTGCTATGAATTCCATGTTTTATGCGTGTTTTGATACGTCTCCAAAGAAAGAAATAGCTTAAAACTACAAATGATATATCAACTAACAACAAGATGTGAAACATCAATAAAACCTATACTAGGTAATACATCTATAGTAGATGAGATACCAAAACTAGTATTATTATTAATATTATTTTTGTTTTCACACAACTACCTTTATAATTCATGCTCTAGTCTAACAAAAAGATAGGGGATTCAACATACACTTTCCTGGCAATGTTTATTTACTGAGATAACATTTTTTCTTGTGGGAGGCGATAGCTGGTATCCTTCTAGATTAATTGTCTCGTGTCATTCTTTTCTGGAAAACCTGAATCTGAAAAAATGATACCAGGAAACTACTGCTTAGCCTCAATATATCTGTTCTATGAAGTTGTTGCAGGATCCCACCTTATTTCTCATTTACATATTCTTCAAGTAAAGTTAACATCAAAACCACAAAAGTTATCTTAGTTTTTCTTAACATAAATAAGAGAATATTGAAGAAAAAATTCAATGCATATATGTTGATACTGTGAAAACGGCAAATTATGAGGTTAACTGGGAAGGAACTGAAAAGAGTAATGCCAATTTCATCGTACAGTACCTTATATGGTATGGCCATACTTGGAATACTATATGCAATCTGGCAATCACATTTTAGAAAATACATAATAAAGCTTGAAATGTGCAGGAATGAGGATCTAAAAATTATCGATGGACTGATAGAACAGTTTCCCTGCCCATATAGAAAAGCTGAGAGCCAGTTTGATATCGTGGTTAAGACACCAGGTCAGAAACTGGGAGTTCTAGTCCTGCCTTGGCATGAAGCCAACTGATCGACCTTGAGCTAGTCATTTTCTCTCAGTCCTAGAAAGGAGGCAAAGGCTGTCTACTTGTGAAAAACTTTGCTGAGCAAACTGCAGGAACTTGTCCAGCAGTCTCTGACATGATTTCAGGGAAGAAGAAAAAACAGAAAAGCTTTGAAGGCTTTTTAGCGTAGTATAGAAGGCAAATAACAGGCATGACAGAGGACCAGAAAAGGTGTCTCCCCTTCCCCTTTCTCCCCTTCCGTCTTACATAATATTAACTTCCAGTATGATATAATTTATTTATTTTATTTGTCAAGCATGTATTAGATAACAGATATAATTAGAACATGAAATGGGTACAAAGGGGACATGAGGACAGGGACAATATTGAACGTTTGAGATAAGCAAAAATAATGGTTTCTTCTTGTGGCACATATTGAATTCACTACTATAAATATAATTGATGCAACCAATTGGATGATGTTAAAAGTTTATTAGAAAAATTAATTGAGGATAAAGCTACCCATGATTACCAAATATGATGACTATTTCATCTCCAGAACAGAAGCATCACATAAGCACTGATAAATTCAAGCTATATACTTGATTTTTCATAGAGAGAACAATTCCTCTAGAAAAATTCCTCCTAGAATTCCTCCTTTTGTCATCTGGACCAAACAACTGGCCTTGAACATTGTCTTGTCTTACCTGCATGGAGATTTAGTTTGTTAGTCTCCAGTCGGTTTATTACTATAGGCAGATTCCAAACTAGCATACCTGGCTCCAAAAGAATATGCTTATACAAGCAAACAGTGGTCCAACCAATGCCCAATTTGAACCATTGGTCCAAAAGAATATTGTAGTTGATGGTATCAATAATCAATAAATGCAAAAGACATCAGACAGATTTGCATTTCCAACTGTCCCTCTCATAATAGGTGTCACATATCTGCATGTCTATCTTAGGTTAGGCCCAAATCTAAAGTCCCACTAAAATGAGATAAGAAAAGTAATTTTACCTAAGACCGCCTAAACCTAGTCTATCACTTTACAAAGCATCTTGACTGAGAAGGGACCCACTGCAGTCGACCTATTAAGCATTGTTTTTCTAAGTCCAACGAACGTTTCTTCTGGAAGTTAGACTTCCTATTTCTAAAGAGGGGTTGAATACTTCCTGAACCCAACCACCTATTTTCTCTTTGTCACATGTAATAAACC
Organism: Pseudonaja textilis; assembly: GCF_049901715.1. Lineage (NCBI taxonomy): Eukaryota > Metazoa > Chordata > Lepidosauria > Squamata > Elapidae > Pseudonaja > Pseudonaja textilis. The sequence continues at coordinate 163,628,239 of NC_141991.1, read as the reverse complement.
ATAATTGTACTCAATGTCTTTCTTTGAGGGAGATTGGGAGTACAAAAATGTGAAAAATAAATAAATAAAATAAATGAGAGATAGTGACTGTGTGATCATTTGCCTAATCAAATCCTCTTTAATATCCTGTTTATTTTCTCAGGCCTGAGAAGCTTGCACTGTTACCAAAAAAGAGAGGAGAGAACAATACTATATTTAATCTAAATCAAATAACCTTTGAAATGTTAAATATTAAAATATTGTGTTCTCCAATTCACTGTGAATAATACTTACTGTCATTGCTCGTATTAGAAATATGTCCCCCCCCAATCCCCAGACAGGTTTTTGCAATTTAAAAAATATTTTTTGCTTTACTTGTCATTTTTATTTTCAAATACAAAGGAAATAAATATGACTAAATTGTCCTGGAAGTACAGAAGAGGAGAAGGATCTGTGACCTCTAGCCAGAAGTATAAGCTCATTCAACGCTCTAGTGCTGGCCAAGGCAGTAAGAGACTTTGGTTAGTTTCTTGTACTGTTGTAATCTTGTATATACCAGACAGGAAATACTTGTTGAGAATAACAAAGGAATGTTCTTAGGTAATAGGAAATAGATCACAAAACAGGTTGAATTGCTAAGTGTCAATGTATGATTGCAATGCTAGCTCAGTTACCATCTGCACTCTGAAATGATTTGCAGCAGTGACATATTAGCTGGTGCCAGAAGTCACTAATTGGGTTTCAACATATATGCCATTGTCTGTTAACTATGTTTTATTAAATAAATCATCAGTGGCTGATTTGGGCTGACACTGAAAACCCTAAAGAACCATTTAATGAGATGCATGAATTTGCCCACTGTTTATTAATAACTGTTGTTGTACCTCAGACAGAAAACATGGAGAAAACTTGAAGTGCACTCTGAACATTCAAGTCCAAATGTTAAATGTTACCCTGAATGTAGAAGCCCAAATAGAAAAGATCCTAATGGCCTCATAAGCAGAAGAGAGAAATTTTTTTAGAATGCTGTGATTGGCTAGAATGCAGGCTGGAGCTGTGACTGACAAGCAATGTGACTTAATAATTTCTGATTATTAGTCTGTCATCTGCCTGGCTGCACAGCAGAGGTGGTATTCAGCAGGTTCTGACCAGTTCTGGAGAACCGGTAGTGGAAATTGTGAGTAGTTAGGAAAACCGGCAAATCCCACCTCTGACTAGAGATTTTACAGTATCCTTCCCCTGCCATGCCCACCAAGCTATGCCCATAGAACTGGTAGTAAAAAAAATTGAATCCCACCACTGCTGCACAGTTATATTTTTTAAACTGCAAGGATGAAGAAATTTACATTTCCATCAAGAATAGAATTGTTCCAGTTATCCAGATGAAAGGAATGTTTTCCGACAAATATTATTTCTTGAGTAAAAACAAAACAAAATAAAACCCAGAACTAACATCTTCTAGAATCTACATGATAGTGTATTACAATGTTTGCTTTGCTCATAATTCTGCTAGTGGCAACAGCCAAGTTCCAATGCAAAGTTCTTGTAAGAAAAAAAATGCTTAATTTCCAGCTTCATTTCTGGTATACTTGACACCTATTTTTGTAGTTTTGAGGAACGTGAAGCTATTATCAGAAATGGGGAATTATAATAGTAGAAGGCCTTCAGAGATAAGAGAAATTTAAAAGAATTTAATTAATTTGATTATTGCCTTATACTAATGGTCCTCGATTTACAATAGTTCATTTAGTGACCATTCAAAGTTACAACACCACTGAACAAAGTGACATACATGACCATTGCAGTATGCCCATAGTTATGGGATCTAAACTCAGACGTTTGGCAACTAACTCATATTTATGACTGTTGCAGTGTCCCAGGGTTATGGGATCACTTTTTCTGAACTCCTGACAAGCAAAGTCATTGAAGAAGCCAGATTCAGTTAAAAACTGTTTTGCTAATTTAACAACTGCAGTGATTCACTTAAGAACTGTGGCAAGGAAGGTCATTAAATGAGTCAAAATTCACTTAACAACTGTCTCACTTAGCAACATCAATTTTGGGCTCAATTGTGGTTGTAAGTCAAGGATGACCGATATAGGAGTTCTTAGTTGTAGCAAGGAAAGCTAGCATCAGATTATGGACAAACCTGAGTCTAACTGTGTAGCCTCTTATTGCCCCTTTCTTCAGGTTTAAAGCCTGGAAATTGTTGGAAGGGGAACTGAGTTGAAAAATGACGAAAATCTTTCCCGCTACAAAAGTAAAAGAGCCCTTTTGATAGTTTGTGCTGGAGCAACACGGAGAATCCTACACGTTTCAATGACTGCGATTTTAAAAAAAGAAATCATGTGAGAGTTATTTAATAGAGAGTGCTGAAACTGGTATGTCCCAGGAAAACTCAGATAAGATCTTGTCATTCTTTGTTCTTTGTTTTGATCTTATTGGGTATCTCCGTTTCCCATGCTTTCTCCTGTGCAAAGCACCAGGCTCTTTTTCTTATGATCAGGGGCCATAGCTGTCGGGAGGAAGGCAACGGGCCTGGTTAGATCTACTTCAGAGATTCAGGACTGTGCTCAGGCCAAAGCCATTCAGTCTCTTCCTGCTCAGTTGGGCACTGATTTGGTAGGACAGATCCTCTTCCCAGAACTGCCATTTTAACCTTTAGCAATTCTCTCTCTTGACAAAGTGTGATAGCAACTGTCATGCTTCAACCGAAAAAGAAAACTAGCCCAGTCAAGCATTACACCACAAAAGATACCAAAAGAGACATTTTCTCCAAGTTATGTCAGATGTCTTGAGAGATTTCAACAAGTCTTGAACCAGTATAAAAGCAGTCTGTGGACAGCTACTATAGATATGATCTCCCTCTCTAGACTACTCACTGTCAGCTGAGAGTGCCTTATTAGTTAGTGTACAGTGGGGGCAATCTCAGTTTTGAATAATCTTGAAATCACCTACAATTTACTTTCTGAATGATGCCTAGGCTACATTAGCCAGTGATGGAATTATTCACACCTTGGAAATTATGATATTTCTATTTATTTAAATATATGACATAAAGCAAAGAAGAACTTAAAGGAGTATGTACTAGGGCTGTGCAGGATTTGAGTTTTTCAAGAAAAAGGTGCTTTTAGAAGTCATGGGAGTACAAATATTGCATCTGCCCAGAATTCCTAAAAGCAACTATGGTTTTTCCCAGGGACTGCACACTCCTCAAAGAACTTTTTAATTTAAAATCATGCACCATTGCTGTTCTGTACAGACATTTGAATACTCGAAATCCGACAGCCCGGATTGGCTAAAGCGCACGGCCACCGGATTGGCTGAGTGCGCGCACTGATTGGTCGCTCGGAATCGACCGCGATTGGCTGAGCCGATCGCGGGCGATTCAAAAACGACCCGATTGGCCGCAGCACTCAGCAGAAAGTGCTTTTAAGCCGCGCTGCTTCCCCACTCTCCCCACTTGTGTTTTACCCTAATAAATGAGCTGAACCAAGTCACCGACTCGCGTCCTTTGTTCGTATGAAATATACGACACTGGCGACGAAGGTGGGATTTTAAAACAAGTCCCACACCGCACGTGGCCCACGGAACCGCAACCGGCAGCATGGCCAGCGGCAACGTGCCACCCGCTCCCTTCAACCAAGCTACGGAGGATTGGGAATCATAGATAGACCGATTCCTCATGTTCCTGGAGAGTAGCAACCTCAAGGACGCGAACGGGCAGAGGAAAAGGGCCGTCTTCCTCACACACTGCGGGCCCGCAGTGTTTAAAATGGCAAAGCCTCGCCAAGCCGCTCGACGTAAAGGCCATGGACTGGGCTGATCTCGAACCGCTGCTGAGGAGCCACTACGCACCCGCCGTGCCCACCCTCATCCGCCGGCACAAATTCTACCGCCGCGACCAGAAGCAAGGGGAGAGCGTCAGCAACTTTGTGGCCGACCTCAGAGACCTCGGGGCCTGTGCGGGTTCACCGATCTCGATGAAGCCCCTGCGGGACCGCGTCGTCCTCGGCCTCCGGGACCCCGTCCTGCAGAGCCGGATCATGGCAAAGGGCGACATCTCCTCGCCAACGCCCTTGCCGAAGCCACCGCAGCAGAAGCGACCCGGAAATCAGCGGCCCAATTGCGGCAAGCCGGCACCGCAGAGCGACCTGCCATGACCGGCGACCGTGACCCCGAGAACCAGTCCGGATTCGACCATCGAGCAGCCGCCTCCACATCACGGCGATCTCGAATTCCTCCGACTCAGAAGATGACGAGGAGGACATCCACCGACTGCAGACGGGACGCGACCGGCGCGAGCAACGGAACCGAAAATCAAAGTTCCAGTGCGCCGCTGCGGCAGCGAACACCACGCGTCGGAATGCCGGTTCTTTGATGCAATATGCCGGCATTGCAACAAGCGGGCCACATCGCCAAGGTCTGCCGTTTCAAACGGAACCACAGCCCCGCCACCGAGACGGCAGCCCACGGAGGCGCGACAATGCCAGATGCGACAACACCCCCAAGGAACCGCGACCGGGATAGCGAGAGCCGTTGGAGCCGGGAAGCGAGGAGCCGCCGTTTCAACGAAAACCGCCAGCGCGAGGAAACGCACCAGACGGTCATCGTTGGCCATTCCTCCAACTGGGATGGCCGGAAGGTCCACGTGGAGGTCGCCATCGAAGACCGCCCCTGCAAAATGGAAGTCGACTCCGGATCTTACCTATCCATGGTCGCGTGGCGGGAAATTAAGCGGCTAGTACCTCCATGAAACGGCACGAGCTGGAGAGCCAGAAGCTCATCCTCAAAGACTACCAGGGGAATCGCATCCCGTGGTAGGGACCGGGCACTTCAAGGTCACATTTAAAGGCGCACCAAATACTACCCTAACCATCGCCGAACGAGACCGCCCCAGCCTCCTGGGACTTCAATGGTTCGCGCCGTTGGGACTAGAAGTGACCGGCACCAACCACGTCGCCGAGGCGGACTGGGAGGAGCAGCTCGTGCGCGAGTTCCAAGAGGTCTTCGACAGAAACCTAGGCAAGTACCGGGGCCCCAATATCGCTCAGCCTTGACCCCACCATTGCCCCTATCCGCCTCAAACCCCGGTGAGTGCCTTTTGCCCTCCGCCCCAAAATCGATGAGCAATTAAATAAGCTCATCGAGCAGGGAGTCCTTGAGCCAACGGACCATGCCTGATGGGAGACCCCTATAGTCACCCCGATAAAGCCAGATAGGTCGGTGAGAATCTGCGGGACTATAAGGCCACCCTGAACCGTGCGCTACAACAAAGCGCCTACCCCGTCCCAGTAGTGCAACACCTTCTACACTCACTGGGGGGCAGGGTTTTCGCCAAACTCGACCTGGCCCAAGCCTATCAGCAACTACCGGTCGACGAGGAAACCGCAGAAGCGCAGACCATAGTCACACACCGAGGGGCATTCCGCTGCAAGAGGCTCCAATTGAGTCAGCGTAGCCCCGGGGTATTTCAAAGCCTAATGGAGAGGCTCCTCCGGGCATAAAAGGGGTAGTACCCTATTTTGACGACATGTTGGTAGCCACGGCCGACCAGAAACAATTGGAGGGCCACCTAAGGGAAGTACTGCAAAGATTCCAAAGTGCAGGACTAAAAGTTAAGAGGGAGAAATGCCAACTGTGCATGGCACGGGTCGAATTCCTGGGGTACCTACTAGACCAGCACGGAATCCACCCCACCGAGGGCAAAATAAAAGCCGTCAAAGAAGCCCCAAACCCAGAAACAAAACTGAGTTACAAGCGTTCCTGGGGTTGATTAATTTCTACAATGTTTTCCTGCCCCAAAAGGCGACCGTGGCGGAACCGTTGCATAGGCTGCTCGACAAGGCGGCCACCTGGACGTGGGGGGAGACGAGAAGAGGACGCTTTCAACAAAACCAAGGACCTTCTCACATCGGACGCTGTCCTCATCCAATACAGCGAGACACTCCCCATCACGGTAACGTGCGACGCATCACCCTTCGGCGTAGGAGCTGTCCTCAGCCACACCCTCGCCGACCGGAAAGAAGCACCCATCGCCTTTTTCTCAAGGACCCTTTCAAAACCCGAAAGAAACTACAGCCAATTGGACAAAGAGGCTCTAGCAATCGTCGCAGCCGTAAAGAAATTCCACGAATACCTTTACGGCAGGACCTTCTCCATAATCACGGACCACAAACCGTTGCTGGGAATACTGGCGGAGACCGGGCCACCCCAATCATCCTCTCCCCAAGAATGACAAGGTGGTCCGAATTTCTTGCCGCCTACAATTACCGGCTAATCCACCGCCCCGGTAAGTCAATCCCGCACGCGGATGCCCTCAGCCGCACACCATTGCCCACCCTGGATGCTGACCCAGCACCCACCACATCCACCCTGAGCATCGAGACCTTACCCAACCTACCCCTGACCGCATCAGACATTGCCCTAGCAACCAATAAAGACAAACGCCGGCGCAGGTCCTAAGATGGGTGGGAAAAGGGTGGCCGGAGAAGGACGTGGACAACGAGTTCAAAGCTTACCGAACCGACAAACAGAGCTATCAACGCAGAAAGGCTGTCTACTGTGGGGGACAGAGTCATAGTCCCAGAAAAATTGCAAAAGAAGTCCTGAGCATGCTGCACGAAGGGCACCCCGCATCGTTAGGACAAAGCCCTGGCCAGAAGTCACGCCTGGTGGCCAGGGATGGACAAGGAGATCGAAGCCTGGGTGGCCTCCTGCAAGCAGTGCCAGGAATCAAGACCAAACCCCCGCTGCCCCGATCCGGGAATGGGAAACCCTCGGGGGCCATGGTCCCGAATCCACGTAGATTTCAGCGGGACCAACCAGAGGACACACCTTCCTGGTAACCGTAGATGCTTACTCCAACTGGCTGGAGGTAAGCAACATGAAGACAACTACCACAGACGCCGTCATCAGAGAACTCAGAAAGCTCTTCGCAACCCACAGCCTTCCCGATGTCATCGTGTCAGACAACGGCCCCCAGTTCACCGCGCTACCCTTCGAGAAATTCTTGGCAGAACGAGGGATCCGACACGCATTAACGGCACCGGCGCACCCGGCGGCAAACGGAAGGGGCGGAGAAAATGGTCCAATTCACAAAAAGACCATCCAAAAGATCGAAACCGGGACATACAAGACAAAATAAACCGGATGCTACTAATTCAGCACATAACCCCGAGCACTACGATGAACAAGAGCCCAGCAGAGCTACTAATGGGGAGGAAATTGCGATCACCGCTCGACCGTTTGCACCCCACATACAACCCAGAAAGACCCCCTGACTCCACCAGCAAACGCAGAACATTCGCACCGGGAGACAGGGTCTACGCAAAAAACCTTACCGGGACCCCTGGATCCCGGCAACGATCACCAAGCAACAGGCCCACACTGCACGCCTTCAAACTACCGACGGACGACCGTGGAAACGCCACATCGACCAATTGAGAGCAAGAACCACCGCGGGAAATACAACCGACACGCAAATACCAGACACTGAAAGGAACCGCAAAACACCAACCAAGAGGGGAGGGAAGGCCCCAAAGAACAAAAAGAACAAACCCACCCAAAAAGAAACCAGCAGTACTCACCCACCTGAAGAACCGGAGAGCGACCCACTCGAAGCCTCACCTGGAAGGAGCAGCCGAGCCAGCTCAACCGACCCCGAAGCCCGAGCGGGAGCAGTCAAGCCAGCTCAACCAGCCCGGAAAAGCCGAGCGGGAGCAGCGGAGCCAGCAGCTCGACCAACCCGGGAGACCAGGAGGGAGCCGCGGCGAGAGGCCTGACTCACCCTTCCAGGCGGTTCCATCAACGAGGCGGAGAGCGACAGGAGTTGCACCCAACCGGCCGACAGCCAGGAGACAACTGACCAGCGCAAGTCAAGTCGGAAAATACGGAGCCCCGCCTACTTACGGGACTACGCCACGAGGACCAAACCAAGAGGGGAGGGGTGTTCTGTACAGACATTTGAATACTCAAACCGCAGCCCGGATTGGCTAAAGCGCACGGCCACCGGATTGGCTGAGTGCGCGGCACTGATTGGTCGTTCGGAATCGACCGCGATTGGCTGAGCCGATCGCGGGTGATTCAAAACGACCCGATTGGCCGCAGCACTCGGCAGAAAGTGCTTTTAAGCCGCGCTGCTTCCCCACTCTCCCCACTTGTGTTTTACCCTAATAAATGAGCTGAACCAAGTCACCGACTCGCGTCCTTTGTTCGTATGAGATATACGACAATTGCATTCAATTCATTTTTATCTACAAAATTTAATTTTCACATACATTTTATGGGTTTGACCCAGTGGTTTTTTAAGCATCTAAGCTTATTGAAGAGTTTTAATTATTCTAAAATGTTAGTAATTTGAGTTATTTGCAAACAAAACAAGATAAGTGATAAAATTTAAAAATAAGTAAATAGACAATAATTAGTAATATGTGAAGCAGTAAAATGAGTCGTATCACTATGTCAGCCTTACCAGGTAGATCAAGAGGAAACACAACCAGGTGACTAGATAAGCTAATTCTACTGTATTGTAAAACTATATCTTACAAGTCTGAAAGGACAGTTATCCTGTCATCTCTTTATAGCCCAAAAAACTAGGGAAGGTCCCTTCTCAGTCTCTTGTCTCACCCATTTTGCACATGTGGGTTTTGCTGTCTCTTATCAGATGCTTCCCTAGGTACCGTGCTTCTCATATAATAAGGCCGGGTCTTTTTTTTTTTGAGCCCTGAAAAAATGGCTAGGCTGTCTTTTGAGGGCTGACTTAATTCCACCCCACTTGCATCTTTGAGCGGGCAGCGACGGCTTGGATGTTGATCTCGGCATTGGTGGGGTACTTTGTATCAGGGTCAATGCAGGCAGCACCATATCCGGGTGTGCAACAAAAATACTTCCTACCATTACCCCCCATTTTGCATGTTTTAATATAGGCCTTAATTTGGGGGGAGGGGCTTAACTTCATTTCATGCCTATAAAACATGCTGGGACTTCCTATTGGGGGAGGCCGTATTGTTGGAGAAACAGGGTATCTCCCTGCCACCCCTGCCCTGGGCATTTGCAAGAAATTATATAAGTGCTTGGCATTATCGAAACAGAATTTTATTGTATATAGCTGCTATATGTCATCAACAAAATCCAGTTTAAAAAATGGAAAGCAGTCACAGAGTCTAAGGAAAAGCTGGGGAAATGGGGGTACTTTTTGTTTGTGCATAAGAAGGAGTATAAAAAATCAGGTCTGAATTTTGCAGTCACTGATTGGACTTAAGCAAACTTGTTGAGGTATTGAAAAGAGGCAAACAGATATGAAAGGTTTACATGCTGCAGAAAAGGGCCTATTCTGCTATAAGGGAAAGGGAAAGGCTCCCCTCGCACATATGTGCTAGTAGTCATTTCTGGCTCTAGGGGGCAGTGCTCATCTCAGTTACAAAGCCGAAGAGCCAGCGCTGTCCAAAGACTTCTCTGTGGTCATGTGGCTGGCATGACTAAATGCCAAAGGCACACAGAACGCTGTTATGTGCCCACCAAAGTGGTCCCTATTTTTCTACTTGCATTTTTACATGCTTTCGAACTGCTAGGTTCGCAGAAGCTGGGACAAGTAACGGGAGCTCACTCCGTTACGCAGTGCTAGGGATTCGAACTGCTGAACTGCCAACCTTTCTGACCGATAAGCTCAGTGTCTTAGCCACCGTGTCCCTATTCTGCTACACCAAGGGGGAAAACAAACTGAAAGTGGTACAAGTACATAGGAATGTCCTTATGTTAAACTGTTGGATCCTGGAGGAAGTATGTATACGTTAATCAATCAATGCAAAAGACACAAAGCAAGCAATATCCCATGGTTGGACAGACTTGGAGGAAATGAAGTCCCTATGCAGAACACTATTTTAATTAAGCTTAAAGTCACTCTTAGGCTCAGTAGGACCTAACTATGTCCTTCCCTTGTTGTATCAAAAGTAATCATTTGACTAAATTGTCTATTCCCTGAAAGAAGGCCACTGCCCTACAGCATTTCCCCCTCCCCCTTGTTATGCTAGCTACTGCAATACTGTTCTCTTTCCAGTGAGGAATGGGCCTCCCACTGGTATGTATGGAAGATAAACAATTGGGAAATTGAGCAGTTAATCAAAGCTGTTCTGAGACACAACAGAGACCTTGGGTTAAGAGCCTGCTTGTATTAAAATTTGCGGAACATAGCTGGACAGGACAGAAAATGAAAACAGCCACATTGCACAACCAAGATATGCTCAATTTGATGTTAAAACTAGTGAATTACTTCAAATAATAATCTGGTGAATTGGAATGGAACCAGAGTAGGATCTGTACAAATATTAACATACACCAATATTATATAAATCAGACAGAGCAATGTTTTACTGATAAAGTACTGTTTATTCACTGGTAAACAGAGGGAAATTAGTAGCCCACACAAGGTGATAGAATTTTTGCATTGTTTGTTCAACCTATCCAATTCCTTGCACTTTTATTTATTCCTTTATTTGATTTATACATCATCTTTCTATTCTGGCTGGTAATCAAGGCAGCTAACAAAACTTAGGCTTCTATTGGTAAAGACTTTTAAGTCAATTTCTGCAAGAAGCGTCTTTTTCTGCAGTGATGCAATACCTACAGAACAGCTGCTACCATTTTGTGTATATCAAATCCCATCATTTCCGTTTTTTATGAATAGCGTTAAGACCCATTTACTGTACTCTTACCAATTTGCACCTGGATGTCTGTTCTTGGAGTATTAACTGTTGGCATGTCTGATTTGTATTCTGTATTTGTATTTGTACTCTGGAAAAAGGTTTTAAGCTATGGATGTTTGTTGGTTTTGCTCAAGTTTCAGTGTTACACTTGTTATTTTTTAGTCTCTACATGCCGCTTTGAAAGTGCTTTTGCTTTTGGAATCTGCTCAAAGATATCTGACATAAAATGAGAAGGTAAACAGATATGGTGTACGAATATCCAGCAATCCAAAAGTAGCATATCAAACAGTTTCTCCAGTGTCCTGTTGACCACAGATTTCACATTGGCAGATAGGAAGCCCAGCTAGCAACTAGATTGCTAGTTTCCTGCTGCTAAAATGCTAGCAAGAAATTAGCATCCTGCTTTGAGTCCCTGGCAGGAAAAAAGAAACCTCATGGCTTCGTCCTTTGCCTTGTCACTGTATTCCACTTTGATGGGGGGGAAGAAGACAAAGAAGGGGAAGGAAGAGGTTTGTTTAAGAATAATGTTGGGATCCCATGGTGATTTCTGGGAGTAGAAAAACCTCTCCTGGCATGAGGCAGGCTCTACGTAAGATGGCTTAACAGAATACAGTACAACAGAGTTGGAAGGAACCTTGGAGGAGATCTCCTAATCCAGAGGTCTCCAAACTTGGCAACTTTAAGACTTGTGGACTTCAACTCCCAGAACTGAAGTTGAAGTCCACAAGTCGTAAAGTTGCCAAGTTTGGGAACCCTGTTCTAATCCAACCCCTTGCTTTAGCAGGAGACCCTATACCAACAAATGGTCGTCCAATATCTTCTTAAAAACCTCCACTGATTAATTATTCTGTCAGGAAATTTCTCCTTAATTCTAGGTTGCTTCTCTTCTTGATTAATTTCCTTCCATAGCTTCTTGTCGTGCCTTCAGATGCTTTGAAGAATAGGTTGGCCCCCTCTTCTGTGTGGCAGCCCCTTAGATATTGGAACACTGCTACCATATCACTCCTAGTCCTTCTTTTCATTAAACTAGACATACCCATACCCTGCAACTGTTCTTCATATATTTTCATCTCCAGCCCCCTAATCATCTTTATTGCTCTTCTCTGCACTCTTTCTAGAGTCCGAACATCTGTGACATTGTTACAGCATGATATCCATCGATCAAGAAAATAAACTGGGATGGTGGCCCAAGAGCTGAAGATGCTATAAATTGGCCACTGAAGATTCTTCATACCTTATAAATGACAAACATGGCAGAGATTTGCAGACTCCTGCTAATAGCTTTTTGAAGGCTGACTGATCTTTCCCTTACACTCTTTAGGGAAAAATTCTCAAAGTCCAATGCTGCTTTTTACACAATGTCAATAGCATCCCTAGCTATTGAACAGACTTTTCACTTACAGTGATGCAGACCATGTATTTATATGAACAACTTCCTAATTAAAAGCTTACTAATATTTGCTCTGGTAATGACAGAAAAAGCAAAGGCCCCTAGGAAGCAGCTCTCTTGTGTGCTATGAAGTATGACAGTTCCATGCACAGAAGAGGCCATTCTAAACTGAGATAGAAGCAAAAAAAACCTCCTAAAAGGTCTTCAAAACCCAATAAATGTTACAGCATATGATTAAGTTCCAATAGCTTTTCCCATATTTCTATACTGAAGCCTTGTGTTTACTATACTTATCTCTTTATAAGCCAGACAACTTTTATTTAAAGTTATTGCTTTATATGTTTCGCCTGTTTATTTTGCTCTCCATTTTATTTTATAAACTTGGTTTTATAAACTTGGTCATGTAAGACTAATACTACTGTATGTATAATACTACTACCCTATCAATGCCATAGTAAGAGTTTTATAAGGTACAAGCAGAATAATCAAAAAGATAGATTATCCATTTGGAGAAAATATTGGAAGCTTTAGAATTTTTTTTTTAATTTTGAGAGGGTTTTTTTTTAGTAATGGTTGATATGGAGGGTGTTCTGAAAATAATAGTTCTTCTTTCTCTCTTATATTAGATTCAACTGTAGTTTGACAAAGTACTCAGAACACCGTTTATGTAGGAAATTCCGTGTCACAAAATGCAAGATAAGTCAACATTATTTATTGACAATTTAATATATTATATATGGAGGTAGAGCAGCAAAAATAGGTTGTGTTTTGCAAGATGCTATGCTATATTAAAGGTTTGCCTCATCAAAAAAAATGAAGATACTACTAGGTTGAAAATTATCATATATGTATGGTAATAAATATGATGATATATTAGTATATATTTATAACTCAAATAATAGAATGGTTCCAGATAGAAACAGGGTAAAAAATAAAGCAGGCTTCACCTAACTGGGGATTTCAGGGTGTTGCATAGTGTCCCAACGCTTATTATTTGCAAACAATAGTTCTATTGACAGGGAAGGATGGGAATTGAATCCATTACATGTGGACCATGTCAAGTTGGGGAAGATATCCTTAAGAACACTCTTCCTTTCATCCAATACTTCTGACCTTGATATGCTACTAGGAGGGTTCCTACTTGGAATAGAAGGGGGAACTAGATGGCTGCTGATATTGCACATTTTCTTTTAATTGCCTCACTTATTTACGTTTTATCCTATTTAACAGTAACAGTGCTTCAAAATCCCCCACACACACACACTCATCTGACTTAAACACATAAACAGGTTTCTCTTCCTCCACATTTAGAGAACAATATCGCTGTTGTTTTAGGATTCCTTCAAGTTATGAAGCTTCAGCTAATCACATTCCTTTCTCTAAAGTAAGTTTCTTGGGACTTCTTTGTTTTAAGGTAGACGGGCAGCCTTAAATTGCTCCATCCATCTGCAGACTTGATGATCAAGAGGCACTTGTGGTTATCATTCTTTTAGGGCTCCTGAGATTTTTATCTCTAGGCATGCTGTTAAACCACAAATCCACCCTCCTTGAATCTACCTTTCCCCCACTCTTCTTCTCTGAATAGTCTTGAATTTTTTGGCTGTTCATCCACCTGGATATAAGTCCAGTTTTTTTTAATTCACATTGACCACAATTTCTCAGATTAATAGATACAAACAAGTAGTATATTCAGTTTTGTTGACTGAAGCCTTTGCTTCTTGAAACCACAGCCACTCTGGTATAGACCAAGTTATAGACCAGTTCTAATGGGGTTTTTGGATCTGCAATCCTATCTATCTAAAATAAATTGTCATAAACTCAATTTCAAATGTTAAGAAAGAAGCTGCTACTTGGAGCATGATCAACACAAATGCAGCTCTGACTGGAGCCATATAGTAGCTCCTGGACATTATCATGAGTACAGAATGGGAATGGCTCCTCAGGAACACTTGGCCCCTAGTGCTAGGCATAGTTCTATACAAAATTATGGAATTACAGAATAATAGAATTGGAAGGGAACTTGGAGATCTTCTAGTCCAATACCCTGCTCAAACAAGAGACCCTGTACCATTTTTGACAAATGGCTGTCCAATCTCTTCTTAAAAACCTCCAGTGGCGGAGCATCTACAACTCCTGGAGACAAGCCATTCCACTAATTAATTAATTTTTCTCATTAATAGGAAACTTTTCCTTAGTTCTAGTTTGGATCGCTCTTTGATAATCTTCCATCTATTACTTCTTGTGCTACCCTCAGGTGCCCTCCACTCTGTGACTCCATTTTGAGCATCTTGAAATTTTGAACATCTTGCTTTTTAGTTCCTTCAGCTTCCTCTGTGACTACATTCAGGCAAAGGAGGGAATGGCTGCACTTGTAGGTCAGGCTGTGTGTTGCCTAAGTGGGAATTAAAATTGCTACCCATTGTTTTGCTTTATAAAGGAAATTGGCCACATAAACAGCATGTCTAGATGACTCAAACCAAGCCAATTTTGATTAAAAAGCAAAGCAAAATACGTAATACAGTGCAGAGATTGAAAGTCTTCTTGGCAGTCAGACAAGCTGTCAAAGTGATGTGGAACACACCAGAGACCTCGAGGTGGGCTGGTAAAAGTCAAGATTACTAATGAAAGAACAGCAAGTAATATCAGCAAATAGAGAACTGGACATAACTAGAGGCCTGGGGGAACACCAAAGGAAACCAAAATATTTAGGCTGCCCTTGAGTTTGTGTGCACGGAACATGCTTTCAAAAGTTTGAAGATGGTATGTTTGTTCCATCTTGCCAACAGTGTTGTGTGTGTGACAGAGATGATATTTTTTCCTCTGATCCCATGGCAGTTGTTGTTCACACTGGTAAATTCCTGAAGTATGTCAAAAAGAAACAAGCAAAACATTTCAACATTCTATTGGACCAGACAGGATGTGGAAGAGAAACTCAATATGAAATTTCATGGTTTCTCACTTAGTCAATTACACATTAGGACACGTCTGAACTTAAGGTAGAGTAAATATCCCGAAGAACCAGCTTATGTTTTGAGGAGGGTAGTATAATCCTCAACCCCCAAAAAACTTTAACCTTAAACTGTCTACTGTGAACCTCACTCCATTGCTGAGAGGTCTGTAAGGGGGCGTGCATAAGTGCACCAGCGTGCCTACCGTCCCTGTCCTACTGTTTCCATTTATCCATTTATGCAAAATGTTTCCTGGTGGGACCTCTTCTCTATCAGAAGCTATTACAAGCTTAATCAGTTCTGCTAGCGACTTCCTCAGAGCAATGCTAGGTTAGAGGCATGGTAGAAATATTACAATCCAATTGCTTGATAATATTTGACTGTGTGATCAGAAAAAAGGAGGTGCGGAGAGACTAAAACCCCTCTCTCCCATGCCAAATTTTATATTCAAGATTGCTTTACCAAACACAGTCTTTGGAAGAAAATGTGATGGTAGACTTTACCTTGATAGTAAATAGGATCTTATAAACTACTGCTAAATGAACCTATCATTTATTCATTTATTCAATGCAATGATGGCAACCAGTAGAAGAAATTCAATTTGTTAGTACCAACTGATGGTATCCAAAACAGACCTTGTACTGATCCAGTACCATATGTTAAAATACATATACCTACATACATGTTTTACACATCTTGACACCACCAAAAGCAAAGCAACAGAGAGAGAAAAATGGCTGATTATCTTGCCATTACCCCTTTTGCCAGTAATACCTAAAGATGCCTAGAGGATGAAGGTGAGATAGTCATTCACATATGGATTCCACAGGCGCATCAGAGAAGACACTAACGTTGCAAAATCTTCACAGACTTAGGGTGTGTGTATGTGTTGTGTGACCTACATACCATAACTTTAGAAATAATTACATACTTTAAAAGAAACACAATAAATCTCAGCAGAGTGAAAAGACCGTGACCATCCTAGCAACATATTTGCTCATTCTGTTATACGGTTGTTAATTGTCAAAGGTCAATCCCAAGGTGATTGATGCTCCTTTTTCTTCCATTCTTTCTCTTGAAAAGCAGCTTGAATAGAGATTAACTTTTCATCCCCCATCCTGTCGGCAATATCCACTTGTTCATTACATAGTCAGGGGTCAGGGTGCAGGCACAAAGCCAATGAGAAAGTGAAATTGTGTCATTCTGCCTACGCATCTTTAGGTGTGTCTGGTCACTAAATACCCATGTCCGTATTTTCCCTCTCACACCAATTGAAAACTAGCATGTTGATTCCAGTCCGAAAAGAACATGTTACCTAATTGAGCATGAGAATTATGGGACCATTAAAAGCATTTGACAGATGTATGTATTCAAAAATGTACCACAATGCCCAAACAGGGGCCCTTCTCTTGATACTCTGGCAGGATCACATGGTGAGAAAAAATGTGCTATGCTTGATGAAGCTGCACTATAACTTTCTAGGATCAGAGCAGAGCAGGGTTGGGGCAGTTTAGTTCCTTCAGGCAATTTTTATGGTTTTTGCAGCCTAGGTGACTCCCTTGCCATTTAATTTCCTGTGCTTTCCTCAGCATTGTTTAAAATATTTACCCAGTCTGTTTTAAGCCCTTGGGCCTCCCAGAGGTCTAGCTATACCAGCTCTCTTATCAGAGCAATTTTGACTCATTAGCCTTTCCTCTAATGACTTTTTACCATTGGAATGTGGGGAGGGAGATGTTACTCTGCATTCATTTGATATCTTGGAAGCCTTGTTGCAAGCCTGCACACGTTCCTTAGAAATAATTATGATTAGCAGATGTGTGTATTATTAGAAAGATAAGGTGACTTCCAGGAGATAGCGGCTGGCTATTGCATGTTTGAGAGTACATACGTGATTATGTCCTCAGAGAAAATGGCCAGGATCCAAACCAAAGAACCAGGCAATTTGCTCTGGGCTCTCATGAGGTTTTGGGACTCTTGCTCCATCAGATGTCTCTTGCAACACACAGGGCTATGAGAGCCAGTTTGATCACCCTCAGAATGGGAGCAAGTGGGATTTAAAGAGACCACATCACTGGTCTTATGGACTAAACTGCAAGAACTGGCCAGTAGGAGTATGAACTTTGCTGAATAGGTTGAAATTTCCAGGAACTGTCATCATGTCTCTAAGGCACCAGATGCAAAAGACCAGGAATATCTAAAGGGCCAATCAAAACATTATGTAGTTACTTGCCAAAACTAGACTACTGAGATCTACCCAGTCTATCCTTCTCATTTCAGCAGTGGCAAGACATGTGGCACTGAAATTTCACAAGTAAGGCTTGAAAAAATGGCTTTCTTTGTTTGCTACTCAATGCAAACAAAGAAGGGTTTTCCCCCCATGCTAGTAATGCTAGGGCCTTTAGTAATAATGAGCAGTAATATTACAGTAGCAATGTTCAAATTTATTTTTATAGTGGTTTAAGTTCTTACTGGAGATGAGGGGAGATCATGAAAATGCTACATTTGGATAATTGTCCCTGTGATGCTAACCCCTTTTTGTTCTCTTTGGGGTCAACAGATCACTTGGTCAGCATGCTATTTGTTCTTTGTTTCTGGTTAAGTGAAACAACTGCTCTAAATCCTATTTAAATACATGGACCAAAGTAGACAGAAAGTTCTGTTGGAAGTTACAATTCCCCCCTCTTCTAGGAAAAGAAAAGAAATCTTAAAACATTAGAAGGGGAAGGAAAATTCCCCTAAAAGAAAGGAGAGGTGAGCAGAGTCAGCTCCATTAGCTCCCACCTTTGCATGGGATACAGAAAAAGCCTACAAATTAGCTAAGACCCTTTCCCATAGAAATCAAATAGATGGCAAGCTATAAAAGAAAACTTGTAAAAAGCAAACTCCAAAAGGAAAAAGGATCAAGACACATGAGAAAAGGAAATACTCATCAAAACACAGTCATAAAAAACATGGCAGGAAGAAAAAGATTTAAAACCATGATAGCAAACCAAAAGGCATAAACTCAGGATATTACAACCTAATGCAACAAGCAGCTACAAAATGAACAAGCAGCTGCTATAAAACGATTACTCCTACCAAGATCCCAGGAAAAGATCCCAATCTCAAAGAGACAGGAACTCATCACACACACACACAAATCGAAGACTTCACATCCAAATCAAAGGACCTGAAGGGTATAAGAAAGGGGTTTTTCTACTCACAAGATTAAATTAGTCTCAGGAATGCTGTAGGATTTCTTCTTACCTGCCTTCCTATTAATAAACTGATCTTGACTGCCAATGCAGCAGACCAATCATTTTGCAGTAAATCTCTCAGCCGGGAAATTTGAATTCACAAAGGAAAGATCTTTGCCTTTTCCTTAAAGGGCAAGGCTCCCTTTTCCTTTCTACAGTTCCTAAAGAATTATTTACAACTCAGCCTTTTACACTCATGCTGATGCGCTTACATTTTCATGCTTGGACAAGATCATGAGCTGAGACTTTAAAAAAAAACATGGAGCACAAACACACAAACACACGCACACACTCACGTGCAGTACATTTCCTTTTAAAAAAGGAATATTGAAATAAAACATGTTTTAATCACATTCTAACAATAGCTATTGATCCCCATGACTTCGATGAATTGGTCCAACCCAGCACTACATCTTATGGTAGCAAATTCCAAAGTTTGATTATGCACTATGTTAAAAAAAAATTTTTTTAGCCCAAACCCCACCTGGTGGTTGTGGAACATATTTAAGTTGTTTGGGGAATGATGTTTCACAGAATATATTTTAAGAAATATTGTTATAGAACATGCACAGCTCTCCTATGAAGCAGAGCAATAAAAATGAATGGTAGGACAGCCAATTCTCTTATTCAAAGAAAGCATGTTCGCCATTCTTCTGAATGTACTACCAATCCCTGGGTTAAGAATGTCCAATTTAAGAACAACCCCTAGATATGAACAGGCTGTCTCTTACTAAAAATGGTGAACAGTGTTCTCCTTCTCTGAGCTGTTGAAGTTCTGAAGCCACATATTTTTAATATATAGCTCAATTTTCAGCAGTTCCCGAAAGCATAATGTGGCTTCAGTGGTTCATCAGCTAGAGGAAGAAAAAAACCATCCATCCACCATTTTTAGTAAGTGGTGGTCTGTTTGAAGGACAAGTTATGACTTAAGTAGAAATTTGAGTTAAAGACAAAGCTAGGAATGGAATTTGTTCTTAACCCAAGAGCTGCCTATAGTATTAATTTACTTATATGCCATTGAGTTCTAACAGCTGTTTACTGTTTAGAGAAATACTGTAGCCACTACTCTGACCTGTCTCCAAGGAAAAACCTTTTTTTATCCAATTCATCCACCTTCTCAGTGGTCTCCCTTTTCCCACATCCCTCAGTCTTGCCAATCATAGCTATTTTTCTAGTCCAACCAGGGGTGGGCTTCAAAAATTTTAGCAAAGGGTTCTCTGCCCAGTTGCTGAGTGGACCTGGTCATGGTGGGTGTGTCCTAGTCAGCCTTGGGGCATTTTTGCCCTCCCCGGACTCCAAAGGCTTTCCTCGAGCCTCTCCCAGAGGGCAAAAACTGACCCATTTGCGGTCTTCCCGAACTTCTGGGGGGCCCGTTTTTCACCCTCCCCAAACCTCCGTGCATGCCCTGCACTTACCTGCATCCAAAATGGGCTCCGTGGGGACTTCTGGGAGGGGCAGGGCAGGGTGGGTGGGGCCAGCCAGGAGTGGGGTTTGGGGGTTTTCCGAATTGCACAGAATCTTAGCTAGGGGGCTCTCCCGAACCCCTGCAAACCCCCAGCAGCCCACCGCTGAGTCCAACAACTAATAGGCCATCACAAGCCAAAAGTATGTGAATTTCTGCTTGTTGCTGTTGCTTCAACCCTCACTAAGTATATAACACCATGAAATTAGCTTCACAGGGAGGCTAAAATTACTTTCATTGTGATTGACTAAAATAACAGCTTCTTGAATGTCTGATTGTGCTGTATCTATTCCTCTTCTTATAAGTGAGTGAATTAGAGAGGTGCCTGCCTGAGGCATTTCCAGATGTCATCTCACAGCTCTGCGCTTAAAAGTTGCTTCAACCTTTTTTGGTCTGAGTAACGGTTCTTACATATCTCCATCAAGGTCATCTTCCCTATTCTCTGTAGCATTTTCTTAGCCCAGGACTGATTGATTTATCCATGCCACTCTTAAAAACTATTTCCAGATCCATATATTGAAAGCAGTTATCCTTTTCTTCACTCTTTTTCAGGGTCCACCTTTCAATCTGGATGTTAGCATAGCACAAGAAAGATTTTTGTTGACACAAAAGTACTGTTATTCTTTATGAATGTCTCCAAGTTTGCCACTGCCTTCCATCTTCTCTTCCTCTCTAGCACACTGTCCATTTTATGTATTCGTGAATTAAGGAAACAAAGCAACTTACCACCTTAATTGGAACCCAACAAATACTAATCAAAGAAAAGATCAAGTATGTAGTAACATGAGATGGCAATCAATTTTAAGAAGACACAAAACTATTGAATAGTATCTGCATAAGTTACATTAACTGAGAATCAAAAGATTCAGTTTGGGGGGGCGGAAATTGCCATAAGTATCAGAGATTTGAAAATAATCTGGGGTTTCACATATCTGTAACTAATACAGAACAAGCTGCTGTATATGCCTAAAGATTTTGCCTGAGCAAAGTTTGGCCCCCTTTTTTTTTACCACTTCACATTTGTACAAATACCAGATAGACTTTTGACACATATAAAGTTTAGTGCTATTTTTTTTAAGAGTTGGATTGTTTGCTTCTGCTTTTCTTTGATTGGTTGTGAAGCATCTCCTTATATCAGTCCAGTTGTGTGACTCCCCTTGGCTTTCTCAAGCAGCTATCCTTCTCCTTTGAACCAAGTGGTTGGCTAATGATGGAGGGAGTTAGTGGATTCACATGGCTAGTGCTGGACTGGAGGCTAAAACATACAACGAACAGTTGCAGGAACTGGGCTTGGCTAGTCTAGTAAAGAGAAGGACCAGGGGAGATATGATAGCGGTCTTCTAATATTTGAGAGGCTGCCACAGGGAGGAAGGGGTCAGGCTATTTTCCAAAGCACCTGTAGGCCAGACAAGGAATAACGGATGGAAACTGAACAAGGAGAGATTTAACCTGAAAACAAGGAGAAACTTTCTGACAGTGAGAAAAATCAACCAATGGAACAGCTTGCCCTCGGAAGTTGTGGGAGCGCCATCAGTTGAGACTTTCAAGAAGAGATTGGACTGCCATTTGTCAGAAATGGTGTAGGGTCTCCTGCTTGGGTGGGAGGTTGGACTAGATGACCTACAAGGTCCCTTTCAACTCTGATTATCTGTTAAATCTGACTTTGCACTCTGCTTGGCTTTCCAGGTCTCGGTGATTGATTGGCTTCTGATTGTGCTCCTAGATGCTGAGGCTTTGAGTAGCCTGTAAACAGAACAAGCATAAGGTAGGAGGATCTGAAGTCCCCACTCGATGCTAGTGCCAGTAGGCCAGTGGCAAGATATGATGTCTTAAACATGCCTCTGGCTGTTCATGGCTGGCTCCGATGGTTGGGAGTAGACTTTAGGTAGCAAAGGTGTGATCAAGAGACTCCTCCATTGTCACTTGAAAGAGTGTTTGGTGGGCAACCCCCTATTACTGATCAAGGAAATTCCATTATAAAATTTCAGAGCTCATCCCAGCCGGATTACACGAGACTGGCGGTCCCAAGTGCAGCTTTCAATTAGTCCCTAAAACAGTAGTGACATAGACAAGCGTCTAAGAATTTCATGGTGTGGGACTATCAGAAGGGTATTTCCTGTTTGGAATATGTAGGTATTTGATGATACTACCAACTATCAGGTACTTTTCTGAGATAAACTGTTAAATTCGGGGGTTTTATCCAAATATCCTTTTCTCAATCTCCCATCATTATCTCCATTTGTCCACAAAACAAAATAACATAACCCCTTCTGTTTATTAACAATGCTTAACAAAAATCTACAATGTTGAAAAAAAATAATTTTAAAAAACTTTGTGAGATCATCATGTTGTAACTATTTAGTTTCTGAAATGCCATTTCTTTTTTTAAAAAGTAACAAGCTCATCTCTGTCACCGATGTTAATATCAGCTTTTAAGTCTTTTGGTATCTGAATATGTTCATTCTGCTTTTTCCCTGTATTTTTTGTGTATATTCTTGTTCAGTTGAGGATTATACAAGGAAACTACACTGAATCTTGTAACTGCAGTGCCCTACCAAGATCTGCTATAAGCCAGTGAGAAAGAACATTATGCAGATGAGGGTTATGTGAAGAAGTGTTCATAGGAAAAGAACCATGGACTCTGGAACTTAACCTTGCCATTCCTATAGACTCAGCCTCTCACCTTTTGTGAGCACATAGCATATTACAAGTACCCAGAGCCAATTGGATCTAGTCAGGTCCTCCATCTTTATTGCCACTGAAGCCTCCTCTATGATATACTTAACTAACACCAGAGGGCCTTTACTCTGGCCTTATGTCATACCCTTCCCTCAGCTGTCCTTGAAAACTCAGACAGGAAGCGAGACAATGCCCCTGTGACTCTGGACAGAAGTCAGAAGCAACAAAGCATGTGCTTCTCCAGTGTCTGTATTACAGAGACTGTACTAGCCTCATTTCACCATTACTACACAAATACCACAAGTGTAGAGGGCAAATCTATTACCTCTCTGCTGCTTTCAGATACCAATCCTACCCCAACATATAGTTGTCAGGTTCTGTGCAGCATTTAAAATATATCAGATGATGACTGGTGCCATAAATTAAGACTAGATGAGCACCTAGTTCATCATACTAGTCAGAGGTGGGATAAGAAAGGGTTAACTACTGGTTCGGGATTTACGAGTTTCCCTGCCCGCACGCCTGTAAATCGTCATAAATCATCATCATAAATCAGAAGCAGCCTTTGAAACAGCCCTCTTTTCTTGTTTTTTTAACTGCAGCTGTGGCCAGGTGGGCGGGTGGGCAAAAACATCAACAGACACAGAACCGGTTCTATGTCTGCTGCTCTTCAGAGCTACCGGTTCTACAGAGGTGGACAGAACTGGTAGAAACCCACCCCTGATACTAGTACTTTGTAATGTGCCATATACTAATCTTTATGCTCCCATTACGTCCATCTAATGTTCTTAAACCTTCCTTTTATTTTTTAGACTAGTTTTTATATACCTTTAATACTTTTTTAGCTTTTAGAAAATTTTAGACTCATATACCTTTTATGGTTTTTAATTGACCATTATCCAGATGTGATTTGACTAGAAATCTTCAGATGCATTTTGCATGTTGAAAACATTGGCTTTAAAGAAATGCTTCCAAGTTGTTCCCAAAAGAAAATGAATCACAGAAGGGGACTTTTAGCTTCAGAAATGGCACTGAAAAATGTAAACACTGTTTACAACTCTGTTTATAAAAGCTTTTGGGAAAAGGATTGGGAAGTGTAAAAACAAGGCATTCAACATCTTTGAGAAGTGCTAATCGCCTGGGCTTTCTTACACTACTGAATATACTGTAGGAAAAATCTAGCTCCAGTAGCTCCATACATTTACATGTCAAAAGGGGAACAGACAGCTTTGTTTGCACACACGGTATGTTTAGAGGAAATGCTAACAAAGTTTTTATCTTGGTTATAAATGCCTAATTTTTTTTCTGTATTATTTCATGGTTTAATACATTGTATGAGCAGTCGCAGGGACAGTAATCATAATAAGAGGCTTATGAAGACTATGATATTGTTTAAAATGATTAACAAAGTTTTACCTCTAGAGGTTATACAAAAGAGAAGTCCCAACTATGTTTGGAGGCTTATTCTCAAGGGAATGTAGGACTGTCTGCAATGTTATGCACAGGAGAACACACATGTTGTATTTCTGACAGCAGAATCTTTTTTCACTGTTACATGCAGCATGTATAAAAACAAGTCTGGATTGAGGCCACAACATGAAGCCTTCAGGATATCAACTCCAGATGAGTTATTGAGCTACATACCGTGTTTCTCCAACAATACGGCCTCCATCAATAGGAAGACCCAGCATGTTTTCTAGGCATAAAATCAAATTAAGCCCCTCCCCCCAAATTTAGGCCTAGTTTAAAACATGCAAAATGGGGGGAAGGGTGGGGGGACTTGCCATTTGGAGTGCCATTGGAGCTGCCGCTGCTGTTTTGAGTGCCGTTGGAGCTGCCGCCGTTTGGAGTGCCATTGAAACTGCCGCCGTGTTTGGAGTGCTGTTGGAGCTGCCACCGCCGTTTGGAGTGTCATTGGAGCTGCCGCCTTGTTTGGAGTGGTGGCGGCGCTCCAAATGGCGGTGGTGCTCCAAACAGCGGTGGTGCTCCAAACAGCGGCAGTGCTCCAAACGTGGAAGCGGCAGCTCCAAACGTGGCGGCGGCACTCCAAATGGCAGCAGCAGCTCCAATGGCACTCCAAACGATAGCGGCAGCAGCTCCAAACGGCAGTGGCAGCTCCAACGGCACTCAAAACGTCGGCGGCAGCTCCAAACGTGGCGGCGGTACTCCAAAGGGCGGTGGCAGCTCCAATGGTACTCCAAACAGCGGTGGCAGCAGCTCCAAACAGCGGTGGCAGCAACTCCAAACAGCGGTGGCAGCTCCAACGGCACTCCAAACGGCGGCGGCAGCTCCAAACACAGAAGCGGCAGCTGCAAACGTGACGGCGGAATGGGCAGAAGGGAAAGCAACAGCGGCAGGTGCCAAAGGTCTTGGATCTGCAGCAAAGGTGTTTGGTGGGAGTAGGGAGCTCTCTGCACTTCACCATGATCACCCGTTAGGAGCGGCTGGTGGCAAGGCTGCCCACGGGGCGCTCTAGATGAGGATGAAAGGGGGGGAATTAAGTCACCCCCGAAAAGACGGCCTAGCCGTTTTTTCGGGGCTCAAAAAAAAATAAGGCCCGGCCTTATTATGTGAGAAACATGGTATTTGTTTGACCTTGTCTGAAGTTACATGTGCAGTTTCAATTATTAAAGGAAAGCACTAAGGATATGCAATAATCTAAAATGTATCTATTGAAATTAACAAGTCTTTTTTTTTAAACTCTTCTTTTTGTGCAGTACTGTGGTTGCTGCCTTCCAAATGAACTGGACCATTCCCACCGTCTCCAATCAACAGAACTAGAAGTCAGGTTTACTGGGAAAATGAGGTGACATCCAAGATAGCATCAGTATGAAAGATGAGTTTGACAGTTCCCTGACTTCATTAACAGAGAAAAAAACAAGAAGCAATAGAGATAATGAAGTCCACTAAAAATATACACTATCAAGGGGAATGTGACAATGGCGCATTTTTTATTTTTTATATTTTAATAAATAAAATTAAGCTGCATGACAAGATTTCCAGACTAAGCAAAAAAAAAAAAAAAAGCTCTTGCAAACACAAAGTCCAAAAAGCAAGTAGTACATCTCCGATATAATTTTGACCATGATCCAGGAAAGCTTTCAGCTCTTCACAGGTGTTGATGTTGCTTTCATCATCTTTTTGAGATGATGATAGTTTGGGAGGATTTTCATGAGAAAGTCCAGCTGTAATGTTTGTGGCTAAAATGAAAAGCACAATGTTAGAAAAATATACATAAATCTAAACACATCTGCTTAAAAGAAGCAACTGGACCACAACTTCCATATATCCTCATCAGCATGGCCAATGCTCACAGACTATAGAAATTGTGATCCAGAAGATTTGAGGAAGACTCAGTTGTTTACTTTGGTGCAGAAATGCAACATATCTAGCTCTCTGATGACTTGAAGGGAAGGCTTTAACTCAGCAGTACAAGATGTGATAGCCTCTTTCATGGACAATGTCACACCGAAGATTCAGTTTTTCTAATTGGAAAACTCCTGCCTGAAATGTATGACTACTGTCACCAATCAGTGTTGAAATCATTAGGTTAGATGGATCAAAGGACTGACTTGGTTTAAGATAATTCCTATGAAGAAAATTTGTTTCCCAATTTCCCCTTCTCTCAAATGACACATCACAAATGTCTTCCTCACAAATAGAAGGCAAACGTATTTTAAACCACTCTTTTTGCATGAAGCAATGAAAGCTTCAGCAATATTCCCAAAATTACTTCAGTTCTCCACACCTTGTGCAGTAATTGAGGAAATGTTGAAGCCCTTCTCCATTGTTTCACGCTGAGGAAGACCGGACTGAAAAGCTACTTAGCTAGGTCTGAATATGGACATGAGTGTCAGTTGTCATTCATCATCTGATCCTTGGCTACTCTGGCTCCTTCTTCAACCAGCTAGGAAACCAGAATCATTATTTTAAAGCAGGTTTCTGTTTTTATATTACATGTGAATTTACAAACTATTGTCATAATAGTAGCACTATAAAAATAAATCCAACAGCATAAGCTGACTTAACCTCAGTTTGCCTGTTTATCTGAAATCATAGGTCATTAACAAAAGTCACAAAACTCTTTTATCAAACAGTGTGTCCCTTATCCTTGGAGAAATAGAGATTGATCATCCACAAAAGACACAATGATCTGTAAAGGAAAAGGCAAGGAAGAGAAATGCGCCTCTGTCCTATCTCAACTGGACCCTCAGACCAAACTATCTGGACACAATCTTCTCTATCCAATGCTACTTCTATTGCAAAGATTTTGACTCTCCTCCCCCCACAAATTTGGTTAAATCTGATATCAAAGTAGGAAAACTTTATCAACAGAATATTAATGGCATACAAATCACAAAGTGCACATATTTCAGGGCTCTGCTCACTGACTGGATTGGAAAACTCGCACCCCACAAATCAGGCAATCTGATGACTGAAGATTTCAAGCTGCCTTGCACGCTTGTCACCTACTCACCTGTGGCCGTTCAGTTTGCACTCGACGGAGACAGTCTGCTCCGTAGATGACAGTGTTCTCAGGGATGACTTCGTACGTGTTGACATTGCAGCAGGCACCGATGATGCAGCCACTGGTTAGGATCACATTTTTACCAACAAATGCTGTAGATGTAGAGAGTAAGAAAGGTGATCTTGACAGAGAAATGCAAGAGCCAGAGCAAAGAGGCGTGTGTATGAGTGAAAGAAACATCTTTTATGTCTACAGTCTTCTCTGTGTTGAGGCAATGCTTTTCTAAATGGTGGGGTAAGGGACCCAAAATGTTGGGGGCAATATGCTGACTCTGCAAACCCCAGAGAGTGGGCTGTAAAGCACTATATAAATCTAAAGGCATATAAATCTAAGTGCTAAGGCACTGTGGTGGCGCAGTGGTTAGAATGCAGTACTGCAGGCTACTTCTGCTGATTGCTGGCTGCCTGCAATTTGGCAGTATGAATCTCACCAGGCTCAAGGTTGACTCAGCCTTCCATCCTTCCAAGGTGGGTAAAATAAGGACCCAGACTGTTGGGGGCAATAGGCTGACTCTGTAAAACTGCTCAGAGAGTTGTAAAGCATTGTGAAGCAGTATATAAGTCTAAGTGCTAGACCCTTATCATTTCATATTGATTGGCCACTGTGCTAAGAAAGAATGGCACAAGGAGCCCTCTTCCTCTCCTAGAATTCAGGCAGTTAGCTGATGCGTTGTTTAGTTGAGAAGAATAATGTTTCCACATCATGATAGCAGACAGCATAATATATACAGAAAATACTTAATTATGTATCTCCATCCTGAGACTGACCAGAAATGTGGTGACCCTCCACTAGAGGCTGTAGGTCCACGTAAGATAAAATCCTCCTAACGAGATGGAGATACTATTTGTCCAGAAACCATGTGGCTCACCCTCTGCATTGGTGCTCCCACCGCCCCACCTTGAAGGGAACAGGCCTGTCAGCGTAAGAATTGTTTTGGTTATGGCTGGATCTGCCGTGGAAGCTGTGGGCTCTTTAGAAATTTATCAATCACCTCATTGCCAGCCTGCAAGAGAACCATTTTGCAGTGGTCGATCATCCTTTCCCTATGTAATCATATGTATTTCCTGGCAGACTACTAATTAGATGATTAAAGTGGTCTCCAGGAAGCATACCTACCTTCATTTCAGTAGTGAGATAAACGGGCAGCAAATTAAATAAATTAATAATGACCTTTGTTCTGGGAAAGGTGCCAAGATGGTACCATTTGCAGTAGTCTTTGTTATTATGGACTGCCCGGAATCATTTTACAGTATACCCAGTTTGGATCTCCCAATATATTGCCAGTGCAAAGCAGGTAATTTTTCTATATCTTTCTTCTGCTGCACTACTCCACAATTAACTATTGCCCACCCTCAAAATGAGGTGCATGGTGGGGGCTATTCGTACAGGCCTGCAAATGAAACGAGTGCCGTATTTATTTTTTTTGAAAGGCTTTGAAGATTGGCTGTATTCAACCACTGAGGCAAGAATATTTTCTAGGGTTTTACTGATATTGCTATATCATAATAATATTATTTATACTCCTTTGTGATTATGTTTAAATTTCATATAACTGAAGAAAGGATTGGTGTTTTCCTACTTACTTTTAAGTTGTACAAAATAATCCCCACATACTTACCTTTTGACTCAATTACATTGTTATCTCCTATTTTCATGGCTTGAGAATCTGTAAGCCATAGTTAAGAATATTTGTCTGCATGTTTCCCATATCCTCAGTTCTCCCTGATATAGCAAGAGATCTCTTTACAGCTCCACCGCCTTCAGGAAAGATCCTAGGAGACCATTATCCTAACTTTATAGCTTTGGATACAGAAGAATAACAGAATAACAGAGTTGGACGGGAGGTCTTAGAGGCCTTCTACTGCAACCCCCTGCACAAGCAGGAGATTCTTATCATTTCAGACAAGTGAATTAGATCCCATGCAATAAAGTTAAAAAGAAAGTACAGTAAACTAGTGAAAAGTCTCTCTTTAGCAAAATATTCTAATAAACACCATAATATGTTATTTAAAAAAAGCTGAAATAACATCCCCTATTTTTTTCATTTGACCCAAAGCTACCATGGACCTTAGATAATATGCTGTATATTTTGCACTATAAGATGCTCCAGAACATAAGGCACACCTAGCTTTTGGGAAGCAAAACAAGAAAAAAAAATCTGCCTCTGCCTCCCAACATCCACTCGGTATTCACCTGGCTAGCGTCCTTGCAGCAAACAGAAAACAGCTTCAGCACGTTATCGCAGCCCCAGCACGTGGCTCGTCAGGGCTCCGCTCTGTTGCACCCAACACCGGTCAACGGAACTGAACTGCTGCCGCTACTGGGGAACACTGAAGCCTTTGCTGCCAAGCAGCTGATTGGTGGTTGCATTGGCCTCCCGGAATATTGCTGATCAGCTGCTCTAGGCGGCTGTGATTGGTGGCAGCGGCGATGAGCCCTGCCACCTAGAACAGCTGATTGGCGGTATTCAAGGAGGCCGATCCAACTGCCAATCAACTGCTTGGTAGCGAAGGCTCCAGCGTTCCCTGGTGGTGGCGAACAGTGGCAGCAGTGAAAGGCCACGGCAGAGAACTCCCCTCTCCCCCACCGCAATATTTGCTTTATAAGACACACAGATATTTCCATCCACTTTTTGGGGGAGGGGGGGGAGTGCATCTTATAGAGCAAAAAATACGATACTTAAAAGGCATCCTATGCTATGACATTACAATTGTTACAAACTGAATTTTATGCAGCAGCAATGAATCAATGAGATTTTTTTTCTCTACTAAATTAACAAAGTGTGGAAAATAATTGCAATTAAACAAATTATATTTTATCTGTTTTACTGAAGCCACTAAATACAATTAATAAGTCCTTAATAGCAAACAACATACACCCCAACCAATCCCTTTAGCCACAAATTAGGGATCTAAAATTACATCATGGATACTTAATGTCTGATGCAAACATGTATCTTTCTAATCTTTTAATTTATTCTTCAAAAGGATACAACAGCCAACTTCAAACACATTATTAGTGCCAATGACCATCGGTTTGGTTCCTACTTCCTCTGTATTAGGAATCATGTTTTCAGGATAGCTGTAGAGATGGAAAACAGGCATGTCATGCTCTTAAAACCAAGAATTTTACCTTTAAAATTTAATACTAACTTGAACCTTTTCATTAAGCTGTTATTCTATATCAAACAGACTCACCAACTGTCAATCAAGTTTCTTCCATAATACAGAGATCATTTTGTAAGAATGTTTTGATAAAATATTCAAAGATATGCTATGGAAAACTGAACTAAGAATAGGTTTACAGGAAAATTTAAATCTGAAATACAACAAAACCTCAATTTTATGAACCCCCATTCAACAGACTGATTCAAAATGCTTCTCTAGAATGAATAATGTTTACATATTTTATATAAATTGATGACAGGAGAGCACAGGAATATTCTTAACACTGGTACACCACAGAGTTGCACCTTGAGTCCATTACTCTGTACTCCTTATGTGCATGGCTACATTCTCACTCATACCAGCAATACTATTGTTAAATTTGCAGATGATATGAAGTAGTGGGAAAAATCTCCAGGGGGGAGAGTCTACCTCTTGAGATGAGGTGGACCGGTTGCTTTCATGGTGTGGAGATAATAACTTGGTCCTTAATACCAATAAGATCAAGGAGCTTGTAGTGGACTATAGAAGGAACAGATCAGACATCCAGACTTTGCTTATCAATTGAGATGGAGTGGAGAAAGTGGCCAGTTTTAAGTTTCTGGGTGTCACCATAAAAGAGGATATGACCTGGGGCGCTCACACTGTATTAGAATTAGAAGAACTTTATTGTCATTGTACAAGTACAACGAAACTGTGGATGCACCCCAGCAACTGTTCGCAATACAATAAAACCAAAGCACTTAAAAATGAAGATAAGAAAGACAGAGTACCCACGTCACCAGTTGCAATTTGAGAGTACAATATCTATGAATATACACAAAATATACATCCAACACTGACTGTAACCCTTAGCCGAGTATAATACACAAGAGATGGAATGTACTGTAATATGCTATTATACATCTGAATGAGGTATTGAGATTTCACATCTTTTCACATCTTAATGAGGTAGTGATTTGGTGTTTATTTGCAGTTCAGATGGCCCAAGGAAAGAAACAATTTGTTAGTCTAGTGGTGTAGGATTTTATTGACCTAAAACAGCATCCAGAGGGCAGAAGGTCAAAAAGATAATTGCCAGGGTGTGAGGTGTCTTCTATAATGGCCTTGATTCTGCTTTGGCAGCGGGACCTGGCTAAGTAGCACTGGTCAGAAGGGCCCAGCAGAGATTATACTACTTGGGACTTCTCAGAAAACAACAACTAAATGAAAACCTGCTGGTGACCTTCTACCATTGCACCATAAGAGTATTTTAACTTACTGCACCTGTGTACAGTTTGCCAATTGCACAGTTGCAGATAGGACAGTGCTCCAGAGGGTTAACGTAATTGTCCAGAGGATCATTGGTTGCCCTCTTCCCTCTTTGGAAGAGCTTTATAGCTCCTGCTGCCTTAAGAAAATTCAAAACATTCTTAAAGATCCATCTCATCCTGGGCATCCTTTTTTTGAACTATTACCATCTGGCAGACAGTAAGGATAATAAAAAACAAGGACAAATAGACTGAAAAACAGCTTCTATCCCAGAGCAGTAACTATATTGAATTCTACTGTATAGTGCAATATTAATGCAATATCAGGGGTTTTCAATTCAATTGTGTAGAATGTGAAGGATCTGTTTGTTTTATTTTTATAGTTATAATGTACACTGAAGATGGTATTTAATTTCATTGTAGGAGATGCAATGACAATAAACTAAACTACAAGTACATCAACGCATTAATATTCACTATACTAATCAAGAAAGCTTCAAATCTTTCAAATATGTTTTTCCTTTTGCATGCAACACATGATGACATTATTAAAAATGGCTGGTCATCAAATGAATAGAAAAAGCATATTAAATTTTCAGCAATCAATTTCTGCATTACAAATTCACTGAATTCATTATACTTATTATACTTAGCATTTACAATTTCACTGAATTGGTATTTATTACAATTAATATTTCCCAATTTCTCTGTTAAGATGACAGATCTGACCATCTATTGAACAAAATAGAAATAAAAAATTTACACTGGAGGTAATATGAAATTATTTCAATGGCTGCATGTTGCTAATTTCTACCTGACTGAATACAAGCAATGTATGATGCCACAGGAACACATTATTAGTTCCAACAGAGGTGGCATGTTCCTGATCCCTTCTATCAAGCAATGCTATCTGTTGTGACTAAGGCAGTATACTTTCTATGTCGCAGTGCCAACCCTGTGGAACAGACTACTTCTCAACAGCCAGATAGCCCTGACCCAACGGAAGTTTCATAAGATTCTTAAGACTTGGCAATGCTCAAGCATTTGGCCAGAGTATTGAGTGAGTCCTAGGAAATGTGGTGTTAGACTGATTCGTATCTCTATTGCCAATTTGTTCTACTTTTAATTTTTTAATGATTGTTTTTGTTTGTATACTGCCCAGAATTGCTATAGGTTGAGTGGCCATGCAAGTGGAATGAATGAATAAATATCTTAAGTTGATTAAATTATACTAACCCATTAATTATAATTGCCTGTTCTTCTATGAGATTACCTTCCCCAATCACGATTGGTCCAGCTTCTGCAATGATTCGAGCTTTGGGGTGAACCACTGTCCTAGGTCCTATTAAAAAAAACTTATTGCTGTAATGCTTATATATCATCAAAATATTTCAAGGGAATGTATTATCCTGAGCACAAATTTATCTGAAAATAACAATTTGCTTCAATCAACACAGGACTGCTGCCAGCCCTCTTTATCCGTTTTAAATGGGTGTAATATTTACACATTGAAAGAATCACAATCATTATTATACAATCATTTGTTACTTCATCAACATTTTTGTTGTCCTACATTTGAACCAAAAATACTTTTTTTTACTTTATATAGTTATCTCCATTTGTTCAAAGGGCAACATGAATGATAAACAGGGTTTAGAACTAGGATTATGGCAGCAGCATTAAGCAAAGATGGGGAAAAGTGCAGATACAAGCATTATCTTTCACTACAATAACAAGGGATCATCCGCATTCTTGAACAACTGAATGAACTATTAGAGCACCATTAGCTATTTACATACCTAAAATGAGTACTAACTTTCTAAGCTTTGCTAGTTTTAACTTTGGTTAGTTTTTGTGGCTTAGCACACTATATAACTATAGATGATTTGTTAATAATTCAATGATATTGTGATACCTAAGTTAATTCAATGATCAAGTTAAGTGTGTTGGGCTAACCCAACTGTATCATTCTATAAAATTATTTTCTCTTACCAATAGTCACATCTCCTTTAATTTCGCTTTCCACACAAACAACAGCTCCAGGCGCAATCTTCACGCTAGAAAAGACATATACAAATAGCAGTGATTTGGCATTTTTCTCATGCATTTGCTCATGACTGTCAGATAGTCCCAGATCCTTGGAAATGCATTTTAAAAAGCTCTCTACCTATCTGACTGAACCTGGGAGGGTGGGGGGAAAGTGTACAAAGCAAAAATTAGAAGACTCAATCATGAGTCACAGTAGTGTTCAGTAAAAGTTTAAAAGACCCCAAATGGAGAAATTCTGTAACTTGAGATTTCATATCACAGCTATTAACCAATAACTGCCTGCAACGACAGTTTAAGTTTAATTAGACGGTTTGAGGGCAGAGAGCTGTTTTGTCAGTAATAAAACATCGTTATGTCACTTTTGAGAAACCATAATACTGCCTTAACTGTAGTTCTAGTCCAAACACTGGACCAGAGATTTAAGAAGACATGGAAATACATTGTTATTGACAAAACAGCTCCTAGTCTCATACTATCAGTGTTAACAGCTGCAAAATCAATGGGAAGCTTTAGCTCACCTCCACAGCCTCCACCTGCCACCTGTAATGTTAACACTCAAGCCTAATAGTTGTTTAAAGAATTTCTAAGCTGATGAATGCAATGTACTTAAAATTCTTAGGAAAAATGTGAAATAATATTAAGTAGTAGGAAAATGACAACACATTTTCACAGTCAAGTATTTTGGATTCTCATTCATTATTTTCCACGATTTAGGAATATCCATAAGGTGGTTTGGCTTCTTCTAATATGAAGGACCTCAGTGAAATGTAAATAACAATAACGACAACAATAATAAACAAAATCAATGCAAGTCCTCATTCAAGATATTCCGCAAACTGTGGAAATCTTCCAGAAATCATCAATGCTCCTGTACACAGTGACATCCGAAACTGAAAAATAAAACCACGGAATGAACAGCTGGATTTCACCCTTTGGTGTAGGCAAGGCATCGGGAGTAGCAATGGCCCGCTTTCGTTCCTCAAACCGGCTCTCTCCGATTGGGCTGAATTGTTGGCGGGCTTGCTGAAAATGGACATTGACCGGCAGATCCGATCTCCTCTTTCCCTTTGGGAGGCTACCCTTAGGGCAGCAGCTTGGTAGCAGCTGCTTAGTAGCAACAACGATCCATTGCAAGGAACCGGGCGTCCTTTTTTGTATCCTCACAGACAACGTAGCCTTGAAAAAAACGGACTCAAGGAGCGTCTAAAGAAAAATCACTCCAATGGGGGTTTTGGGGCGGGGGAAGGATCCAGAGATTAACTGCGCCCAGAGCCTTGGCCGCCCAGCCCCCTTACCTCTTCTGCGTCTTCTCCGCCATCTTTCCTTTCACCCATCCATCACTCGACCTGCGACGAGGCTCCCTTGCAGAGGTGGCGAGGCTGGCAATCAACTCGTCAGCCTTGCAACTCGGTCGCCCGAGCAGCAGGAGGCGCTGGAGGCGCGTGCTCGCTTTGCAAGCCGCGGAAGGAGCGGGGGATGAAGAACAGTGACCAGGCCCCAACGCATCATAGCAATAGCCGTAGCACTTAGACTTAAATACCGCTCCACAGTGCTTTACAGCCCTCTCTCTAAGAGATTGTGTGTGTGTATATATATATAAATATATGATTATGTAATACTATTTATTGTTATTTTATTTATTGTATATGTGTTTATACAATAACTTTACTAAATTAATAAATACAGAAATTATTAATTATTAAATTATTAAATTAAACGTCTGTTCCAAACTGGATAAAATTATTTTTTTACAGTGTTTATCACCCTGCAATACAAATAATTCCATTTTGACTGCTTTGTGGAAAGATAGCAATTTACTACTAGGTTGGGTTTACTACTGAGTTTAAATTGTGGGCGGTAGTCTGTTCCTGGGTGGGAGGCACCAGAAAGACCCTTTCTTAGACTGGGTATCTTCTTACTTTCTCAACCAAGACTGAATGGGTTGCTTCTTTATATCTCGGTAAAAAAAAAACTTCATTGTAAAGCTGGACCCCCTGTTTCACGTTTGTTGGAAAAATAAGAGAGGTTGCTTTGTTCTTCTAGTTAGGTTTCTGAAAAATAAGATATTAATCAATGTGGTGATTGGTGGTGGCTAATCTTTTTGGGCTCCCATGGCGAAAATTGCGCTCATGCTCGCCTGTGTGCGCTTGCATGCCAGCACCCAGAAGGCAATGTATGCACCCCCCACGCCCCTTGTGCATGCACATGCGACTCCTGTGCACGCTGCACATCTCTGCGCGATCCCCCCTGTGCATCACATGTTTCTGTGCATGCTTGCACGTCTCCCATGCATCACCCTGCTCCCCGTGCATGCGCACCAGATAGTCAACAATCAGCTGTCAAGCGGGCGGCATGCACACGTGCAGTAGACCTGCTCTGGGCGAGGGCTCTCGTGCCAGCAGTAATGGCTCTGCATGCCACTTCCAGCATGCCTACCATAGGTTCGCCATTACAGAGCTAGGAGAAGCCCTGGTGTTGCAAACATCAGAGAAAATGCCTTTTGCATATGCCACATTGGTGTTTAGCTTTAGTAAATATGTCAGTGGAGCAGTTTGTTATGTGGTTGGTTGTCTCTCTTTTTATTTGCATTTAATCTAAGACCACTTCAGTAAAAATACATAAAATAATGTAATGAAAAATAATTCCAATTTAAGACCAACTTGAAAAGTTATTTAAAAATAAATAGTTTTCAAGTCCCAATGTACAGGATAACTATATAGCATTATGTATATTTCTTCTCTTTCTTTCAGTCATATCTGATTCTCAAGAGACTGCCTGAGCAAACAGCCTTGCCGTTGCCTCCTTCCTATGGCTGAGAGAAAGTGATTGGCCCACAGGTAACTTTGCTGGCTTTGTGGAGTATAACTCACAGTGTCCCAGTTTCTAAGCTCATGTCTTAATCACTACATCAAATTAGCTGTCATTATGTATATAACTGTCTCTTATTAGTCCAACAACTAAAATCTTAGTGATTCTCATTATCATCACAACTGCCTTGTCTTTTTTTCCCCCATTGACGATACTGCTTAACTGACATGCTTATGATGGGAAAAATAGCAACACACACATGTGTTTCTCTCATTCTTCTTAAACATGTCATATATAATGGGAAAGTTAAAACAGTTCAGTACTGAGGCTCTCATCTGCTTCCAGTGATTCTTGTAAACAGTGTCCAGAAAGAGCCCCACAGATCAGGCAGGCACAATCTGTCAATTCAAACTTCATGACATGAAAGCAAAATGAAAATGCTGTTTTGGCAAGCAAATCACATTTCCTTTTTTTTTCTTAATACAGAAGTATTC
Organism: Pseudonaja textilis; assembly: GCF_049901715.1. Lineage (NCBI taxonomy): Eukaryota > Metazoa > Chordata > Lepidosauria > Squamata > Elapidae > Pseudonaja > Pseudonaja textilis. The sequence continues at coordinate 163,591,549 of NC_141991.1, read as the reverse complement.
AGGAAATCTAGGGCAGAGACTTAGATTTCTTAAGCAGATTGAATTGGCCGTTGTCTTACAACTCCTACTATTAGCTCATCCCATATAGGAAAAGTTCATTGCTGTATGATGAGCATTTGACTTAAGTGAGATCAAGGCTGGAAGATCACGAACAAAGCAGCATTTGAAAAGTATAGTCTCTGTGAAATGGGGAAGCCTCCCCAAAAAACATTTTAAAGCTAAATTCTAGTAGTTTATCTAGTGGTTTCTTCATGGCTTGTGATAAAAGGGTCATACCTCAACTATCCGTATCTACTTTGGGCTCTATTGTATAATCTATTCAGTCAGCCAGCACCAGTTACTTCATAAATGGGCATTCTTTTTCCAGATGGCTTGGCAATTAATGTGTCCTCTTTGGCTCCATTATAAAAAATGTTATTTTCAAAAAGTTATTTTCAAATATAAAGAGAGATAGTGCCTTTATGTTAGAGCAAACTAGCCATCTCTAGGTGACAAAATGATTATTTGCATTTTAAAGAACACTATCAAGCCGCATATTAAATAAAAAGACAGGATAAAGGAAGGTTTCTTTGTTTCTGTTGTATGCCGTCTACCCAACTCCTGAAGTGACTATAGGCATTTGTATTAGTTTTTTTGTTATAATTTTGTTTGGATGTTTGTTTCTTTGTGTATGACAGAAGTACACAACTGCCTCTTTTGATGCATTTCAGTTTGCATACACAGGAGCAAAATAGACATGACAATAGTCATGGCATTAACTAGGTCACTTGAAATTAGCAACAGTAATAGCAGATGAGTTTGAAGGTACATTAAAATCAAGACATTTCTATTACAGGCATCATTTTATTATAATTCAGACCAGAATACATTTTTTATTTTTATTTTTTAAATCCCATGATTCCAAGCAGTACATTTCATATGTCTAATTTATTTTCATTTTTACTTCAAGCAGGAAGTCACTCTGGCCTCTTTAGATGTTTTCTCAGATAGCTATAATAAATGGTAGGAGACAGCACATTTAAAACAGGGCTGCTTCTAAATTACTATAAAGTAAATCTTCTGTCATAGTATTGCACCTCTATTCTGTTTTGGGCTTTGTATCAGATTTTTTACCCTCATAGCGAAGACTCAGAAAGTTACCTCACAGAGTTTGGATATCCATGTCACAAAAAGGCAAAAATGAAAGGTCCAAAAGAGGGGTTTCCTTGGATGATCTTATTCCAGACATTACCATATTGTACTTACCCTTCTTATCCTGCCTGGAAGACCTCTGTTCTTTCAGTTGGTTTCAGACATGAATAAACTTGTTCCTCTAGCTGAATTGTTATTCTCATTAGACACCCAATGAGTCTCTCTTCCTTGCAGCTCATTTGGAGCTGTGTTGGTCCTATCCAGGATGTTGATACTTATGGATAGAGACATTTGGACTCTAGAAACAGCTTACAATTGCTATTGTTACTTAGACATGGAACAAAAGTTGGACTTGGTAGCTTAGAAAACAGACTGCAGTTCATTGGAATAATTAATATCTTCTGCTGAACTTCTTTGACTTCTTAACCTGGTGCTGTGGCCTTCACTCTGTCCAGGTCTTTGTGTTTGGGTTGAGTCTTTGGGTTTCTATGTTGAGCCTTATGGTATATTTATATTTATATTTTCAACACTTTTTTGGTTAACTTGCAGATCTCCAACTATAGAGATGCTTGAGCTAACCATGGCATGTGTTATATGATTGATATTGAAATAAAGAATAGCCCAATGCTTTGTTGACTGTCTTCCTCCTGTCTTCCTCCTGTACATTTTCTTTCTCTTAGTGTATGTCTTTTTGTTTTTACTATTAGTAAAAGAAGACGAAGCATTGATCTTATATATAGTCCCTACAGTTAGAAACACCACCTTATGTTTTTTCCATTATTCCAAAGCAGAGGAGAAGATATAATTGTCCCTATAGAGACATGAAAAATTCTTTTAAAAGTCTAGTTTTAAATGAAATCTAAATGTGATGTAGTTATTCATTTTCCTCCTACTTTCATGCAGACAGCATACGTCTTCTTTTCTTTTTTTAAATAAAAGCTGCTGGTGCTTATTTATTTATGGATTTATGAGCTGATTTGGACATTGCTAAGTAGCCCAACTGGATTTCTCCCCAAGGCAGAAGTTACAGGAAACAGATGCTTCCTGTCTCCCATTGGCTTAGCAGGGAAGCACCCAAAACTTTTTTTTCCAAGAGAAGGGAAGAAATTGGCAGTCAGGATACTCTTGTTGAGGAAGAGATTTTTAATATTTTGTTTAACACTTGAATTGTAGGTATACATTTAGATTAGTAATATCATTCTGTTTTCCCCATTTTTAAATTATTACTAATTATGTATTTTTTTTAAAAAAAATGTTAAATAGTTTAGGGGCCTTGATTTTTTTTGGTAATTAATTGGGGTTTTAAAAATATGGTTTTGTATTTTAAAAACTTGTAATAAAATAAAGTGAAAGTTAATTTTAAAAAAAGAATATGCTCCTATATTTTTGTTATGATGTTTATTAAGGGAATCTTTCAAAAATTGTTTTTGTTTTGTCCTTTGTGTCAATATTGGTTCCTGGTGACCACCTGGATGAATTCCTGAAGTTTTCTCACCAAGATTTCAGGAGTAGTTTGCCACTGCTTGCTTCCTAGGGCTGAGAAAGTCACCCACCTGGCTTTGTGCTTAAGGCAGGACTAGAACTCACAGCCTTCCAGCTTCTAGTCTAATGCCTTAACAACTACAGGTATATTAATGTGGCTGTCTTCAAAATTTGGAAGGGGGCAGATAGACAGTTTCTATAGAACTCAAGAATATTGTAGCCTTATTACTGTTATTATTATGAAATCTGCCAAATTGCCTGAGGATCAGTTCAACTGTTTTGTAAGCTTATTACTTGCTATGATTAAAAGCAGACCTTCTCCTTTTTGGATAGAATTAGAGGACATTTTAAAGAAAGTAAACATATTTCACTCAAATTACAGAGATTGATGAGCTTGCCATATTGTTAGATAGATAGCCGTTTATTCATTTCCATCATGGCTAGAGAAGGATAATTATACTTTCCTATAAAAACTTTATGCCTGTCTTTGTATAGTTTTCCAAAGAATCACATTGCTGAAAATATAGTAACTTGACTGCAAAGCTATGAATTGTCACTAGTCAGCAGCAAAGAATTAGAGTTTTCTATATCTTGTTTTTGCCATTGATTCGTTGTGGGGTTTTTTTTTGCAGCTCAGATATGCTACTTCTAGAAATTGTTCACACTATTTATCATGGTCTTGATTCAGTACAAATTACTTCAGAGTGATTTTGTTTCTGCATATGGCATCTCAGAATCGGTTTGAACTGTAAGGTTTGTGTGTTTTATATTTGTGTATAGTCTATAGCTGTGATGAAATGATGGGTTGTTGCTATAATGAAAATTATCTATTTCATTGGATTTAAATAGTCTCCCCACACCTCACTTGCATGACTCTGGGTGGCTCACAAGTTAAAACAACAAAGACAAACTTGTTTAAATGAATCAAAACTATTAACTGACTTAAGAGGTTGAGTGAGAGAAAGATAAAATGTTGCTAAGAAAAGAACCATTAAAACCATTAAAATAGGTATTCTAATTAAACAAAACAACAAGCAAACCTGTAAGTTTAATATTTTGGTCATCGATTTTATTCCATATTTATTTATTTTCACAAGCGCCACTCTCAAACATAGAAGAAATTATGCCATTGCTTAGCAAATAAAGCAGATTTTTCTAGACTAAAGAGAATATAGATATTGAAGTTTGGATTAATGTGCCCTTCACATTTCTTCCCTCCCTGGAAGTAATGTGCCAATTCATTGCTAGCTCCAATGTTTCTCTAGGGACGGTATTTCCCCTAAAGGAGCAGGTAGGTCTATAAATTAAATGTCCTTCTGGACTCATAGCTTCCAATCTGCAAACTCTGCAGATAATCCAGAAGGATAGTACATGTGGTGGTATAAAAGCCATCAAGAGGCCTGCTGGAATCAAAAGAGGGATGTGTGTTACCCCCAAAGCTTCATCATTCTAAGCAGTTCATCCAAAGGGAATTAACAAACATGTCAGAAGGACAATATCTCTCCCTTCATTGTCATTCCCCAGCTGCTATCATGTTTGAATATGAATATTTAGTGTCATACATTTTGAAAACTTATGATTAGCAGCATTATGCAGGAGAGAATTGGATTTATCCCCAATGTTCTGTAGCACACTGTACTTAAAAACAGGCAAACAGCAAATTTCACTTTATTTTACAAATCACGAGGTGGCAGTACAGTCCAAGGTTATAGTTTATTCTAAAATATTTTAAGTGTTTCTGCAGGGATTCTTCCTGCATGCACTATTCACTGCTAATTAAGGTTGGATCATAAACAAGTTTTCTTCTATCCCTACAGCAATTGAAACATCATGATTTTACAATCTGACTTTAGCTTCTTCTTCTTTTTTTGCTTATAGATCTGCAAAGTTTGTAAATGCAATGATTGGTTGCAAAGGTATTTTTTTCATCACTGTTGCAAGTGTGAAAGGTTGCTAAACAAGTCAGTCACAAAAGGAGGACTACTATATTGTTTGCTGCCCAGAGTTATGAATTTGAGGTAGGTGGCCATATAAATGAAATAACAAAGGTGGGTGGGTGGCTTCTTACTTTATGATATTTTATTGCTGCTAGTCACCTGTGTGAGTTGAGCAGCTATATATATTAGATGATAGATAGATAGATAGATAGATAGATAGATAGATAGATAGATAGATAGATAGAGATAGATAGATAGATAGATAGATAGATAGATAGATAGATAGATAGATTCCACAAACTATTGATCAAAATGCCCAAGAAGAGGCAATTTATCTGTCCTATATCACCATAACAGAATCTGTAACACGAAGCAAGCAGCTCGGAAATACTGCAAATAACAACATTGTGACACAACTACCTGGCATGAGTTTGGTTCAAACAAGCACCAGTATCGAGGAAGGATATTTTTGTATTCCAACTCCATCTATCTCTGTTCTCTTTTGCCTTCAGAAGGCCATGGGTCATCTTGTTATGCAAGCGTTCGATCTTTGCCCGAGTATCTAAGCAAACACAATACTTGCTTGTTGGATCTCATTCAAATATTTTCTTCAGGAACAATATTCTCTTCTCCTTATGACCCCAAGTCCTACACTGCCGAGAGAATTCCTAAGAAAATATTTTTGCACATCAGTTCTCACCATCTGTTGCTGAAGCACAACATCGACCTCTTTCAGTGAGATAGTTTTATTGTGGTTTCTGGCACAACAATCCTGCAGATCTTGATTTCAGAGTACAGAATAAATGTTAGAAGTTTAAGGATTAAAATTCATAGGACAAGAATGTAAAGAAGGGACATTCAAGGAAAGGGGAGAAAGTACACTGCTCTAAATGCCTTGGTTATTTTAAGTAAATTAAATATTTCAAGTATTCATTCATTTAATAATACCAATAATTTTAACTGTAAGCCACCCAGCGTTTTGGGAGCTGACTTTCCCTCTTTGTTGTAGATATGCATAGGATGTTTAGATTTTTTACAGTTGGGTGGGCTTATGGTTTTGTGAGGCTGAATTTGACTCCTTTAGAAGTGTGAAAGCTATCTAGAATTGTGGGGTTGAGTGAAATATTAATGTGTTAAAATAAATAAGAGAGATGTAGCCAGGAGATTTAAACATATGTGTGTTCCTCATTCTAAGATCTGATGGCGTGTACTGTAGACAGTTAAGAGGAGTTGTGGCACCTTGGTGGATATCAGTTTCTGAGCATTGTCAGCAGTAGCTAATGGGAGAGAAAGAGGTTATAACAGACTCTTTTCAAAAATAAAATCCAAAGGAATGGTTTTGCAAAAGTTAGGGGAAATAATAACTCCATAATTCTCTGGCCAATAGTGACAACCACTGACCAGGAGCTGTGTCAAGTCAGGACTGAGACAGTCTTTCCTTGACTGGCTTTTCATATCCACCCAGACAGACCTTAAAAATAAATGCACCACTATCCCGGTGCTTCTCCTGTGTCTTTAAGAGCATCTGGATGTGAAGACTTTTTTTCCTTCTTCTCTCCTTGTTTCCCCATATCAAGAGAAACTAATAAAGGATAAAAGGTAGACCTTGACTTACAACCATCTGTTTACAACTGTTTCAAGTTACAAGAGTACTGAAAAAAATGACTTACAGCTGTTCCTCACACTTATCCAATAGTTGCGGCAACTCTGTGGTAATGGGATCTAAATTCAGATAACTTGGCAACTGGCGTGTATTTACAATGGTTCAGGGGTGGGATTCAAATTTTGTAACAACCGGTTCTGTGGGCATGGCCATGTGACTGGGTAGGCGTGGCTGCTTCTTCTTCTTCTTCTTCTTCTTCTTCTTCTTCTTCTTCTTCTTCTTCTTCTTCTTCTTCTTCTTCTTCTTCTTCTTCTTCTTCTTCTTCTTCTTCTTCTTCTTCTTCCTCCTCCTCCTCCTCCTCCTCCTCCTCCTCTTCCTCCTCCTGGGCGAAGCAGTAAGTAAGCAAGGGGAATCTTGGCACAGCTGATCATAGGAACAGCTGATCATCGGGAGGGAAAAAAAGAAATACCTTAAAGAGTGACTGGGCAGGGAAGAATGCAGTCAGCAATGTCGGGTATGCGCACAATGTTGCGCATGCGTGCTAAGGATTGATTGGGCGGGTTGGGCGGAGAGGGGCGGGGCCAGCCAGGAGCATGATTTGCCAGTTCTCTAAACTGCATAGAATCATAACTGGTTCTATAGAACTGGTCCAAATTGGTATAATCCCACCCTTGCAATGGTTGCAGCATCCTGGGGTCATGTGATTGCCACTTGCAAACCTTCAGGCCAGTTTCTGACCAGAAAAGTCAGCAGGGGAAACCAGATTCATTTAACAACTACAATGATTCATTAACAACCATGGCAAAAAAGATTGTTAAATCAGGTGCAACATACTTAACAAACACTTGGCTTAGCAACAGAAAAAACAGAGAACAGAACTTAGCAACAGAAAAACAAGAGAGCCAATATGCTCTAGTAGTTAACGTGACAGGCTAGAATGTGGGAAATCATGAGTTCTAGTCTCACCTTAGCCATGAAAGCCAGCAGGGTCTTTGGGCCAGTCACCCTCTCTCAACCCAACTCATCTCACAGGGTTGTTGTTGAGGGGAAAATAGGAGGAGGAAGGTGGGTTGGGTATGTTTGCCACCTTGAGTTATTTGTAAAAATAATAAATACAAATACATAAAATTAAAATAAATAACAATTATCCCATTTGTGGTCATTAATTGAGGATTACCTGTAAATACTTTGCAGATCTAAAAATATCCATTGTCTTGAAAACAAAGTGTCAGATGAAAAAACTCTTTGGTTTAGGTATGAATTTCACCCTGTATCATAACAACCAATGTGTTGTTTCTATCCCTTCCAATATCACTTCTGCACCATTTAAAGATGATGGACAGGACAAGAAAGAAAATTATTATTTTGGGTTTTGTCATTGACAGGATAACTTATTCCGATTCTCAATGTTATCCTTGTTAAACTTTTTTTCATTTAAAATAAATATAGAAAAGAGGGAATGTGTTATAATGACAGTATTAGTTTTAAACATGTATGGGGTCAACAAAAAATACCCTCAAGGCCCTGTCTGGTGCCACTTGGTCTCTCTAATTTTGGCCCCAGAGAGAAAACGTATGGAATAAGAGTTGTAATAAGTCTCTTTTATAACCTTTACAACATGGCTTTTCTTTTCAATCCCTTCCAATATTGAGTTATGTGAGATCAGTAAAGGAAAATGGGAAGAAATCCAAACCAATCATAGTATGACTAAGAAACCAGACGCTGCTGTTCTTTACATTACAAAGCTGGTGATATAAACCTTACATTGTTCCTCACTGCCCTCTGTAAACAATATGGCTGCTGGGGTTTCAACGCTTCCTCAAAGATCTCAGCGCAGATATTGTAGAGATGTTATGTATCAGATCATAGGCATTCACTCTAGATAGAAACTCAGCAAGCTTGTACTATTTACATAGCTCAAAGGCTATGTGCACCATTATACATTGCGTAATAAATATCTGCATTTTCTATTACACAGAATAGTCTCAATAATTGCAAAATCTCTCTTATGAATTCCACTTTCTGTGCATAATGCAACAAGAAACCTGCTAGAACTGTTAAACTTTCCAGAGGGTGTTTCACTCATCCTATACACCAGGGAAGAGCAAAATTTGGTGACTAGAGGCTCTATGTATCACTGGCTGGTGGCAGTAAGGGCCACAAGTTATGTTCCATGACATGGATGGACCTACATTATGAACGTGAACACAAAAATTGGTGATTTATAGAGACAGTTTATTATCCTGTGATTCTGGAGAATACATCACAATTTACATGGGAAACTGTGCCATGCATCGTTTAAGCATTTGTAGCTAGAAGTTGATGAGAAGGCCATAGGGGTTTTGAAACATGGGCTTGAGCAGCTATATGCAGCACTAGGTTTTGAATGGTCCCTCTCTACCTTATACTTTGAAACTTATAGGATCTCAATTCAAGAAATAGAAATAGATAATCTATATATAAACCCCAAATTACTAAGCCAGCCCAACATAATCACAATGTGGTTTCAAACGAGGCATAAATGAAGGAGTTGGTTCAAAGGAAGTTGGGGAATCAGGCAGATTAGGTTTCTTCTGCCCTTGCAATGATTACTGGGTTCAGAATCACAGTAAAAGAAACTCAGTCAGATGGGGAAATGTTGCCATGCCAAGAGATTATTTGCATATTCGAGAAAAACACAGGAAGAGAACCTTGTTTAACAAGAAGAGAACAATCCCAAAGAAATACACGTGGAGTAATAAAGAATATAAAACCAGACCTGTGGGGAAGGTCCTGTGTTGCCAGAACGTTCTTCTGCTTGCAGATATTGGGATAAGACCATTTTGCAACAATTCCACTCATTGCCTAAACAGGAGTTAATAATGATGTCAGGAGATTGTCCCCCTAGGAATTCCATTATAGCAGGTCCCCAAACTTGGCAACTTTAAAACTTTGGGACTTCAACTCCCAGAATTCTCCAGCAAGCAAACCTGGCTGGAGAATTATAGGAATTGAAGTCCACAAGTCTTAAAAGTTGCCAAGTTTGGAGACCTCTGCATTATAGTGTCACCTTGCACTGGGATCATTGAATTTCAGTGTACACCGGCTGCTTTTGAACAAGAGCCTGAAATATTGCTGAATATGGGTCTGAAAGTTACTCCAAAGAAATATGCCTATTGTTCAACTTTCCATTTTTCTCTCCTCTGAAAGATCCCATCAATCCCCTGCCCTGTCTTCTCTAAGCCAGTTTTTCTCAACCCTTAGCAACTTTAAAACGTATGGACTTCAACTCCCAGAGTTCCCACAGCTAGCATCAAATTGAGCAATACTGCACTAAGCACATCACAATCCAAACAACCAAGATGGAATTGTAAACTAGACTGAAAGGACTGGTTTCAGTGGTTTAGTAAGTTGCAATTTCAAGGCAACGTTGTTGGGACCTGGTTGCACAGTTCTCTGTAACTTTTTTTCTTTAACCCGCAAGAATAAAACAAAATGCCGATGTTCTTTTAACTTAAATCTATTTCATATGAAAATAACAACAAAAATCTTACAAGAACGAACTCCTTCAAATTGGGGGAAAAAAAACACTTAAAAGGGACTTTCAAGAGTTCCTTAGAGGTGGAATCTAGATAACACTGTTTTACATTTTTATAACATTCAAAATGACTGCATAAAATGCATTATCTTTTTTTTAAAAAAAAAATTGGTCAGTTAATGTTAAACAAAGGAAAAATGTGATGTGTGCACCCACTTTCAATCGAGCCAACTAAGTGCACTCTTATGCAGATTCTGCCAGAACCAATGCCAGCTTTGAAAACGCTACAGAGATCAGAGAAGATGAAGAAGTTTCAGAGACTTAAAAAGAGAGGAGGGGTCTGCAGAGGCCAGATACTGGCAACAAAGCCAGTCCTCCAGCTGAACATTGTGCTCCGCGTCCACTGCCCTCTCGGCAAACTTCATCATTAACAAAGCCCGTTTCATGTCAATCCAGTTCTGAAGAGCTCCATGAAGGGCCTCCTTGTGCTTTAGGGGCTGATCCGCTATGTCTTTCCTAGGACCCCAAAGCAGACACTGAAGAATCCGCTTCGCTTCTGTGATGGAGATACGTCGGATTGGGTCTGCTTCCAGGAGCAAATGTGCAAGTTTCTGGAGCCCGCTGGAATAAATGGAAAGGTTGGGAAGGGCAGGGAGATCACCCTGGTTGTATCCTTGTTCTCTGAGACGGGTCTGAACTTCAAATGGGTTAGGCTGGTGCAGAAGCTCATAGATGAGGATTCCGGTTTGGAATTCATCAAACTTTTTGAACTGGGAGGCCGATACAATCTCTGGAGCTAACCGGGCCTGGTTCTTCTTTGCTTTGGATTCACCGATGCCTGGCTTTTGCATGGCTTTTAAAAAATTGGTGATGAGGAGCCTTGGCAGATGCTTGTCATTTTTGGTCCTGCTGCAGCCTATGAAAGGTTTGCAGCGCACCAGCAGCAAGTTTTCCAGGCAGAGATCTCTGTGAATGACATTGTGCTCCTTAAGATGCTCCAACCCATTGCAAAGCTGGAGCAGCAGGAAACACACTCTCCTCTCATACTGGTCTGGCTCATCTTTATGGAAAGTTTCAGCAACTCCCACAAAGTCCGCAGCAGTCTGGTGTGGCACTTCGCGGGTAATGACAACCACACACTCTTGCTCCGTGGCAGCGTGGGAAGGACACTGGCTGTCCATGGAAGCATTTTTCACCATGCTGGAGGGCACAGTGGCTACAAAATGCCCACAGTCCTGCTGGATATTGAAGTGAACGGGAATAGAAGGGCTAATACAGGATGCTGCAGATTTAACGTCTTGGTAGGTACATATCTATGAGGAAAAAGTACAAGCAAATATTTAAAATGTCGCTAACATCTGGAAACTGATTAGGAAACAAAGAAGTAGATACAGAGGCCAAGATATTCCCTAAAGCAATTAGCAAGCAAATAGATATCCAAACAGCCGCGTCATGAAAGAGGTATCTAGAGAAATTTTGAACCAAAAAGCAATTTCAGATATTTTACCTGTGGTTCCCAGATAGCGTTTAGCTTTTGTGTCATGGTTACCTGGGTCTGATATAAATTGAATTCCAAATACCTGTACAGCATGAGGTGCCGATCACTGCTAAATATGATGACAGGGAGTTACGATTGAGCAGGTGGTTGAGGAAGGATCAGAACTGGAGGAATCCTCCCAGTTTTCATATTACTTGACCTCTACTGAGTAGTTTAGATGTGAACCCATTGGTACTGGCTTACTCTCTTAGATTTTTCTCATCCCCATTTCCTTTCTGTAAATCTAATCTAGATGGAGACAACCTGTCTCTAGACTATTCCCCCGCTCCCCTTATGATACTATGTAAAGCAGGGGTCTCCAAAAACCGGGTCCATGGACCAGCACTGGGCCACAGCATGCCAGAAACTGGGTTGCACAAAAAAGCAAACCCCCATCCACACCCAAAACCACACCCCCTCCGATCTGCAGAAAAATCTCTCTCTATAGAACCAGCCCCTGGTGCCTAAAAAGTTGGGGGCTGCTACTGTAAAGAACAGTTTTCTGTCATGATGATGGCATCCAGCTAAAAACTGGAAGACTGTGAGTTCTAGTCCTGCCTTGGGCTCAAAGCCACCTCGTGACCTTGGGCCAATCACATTCTCTCGTCACTAAGAAGCAGGCAATGACAGACCACTTCTGAAAAATCTTACCAAGAAAACTGCAGGAACTGGTTTAGTCAGGTTCCAAGAATCTGACACAATTGAATAGGGGAAAAAAAATGTAATACACATTGACACTCTTATATTGTTGTTATTACTACTACAACAATTGATATTCCTTAAATTATTACCATGTTAATTACTCTATTTCTATTGGACTCACATGAGCAAAAAGATGATTTTCACTGCTGTTGCTTTTTAATCATTTTCTTCAAAAATAAATTGATTTATTGTTTTGATTCAAGTAGACACACACACTTCAGGATCTAAAACTTTTAAGAGCTTCCACAAAAAAATGAAGTTTAATTATGAATAATCTATTATACTACTTACACTACAAGATTTCCCAACAGTGTTTTTAAAAGGAGGGTTCTTTTATATCTCTTCCTGGATTACAATTTACCCAAAGAACCATCTCATTATTAACTTGGATTAAAAAAAATACAGATATATGGACCTCCTTGTATTGTGTGCCAAAAAGCCCCATATTATACAAGGCTATCCCATCCACCTCTTGCAAATAGCAGAAAGAAAAAAAAAAGAGGAGTTTGGATACTATGTGAAATGCTCCAGATTTTCGATATGCAACATAATGAATAATTTAAATAAATCAAAATGATCTGTTATTTCATAACCAGATCCACATTTTAGCTCAAAATTTCAAACAGGCCTGAAACAGCTGTTAAAATTGAGGGTGACTTCAAGCACTGGTGATATTGTAGTTTTCCTCTTTTATGAATTGTGCCTTCTTTTTTGCAACATAAGAAAGGCACATGGGAAAATTATTTAGCTCAGTGACTAAGTCCTGAAATATATCTATCAATCAAATATTTAAGCGGTGAAAAATGAAAGGATTGTCCCAAACTGCTTATCTAAATTTTCCCACACAGCAGTCTCACTTAGTTCTTAGTTTTTCTGGCTCGGCCTTATGATGCAACAATGTTGGCCTGAGACAATAAAGACACATTCTGTAACATAGGCATACACACATGTGGTCTGCAATGAACACACAAAAAAGGCTTATTTCCTTTCCTAGCAATCGCACACTCTATTTTAAACACCCATTGTGCATACATGCCGTGTGATTGCTTGACTGACAGGAGAGCAAGCCCTTTCCTTTTGTGAAACTGGCATCCATGCAGACAACAGTTCGTGCACAGCATTGAAAACTAAGGCCACAATCCACAAAAGGCAAACTCAAGATCAGCGGAACTAAAGTAATGCAGATTCTTGACTTCTTTATAACGTGACTAAAACCATCTCCAGCCTCTTTGGATTGAAAAGATGTAGCCATATCTTGAAGTAAGATCAGGAAGTGACAATCAAAATTATGTGAGTGAAATAATTTGAAAATATCTTTTTTTTTTGTCCTTTCGGAAAGTTCAAGCATGATGGTATTTTTTTTCTTAAGGATGTGCAATTGTGCCAGGGCACCCTTTAAAAACTTACATAACCCAAAGCCAGAATGAAGGTGGCAACTGTCAGGGAACTCCCCCAGGCTTTCTGATGGGTTTGAGCACAGGAAGATTCTGGAAGATCTGCCCCTACATGGCCAAATGCCTTGGAATGGATGACTCATTTGCACCCATGGAGGGTTCTCATGAATCACAGGAATTCAGGGCCTCATGAAGTTCTTGGCACCACGTCGTGCTCAAATAATGTTAGAAGGGTCAAGACTCACTTCCTGATTGTTCTACTCTCCTGGCACTAAAAGGATGCCAGGACAAGAATCCCAGCCACACACCCTCCTGGCCTGACTCCAGACACTTCACTTTCCTGTTAAAAGAAGGAGAATGTTAGTGCCAAGCACATCAGCAGAGACCCAAATCCATTCTCCTTTTTGATGACAGTGTCTGAGAGTTTTTGTTTTTTTTTTCTTTCAAATTTCTATTTGTTCTGACTTGGCATTTTGGAGTGAATTATTCCCTGTATTTCTGTTTTTCTTGATGCTCACCTTTTCAATCTACATTGGTTTCTAAATGGGCTTAATCCTGCTACTGTAGCTGCTATTCACCCCTGAATTTTGCCATTGGAAAGGAATGGTCTAATCCAGGTAAAACCTCCGAAAATATCTCAAACAGAAGTCCAAAGTATTTTGATCAGAATAGAAAAAGAAAAAAAAGTTGATGGTATATTTGTTTGGCCCTATATCCCAGAAACCTGGAGATTTTTTTCCCCCAGGCCATTTATTTCAGGAATTTTGAATAAGACTAACTAAGGTGAGCATTTAAATCGGACTAGTGAAAATCCTTTGACTAATTACACAGGCAAAGCCAAGCCAAGCCAAAGAAACCCGGTGATATTCTCAAGGTCTCGGGATCTGCCTAGATTTCACCTCAAACAAAGCCACTCAACAATGACTTTAGGAGATACATTTAAGAGCTAGTGAAGTTCTCCAGACTAATGTCTTTTCTTAGCAGCAAGAGACCAGCTAAAAGCCACTGCGACTGAGGAGAATGTCCACTTTGGTAATCATATGGAACTTTTTTTAAAAATCATCATGCAGACCTCAAGATAACAGAATAACAGAACTGGAAGAGACCTTGGAGGTCTTTTCATCCAATCCCCTGCTCAAGTAGGAGTCCCTATATCATTCTGGACAAACGACTGTCCAATCTCTTCTTAAAGGCCTCCAGTGATGGAGCACCCACAACTTCTGAAGGCAAGCCCTTCCACTGGTTAATTGTTCTCACTGTTAGGAAATTTCTCCTTAGTTCTAGGTTTACCTGCTCTCTGGACCTTTGCATTGCTTCTGGAGAGTTGTCTCCTCCTCTAGTTATTTGAAGTGTCACAAAGACAAAAAAAGGACTTTGCAGGATGGGAGCCCTTGCTCCTTCTCGGCTCTGGCTTTAGCTGAATGAACTCTTGGCTTGATACATTCCTGGAGGGTGGTATAAGGCATGAGAAATGTTTCCGACCCCTACATTACACAATGATATTCTTCAACTACTTACTTTCACTGCATAAGTGCTAGAAGGATCCTTGGCACACGTTGCACAGAAATACACTGCATCTCCCGCGTTACAGCATGGTTTGTTGCACGTAAGTTTGAAGAAAGGCCAGTAGTTCTCACTAAAACGCAGTTCACTTTTTTGATCACGCATAAAATATTCTTCACATTTGGAGACCAGGCGGCGCAAAGATTCTGCATAGAGTCCTCCTAACTTGGTATACATGCCTTCTTTGCTATTGATGTTGCCGAAGAGGTTATGGAGCTGAAGGCCAGAACCTGAGGAGGCCTGGGTGGATATACTGTGCTGCGAGGAAGAAAGAGATGGAAGATTTCTATCCTGAAAGCCACAAAGGCTGCTGTTCTTAGCAGAACTTGGGAATGGAGTAGCGATGGACCCTATGAAGTTCTTTCCCAGAGACTCAGAGGAGGAAATTGTATGATGGTTGATCCCCAAGTTAGAGCAAAAGAGAGATTTTTCTTGGACACAGACGTTACTTTCTGACTGACTGGAGTTCAACTTGAAGTTCGGGAAGACTGCTGCTTTGGACGGAGAAGATGAGCCCCAGTAAAATCCATCGGGTGATGAAAGAGCTCTGCTGACAGTTTTCTTTTGGGGCAGAGGGGGAGGCTCCACCGTTTTGCACGGAGCCGTGTTTTCAGTCAAACATGGGGGGAAATGAGCAGAAGGCAAGGCAGGTTTCTCAGTATGGATGGAGGAATGAAGGCTCATTTTGCACAATTCTCCTAAAATGTACACAGACGAGTAAGATAATTATAAGCCAGAGAATCTTGGCAGCATAGATAAACACATTTTACAGCATGAGCCTAGTATCGAGTTCTAAAGATCTATCTAAAAATGAAACATAGAAGTAAAGAACAGAATCAGTTACTGATAATCTCTTTATTACCAAATATGGTATGGGAATAAATGATTTCCCATATATCAATATGGGCAACAATGGCTGTGAAGCAACCACCACCACCGATCCCTGATGCAGCCAAGCTTTTCTGGGCACCCAACTGGATTATCAGAAGACAGCAACAGTAATGGACCCAGGGCCCAATTCACTTTACATATGACAAAATCGGTCACAAACTGGACCATTGTTTCTCTCACATGTTACAGATGTAGCATGTGATCTGTGCAACACATGTCTATGGGATCAATAAGGCAAGAACGCTTAGTTTGATAGGCTGTTCAAGAATTTGTGTGTATCAAAGTTCTGCAACCCATAGGCTGGATCTAGACCTATCTGGTTAGCAAGGGTGGTTATGCTCACTCTGCATGACTAGATCTGGGAAATGGTTAACATTCCTTTGAGGAAGGAGGTTGTGCCATCTGACGGGATCCTTTCTTGATTCAGTCATTTTGGATAACGGTTGCTTCATCTCTCACTTTTCATTTTTGGGGGAGAAGGTTTTGGAGAAGGTAGTGAGATTATATATTTTCAAATCAAACTAGTAGCAACAACCATCTTAAAATTGGAGTTTTTCTGTGGAGGGTAGAGTTCAAAGTAGATTTCCAACTAATTCTGTAGTGGAAACTAAGTATAACAACACATGTTGTATATTCATATGGGCATACCAATCTAAGACTATAATAAACTGACTAATATGGGAAATGAATCACTAAGTATAATAAAGAAAAACTACTGAAAGGTAGTCAATCAATGCCACATAGTGTTTTGAAGATCACCGACATTTTGTCATATAGGTGAGCATTGGTGACTGCCCTACAGAAATGAAGCTGGAACAGAGTAAATATTTAAGCAGAAAGTCAGCTTTGCGTTACATGCTGAAAAACCAAAGTTGGCTGAAGCATGGCATTTTAAAAAACAATTAATATATGCTTTTTTTCCTCTAAATTTCTGGAATTAAGGTTCATTCCCTTTCTAAAATTAAATTCACAGGTCAGGAATATGCTTTCTCTTTCTAGTTTTGCATTGTGTATAACTGATTTGCAAGTACAGTGCAGAAAATCACATAGTGACACAGCAAGCTTTCTTATCTGTTTGGGAAAACTGTGGGGAAAAGGCTAATTACAGTTATATCAAGAGTGACTTGATTGCGTGATGAGCAACTGTGACAAATGAATGAATAAATTTTTATTTCTAATGGTGACATACAATTCTGTAGTGTGCTCTACCACCTAATTAGGCAATTGCTAAGTTGGGAAAAATGTATTTTTCTTTATGACTTTCATGCTATGTCATTACATAAGCTAGTGGGACTTCAGAAGCTTTTTATAAATACTTCAATTAATAAAATAAGGCTGGATAATTTTTTCTGAAAGGACACCTTACTTGCCTATATTTCCTTCAACACGTCTCCACATGGTGCATTCTTCATTTGCAAAGGGTAACAAACAAATGGAATAAATACATTACTGACACTCTAAATACGCACCCTAGAAATTTTTTTTTGCAGCTCATAGTGATATATACCAAAAATACAAAAAACAGAATTTATATTTAGCTGAGGAAGAAATAAGCTCTGTAGTTTTTCAAGGGAGTGGTAATAACTTCCTTTCAACTAGTGTCCCTCTTGATGTAGGATTGGCTCCTAATCCTGCAGGTCTTTAGAAAGGTAGTTAAGATCTGGGCCTTTTCCTAGATTCTTAGATCAGGATGAGCAGAATTCCCAATTGGTGAGTTATAACATATTTTAGTTCCAATTGCCATTTAATTGTTTTAGCCTGCTGTTGTGGTAGATATTCATTTCCTTCTATATTTTTGCTAGATGATTTTGAGACCTAGAATTTTTTTTCTTTTTGATTTGGGTGATCATGAATGAATGAATAAGCTGTATTATTACTTCACTACTAACTAGTGTTCTTGTAGCCCTGCAATACCTCCCCGACTCGTGAATCAACAAATCTTATAAATTACCATAAGCATGTAGTCCACCCAAGAAGATGGCTCCCAAGATTCTTTGGAAAAGTGGCAAGCTGATTTTATAGCACAAGTTTGTTTTTGGATCAACTGAAGAAATGCAAAGTACAAATCATTTCATCTGCAGAATATGTTTCTTACATAATCATCATACTCCCACATTAGTACACAAAATTTAACTACCTCCATTGCCGAGTGGATTTGTATCCAAATTCAAGCTGGCTGTTGATCCCTTGAGGCTCTCAGTAGAATCACTGTTGAGCTGCTCCAGTTCACCATTTTTGGTTGTTTGTAGATGACGCCTAGAAATTGGGGTGGGGGGAAATATGCCATAAAATATGGTAACTGTATGCAGTAGATCAGTTGTATTTGAAAAATTATAGTAGGTCTGTTTGAGAGCCCCTAGATTTTGCTAGATTTGCTTCGGTTTGTATCTATTTCTCTTGTCCCTATTTTGTTCAAGATGTAGTACATACAAACAAAGTGTCCTCTTACAACAAGACAAAAAGAAACAGATAGATAAAGGTGTAGTGGCATATTTATAAACTTAAGCAAGTACTAAATTTGTCAGTCTCTGGACAGATGACAGGTTAGGGACTATGATATAACTCTGAGCTAGGGTTTTCTTTTCTGTTCAATTTTGTCTGAATTTTGAAGATTGCCTGGGCAAATCCCTGCAATTTTTTTGGCAAGTTCCCCCCTCCCCTCAAAAGTGGTTTGCCATTGCCTTCTTTTTAGAACTGAAAGAAGATGTTTGGCTTAAGTTCACTACCCACTTTATTTTTTGACAAAATAGTGGAGTGAAGTTGGGATGGCACAATTAGTGGTGAATTCCTTCCTTCCTTCCTCCCTCACTCCCCTTCTTTCCTTCCTTCCTTTCCTTCTTCCTTCCTTCCTCCCGCCCTCCCTCCGTCCCCTCCCTCCCTCCCTCCCTTCCTTCCTTCCTCCTGCCCTCCCTCCATCCCCTTCCTTCCTTCCTTCCTTCCTTCCTTCCTTCCTTCCCTCCCTCCCTCCCTAAAAGCGAAAATATATAGTATTCCTCTTTCCCCAAAGTACAGGAGTAAAATTTGTGTTTTCTCAATCCAAACACCTTGACTATGTATTAAACACAAAGACCTGCATCCCCAGGTATTCCTAAAGTCTCATTCAATAGAAAAGATTGATCCCAGGTCACTTTCTGAAACTCTTGCCATTCTAATTCTCATCTGTAAACCTTTGGGAATGTACTCAATCCCAGAGAGGGTCTTGTTCACTAAGAATGCAACACTTTAGTATAAATAAGGAATTATTTGTTCCTTCTTAGAAATCAACCCTCCCTAGACATATTACAAAAAGGGCAGCATATTAAAGGCTTGGTTGGGCTTTCTGGTTGTTAAAAAAAACTTTTTATAGAAATGTTTCTTAAAAATTCTTCTGTTAAAGAGCAATAAAGCTCAATGGGTAAGCATAGGGGCAATTCCTCCCACACAGCACGTGGATTCAAAGTCTGTCATTGCAAGCCATGGCTATAACATAAACAAGCTTGAAAACATGGCTTCACGTGGAACTGTTGGAATAAAAATAAACATAGCTTATTGCTTGAAGTTGATTTAGACATTTCAAACATAAGCTAAAACTCAAGAACTTCACAATTATTTATTTTTTTAAAAAAGGATTGGTTTATTAAATGTTGTTATGGTCCATTGGTCTCTGATGTTTTGTTATTAACATATTTGATAAGTATAGGTCTGTTAAGGTTTTTATATTTTATGTTAAAAAATAAAGTTCATCATGCACTTTAGTTATACAATAATTAGTTTCACTAAACCTTAAACATATGCCATAAACTTAAATCCATGTCCATCTGATTCTGATTTTTCAAAAGCTACAGCAACAATCCAATCCTATTTGTGTTTATTCAGGAATTATTTTACTTTGTTTGCTAATCTTCTGGACTGCCAAGGACTATTGAGTTTTACCTTTTAAAATTTATTAACGTTTACCTGTGCAATATGATTAACTTCTTCTTTCCATCCACAGTTGTTAATTGAAAACTCACAATAAACATGAAAATATAATATAAAAATATAATACCCACAAAACCCTACAGAACTAAACCAAATAGCTGGATGAATAGCAGAAACCAGCAGAGTTCACTTATTTGGCACTTAGTAATACCATCAAATGGTATGAAATCAGAAGACATAACTTCGGTTCAAAAAAAAAGATCTGACAATGCACTAATTTCATCAAAAGAATATCATTATTCAGTGGCATCATTTCAGCCACTGAATAATGATATTCTTTTGATGAAATTCTTTTCACAAGCAAGTTAGCTGCCTTTGCAAAGCACTGCAGCACTGATCACAGAAAGTCATTGTGGAAGAGTTCTATTTGTTCCCATTGTGTTATGCTTTATATAAAGTGTACTTTCTCAATAGGAATGAAAGTGATGTATACTGTAAAAGCATTGCTGCTTGGGGAACACAGCTCAGATATATTTTTTGTCAACTAATGACCTCCTGAGCTCTCAGTGGTGGGAAGTCACCTTTAGAGATATTATGTTTGATCTTGTACTTCTTAAAGAAATGGACAGTGTTAATCAGCATGTTTGTTTGATGCATGTTTTACTGGCTGGTTAAATCCTCCTGAGAGATTATAAATGATTGGACATAAGCAATAGCAAAAACGAATTCATATTTGAGGAGGAGGGCGTTCAATTTGCTTGAAATAAACTGTTATGGAAAGTTTCTGGTTGGTCTCCAACCTACCCATTTTTGAGACAATAGTTAGGCTGCACCTTCAGACAGCCTGGGAGGAAGACTATCTGGATCTTTTTCAGTTGCTTTCAGGCTGGGGCATAGATAGCATTGATAACATTTGCTGAGAACTATTAACTGTTAATCCAGGATGGGGTGATGCAATCATCTTGATTCTCCTAGATCTCTAAGTTGCTTTCAGTACCACTGATAACAATATTCTTCTGATTGTGGAGATTGAGATGGGAAGGCAGGGTGATAGGTGGTACCACTCTTTTGGCTATGCCTAGTGAATTGGGTTCTAGTCAAATTCATAGGAAAGGAAGGAGAGAGTCAGAAGCCCCTGGTTTGTATAGGATGACACAGGTTTGAAGCTCTTGCCCCCTCCTTTTTAATATCTGCAGGAAGCTACTGGTTATCCATGCAAGATCAGGTATTATCAATCACTATCATTTGACAGTGATGCTGTCAAAGTCTTATCCCAGTGCCTGGAGATTGTTGGGGAGGAATAGGCTTAACCTTGACAAGATTGTATGGCTGTATATTCATGGTCATCCTGGTGCTTTGGATTTTCCATGCTTAGTTCTGTTTGATTGTGGCTTATTGCCCTGTTTACAGGTTTTGCATAGGGACAATAAAATGTTCTAGGACAGTGTTTCTAAACCTTCCTAATGCCGCAACCATTTAATACATTTCCTCATGTTGTGGTGACCCCCAACCATAAAATTATGGCTCAGTTCCTAAGACCATCGAAAATATGTGTTTTACGATGGTCTTAGGCGACCCCTGTGAAAGGGTCATTCGACCCCCAAAGGGGTCACGACCCACAGGCTGAGAACCACTGTTCTAGGATGATTGTTTTTCTAAGGACAATCCACAACTGGATGTGATCAACACTATAAACGGTCTTTCTATAGTCAATTAAGCACATATTGACTTTTTTGGTATTTTTGGTTCTTGATTATCCAATGTCCAATGCATCAATGACAATGCCACTTCTTCTTTTGTTGGTTGCTATATTTTTATAGATATTTTATCAATCACCATAGCCTTGTGACTTGGCACTAACTGGAATTCTGATATAACTTAATCTTCTAGCACCAAAGACTCTTGTGAATGTTAATAGGGAATATC
Source organism: Pseudonaja textilis (assembly GCF_049901715.1). Lineage (NCBI taxonomy): Eukaryota > Metazoa > Chordata > Lepidosauria > Squamata > Elapidae > Pseudonaja > Pseudonaja textilis. The sequence goes on along the minus strand of NC_141991.1, from coordinate 163,569,966 downwards.
TTTTAAGATAGCTTGCATTTAAACATCTCTACTTTTTAATTTCAGGATATTCCATATTTGTTTGATCTTCTTGAAATCAGATTCTTTTCCTTAATAATTTGAATTTAGTTCAGAGTTTTTCCAACTCTGTTCTCATCTTCATTGCCTTTACAGATGCCATTATGAAGTTGCTTCTGATCTCTTTTAACAGCTTTTAAAACTTCTTGGTTAAGTTCCTCCTGAGAACTTAATTTAAACTCTAGTTTTCTTATTGGCTTCTCTTCTCAGCAATCTCTACCAACTGTTCTGACATCCAGTTTGCTTTCTTTTGTTTCTTGATCTTTGGCAGTCTCCTTTTACATTCATCCTTAAAATTTATTTGATTTCATTCCATAGTTCCTCTGGTTCCCATACCGCAGAAACTAATTTGGCTTTGTTCTTTTGACTTGGAACTCGCACATAAGCAGTTTTTGATCTGTCCCACAGTGAGCCCGATTACATCTTTGCTGTTACAACCAAGCTCTTCCATCCTTTTTTTTTTAAACCAAAAATATAGTCAAACAGATTTCTGGGAACTCTATCTGGTGATGTTTGCTGGTTGTCTGAAAATTGTATTTGCAATGAAAAAAATCATGGGAATTCCTAGATCATAATCTTTACAACTCACTATTTTTAAGCTTGGTTTTCCAGTCTCCAGCCATAAGCAGCATATCCTACTTGCATGTTCTCTGAATTTCAGATTGAACTTGACCATAAAACTTATAAATGCAATAGAAAACCCAATACTATTCTGCTAGTACCACTACAACAATGAAGTCCTGCCCCTGTAAAAAAAATATTCTGAAAAAGTCGCAAACACTGATCTTTGAAGAAGTCACAGTTCACAGAAGTATTGTTCTATTAAAAAATATTGAAACAAAAAATATATGTTCTTTCTTCTTTGTTCCTGCATTTTGCTATCTCAGTCAGTGGAATAGAGGGACATTTCTGCAAAGGCTTTAGCCGAAGGTAATATTTGAAAGAAGTGGGGCATTTGGCAGCTTTGAGGTAATGTCCTTGGCAGGTGCAAATGAGTAAACAACCCAAAAAATAGTCTTGTGCTAGTCTTAGAATAGCAATTGAGTTCACTGGATTGAAAGTGTGAAATAATAACCTTCTTCAGCACCACTTTTTCTGTACCTATAAAAGAAAACTTCAATATTTACCTATTTAAAAAGGTAACGGTTGAAGCTAAAAAAAAATCAGTTTCACCAAAAAAAACCATAAAGAGGTCCATTATGCTGTGGTTGAAAAAGAACTTCGAGGAGATTGACAGTCCCATTGAAGAGCATGTACCATTCTTCACCAAAAAAAATCTCCTGGGCTATTGAGAGACCTGCTAAAGAATAAGAAGTTATCTTCTACAGGACTAAAGGCAAAGGAGAAGAGAAAAGGCTTTTTCTATGATCATTCCATGGTCTCTCCTTCCATCTTGAGAACAGGTCAACCTAGGTTGGATCAGCCAGTCTGACTCAATTGCGCATTACAAGTACTCCTCAACTCACGACTGCAATTGAGCCTGGCAATTATGGTTGTAAGTTGTGAGGGTCACGTGACTGGTGATTTTTATGACCTTTTGTGAGGTGGCAGCTATTAAGCAAATCCATTGTTTGCTATGGAGCCGTTTTTGCTGGAAATTGGAAGCAAAACACCAGTTTCCAGCAAAAATATCATAAATTATGGTTGTATGATTGCGGAACATTACAAATAGCCATAAATGCAGGCCAGTTGCCGAGAACCCAAAATGCAACCACATGACCATGGGGGAAAGGACAGCTACCAGAACTTCAGAACTGGGTTGTAAGGAGCTTTTGGGAGGGGAGGGTCATCAAAACTTCAAGAGGTCATTAAGTGATCGGTCATAAGCCAAGGTCTACCTGTATTTAGTTATAAATGAGTTCTGTCCAGTTTCCTCAGTGGGGTGTGTGTGTGTGTGTGTGTGTGTGTGTGTGTGTGTGTATGTATGTATGTATGTATGTGTGTATATATATATATATTTTCTGAGGTTCTCGTGGGTATTTGTATGTGGATCTTTGGTTGTTCGGGTTTTCTCCCGTGTAAGATTCGAAGTATCTAGGCAACGTTTCGATGAAGTCTCATTCATCATCTTCAGGCTTCTGTCTTCGGCTCTTGCTTCTCAGAGTGATGTTAGATTGCAGCTGCTTCTTCCTTTTAACTGCTAGTGGGGGGGGGGCTTGATTGGGTGGGGGCTTGGCTGTGTTCTGATTGGGTGGGGGTGTATTCTCATTGGTAGGGGGTTTGGCCATGTTTATGAAATATAAAAATCTGAATGTGCAAATATTTAATTTCACTTTCTCTACATCATGCATTTGGTTAGGGAGTCAAGGATACTGTTCCAGAACTTAAGGGAATGATGCAAAAGAAAGGTGGCTTCTCATTGGCACATTAAATTGCTTCACATAAAAATGGAAACCAAAGTCCCCTAATTACAATTGAAGGGGGAGATTCCATGTTTAATTGAATGGTGGCACTTCCTTTTACAAAGAAACATCTTTTCAAAAAGTAAAAATGTGTATTCTGTAGATATAATGAGGAGGGAGATAACATCTGGAAGAGTGTCTATGGAGATTCTCAATCATCCAGGTCATGCTTGTCCCAAAGGTGCTTTTTTTCAGGAGACAACTGGACTGCCTTGTTTTTCTTTTGAAGATGTTTCGCTTCTCATCCAAGAAGCTTCTTCAGCTCTGACAGGATGGTGGGGAATGGAAGGATTTGCAAGGAATATAAACCCTCCCATTCCCCACCATCCAGTCAGAGCTGAAGAAGCTTCTTGGATGAGAAGCGAAACATCTTCAAAAGAAAAACAAGGCAGTCCAGTTGTCTCCTGAAAAAAAGCACCTTTGGGACATCTGGAATAGCTTTCTTCAAAATACAGAAATGACTGATGATTAGAATGTACACAAGGAAAAGCAGCACAATGCAATCATGTATATTCTGTGTCCATATGCATGTGAAAAAGTAAGCAAGTTCTATTATTTATTTTCATACATTACACCCTTAATGTTCAATATCGTTAATTTAGGATTTCAGCACAATTTGATTCCTAAGACTTTTTCTCCATCCTAATTTTGATGGAGAAAAAGTCTGCATTATAAACAATTACTCCAGACGTGAGTATCCTGGAGGGCAAATGACAGCAAACACTTCATGACATCATTGCCCAAATGATGCACTCATGTAATTTGTGTCAGCCACAGATGTGCCAGCTGCAAATTATGTAATTGCATTACCTTTGCAATGAGACAATGTGTGAGATGTCATTTTAATGTGATTGTGGCTTCTAACAGAGCTTTATGCCTCCAGATGTTCCATCAACCTTCACTATGGCCATACTGGCAAGGCTAATTGGAACGGGAGTTTAACGTAGGTTTCAAGCTGCTCTCTGCCTCTCTTCATCCTCCTAAGTGATGTGATTTTATATGGCCGTTCTGTATTTCCCTCTTCAGAAAGGGTTCTGGCTTTAAGTGCTAAAAATTACTACATTTTCCTGTCTATTCTTCTTTTCTAGTCTTGCCTGAAGCACATTTGAATGATACACAAAGATCCATTTTCCTTCTACATAACAGATAAAGGATGACTATGTTTTGTGAAGTTAATTGATCACTGACTAATGATTGAAACAAAGAACTGTTCATTCCTTCTGCCACTCTGTGCAAGAGTTTAAAAATGAAGTAACACAGCCTCTAAAAATAGAAACTTTAATTCCATTTTATTTAAGCATTCCCTGAATTGAATTTTGAGATAAACAGCCAAGCAGCTTCCCTGAAACACATAATGGGGCTAATTGAATGAGTCCCTTCTATCTATTCACAAGCCAACATCTAAAGCAGGGCCCATCTTTTTCCCATGAGGAGAATCATGGAAAAGTGTTTTCTCTAAGATGTCTCAAACCTATCTTCTTAGATTACAGATGGGCTGATACAATGCTAATGGGATCAATTTTAATTCCTTCAACAGGAGTCAACTGTGAAATTGATGTTTAATGGTGAGGAGTCATAAACCTTTCCTCCTGATGATTTTTATTGGCCACTGACCTAGGTCATTAAAGTTTAACTGAACTTGAAAAGAAATACTAGAAACTACTACAACTCTCTCAAGTTGGAGGTGCTGTCTTAAAAATACTTCACAATAATTAATTTCTGATTTTCCAAATAAATAGTCCTAGGCCTTTCCTTACAATTTCTTCTTGGTCCTTACAGACATTCATTCAGCAGGATGAACTTACTCAGAGCGACACAATGAAGTTAGTGTCAGAAGGGTGAGAAATTCAGGCACATCTGTTTTCCTCTGACCAGCAATGTGCTTTTGTTTGCACTTGATGAGAGACTGTTCCAGAAAAATGACTGATTCACTGCTCAATCATCTGAAATGCTATTTTTGTCTATCAGCTTATAGTTAAAAAAAGTCTCTGATGCGAGAAAAAAATAGGGTTGATTTCAACTCATGCTTCAAAGAAGCTATTTAAAACATTAGCAAAATTTCACTTCCATTAAGTTGCAGCTAGTGGTTTTCTGAAACTCTACTTCAACTAGAAATGATTACAAAATAGAAGGCTGCTGTTTAAGAACACATATAGCTTATATACAAATGTTTTATTCTAGGAAACACTCCAATGTTTCCACTGGAAAGCAAGAATTAGGGGAAATAGAGAATCACCACTAGAACATCCTGAATTACATCATTTATCCTATCTACCTATCTTTGATTATTGATAAGCAACTTAAAAAAATGTTTACCTGGGTGGTTTCTTTGGAGGCAGCCGAGGAGTTATAACTTCTTCAGGTCTAGGCTCATCAAAAGCAAAAGTCGTTGACTGATTCATTTCTCCGGTCTCAATTGCTTGAATAGGGCACGGTTTCACCTGAACCGAAAAACTTGGAGAAATAGTGATTTCATTCTCCATTTCCGCTTCATTTCTTTCCTCTTCCTCCTCGTCTTCCTCAATCCTACATGGCCTATGCCAGGATGCATGGCAGTATTTTGGTCTCCTCTCAGAGCCTGAGGACAAAGAACCCCTGCTGGATTCTTCAGGGGAAATGTTGTTAATCTGGGAACACAAGGGCAACAAAGGCCCAATCACAGGACCATCGGTCTCATTCCTTGGCATGCTGGTATCCCAGGTTTCGTCAATGGAAGAAGGGGCTTTAATGGAAGAATTGACTGATTGTGGAAGAGACTCTTCATGTCTAGGGGGGCTTCCTTTGGACATCTTTGGAGGAATAGCAGGACTCCTATCAATCATATTCTTACTAGACATTGGAGACTCAGCCCCTGGACTTTTGTCTCTTGAATTCAGATCACATCTTTCTTGCGGCAACTCTCTAGGCTCAAAGAAGGAGGATGGTTTCTCAGTATCTGGGCTAATAGTGGGACTAACACATGGCCACTGTACCCCAACTGCTGAGTCTGGGCTGCTAAGAAAAAATGCTCGGTGGTCATCTTCTGTTTGTGGAGCCATTATAGTAATAGTTGCTGCTCTTTGTGAACCAAGATCTTGAAAATTCCTCTCGCAGCTCAAATGGAGGGTCTTCATCCCATCATGTTGATTCTGACTTGGGCTAATAGTCAAGACAGCACTCTTCAATGTATTAGTGCTATTGTGCTGCATCTTTTTCCTCTTTGAACTCTCGGCATAGATGGGTTCATTTTGGCTCTTTCCTTGAAAGGGAGGCTGTTGTTCTCTGGAATGACTTCTGCTATCTGTAGGCTTGTTTTCAATTTGATCTGAGGTTCTGACCAGAAGACAGTAAGGACTTCCTTGGGACAAATCGAAAGAACTGCTGCTTTTTAGCACAGTATCTGGTGGACATGCCAGTAAGTCTCTTTCTGGGTTTAAGGGGTTATACACAGAATCATGCACATGAAACTTGGAGAATGAGTTCAAGACCCTTCTTTTATCTTCGCTGAAATTTGTTATCCTGGATGCGCCGGCCATGGAATCCTGGCCCTGCAATTTTGAAAAATAATTTCCATTATCAAGCCATGTTACACTGGTGGTGGGTTTCTCAAAGGCTTTGTGGTTTACACTAAAAGGGAAATATGCCCAACCTTCACTCTTTTGCTCAGGGAAATTAATTACATTAGTGCTTCCCTGGGGTGGACGGAAGAGCACTTTCCTTAGAAGTGACAGGAATGAAATTGAGACTCCAAATTGGCATGACTGTGTTCCTCTTACTGGGTGCTTTGACCCGTCCCCAAGGACACATACCTCTTTGCTGTATGAGATATTTCTTTCTACCCTTTCAGAACCAGATGGGCCAAGGAATAAAGGACGATCTTCGGGGATGTTCTGGGGCTTCCTTTTGATCTCGTTGCCCTGCATTGATCAAAGATGAAATGTAGCAAGATAAACATTTCTCCAGGATGAGGATGGAGATTTATATGTCACCTCATACCATGAGATGAATGGCATATAAATGTTATAAATAAATAAAAGATAAAAAATACTTCATACACAATTCAATTAGAATCTTCTATAATTTGGCTGTATCCACCTTCCAAAAAATATATATATAATGATTTTTAAAATGTTGAACAGTTTTTAAATATGTGGATGAACTCTCTTTTAGAATCAATGGGATTATGACCTTAGTTTGTGAATTGTTTTTATTATAAAGCAATAAAACAAATCAAATTGCTAGCAATTTATATTACCTTACAGATTTACTATACTTTCCTTTCGTATACAGATTTATTGAGTATACTAAAACCAAAGATTGGTACATTTAAGTTGAACTGAATTTTACTGAAAAGAAGAAATTTTAACAATGTTGATAATCTGTCTACTATAGATATTGATAGTTCCATGACCCATCCTAATAGTAACGTTGGCAATTTTAGCATAGTTTAATTGATCAATTGTGGGGAGGTGATACAGTATTTGTTATTTCCAATTGTTTGTTAAATCCAAGGTTATGCAACCCAGGGCTCTGTCTGCTTTTAAATTTTAAAAAACTTCCTTAACTTTGTTTTCATTCTTTTTAAATTCTGTCTTTGATTGTATGCTTTTCATTTGTAAATCACCAAGAGTCACATAGGTGAAATGGGAGGTGTAGAAATTTGATAAACAAACAAACATATCCCTCCCATATATTCCTTGGCAGCTTAGAAGAAAACAGAGACATTGGGTTGAATAAGTAAGGTTACAGACTTCCAATGCAATTCCCCTGCACAATTTCTACCCATTTTAGTCTCACCAGGTTTCTTTCCCTACATGACTTTTAACATTAAAAAATATTTTCATTAAGAGTGTCAGATTCCAGCATCACTTTTACTTTCAAGGTTGCCTTTGGACAAAAATTGAAACTACCAAGTAGATGAATGGTTGCAGTTGGTTGCCCAATGATAGGATACAAGAAAAAAAGTTTATTTTGTAAAGCTAAGTGATAATAACTGGTTTTTGTATTGTACTATGCCATCATATTGTTTATTTGACCATGGTTCATAATGTGTATATCCACAACTGCAGTTTGCAAGGCATTGTTTATAACTAAGGATCACATGTAAAGCAGCTCACAATGGTTCTGTTGGCTCTCAATTTCTGTTTTAGCGCAGTGCATAAATCCAGTCCAAATTTGAAATGTCCATTAGTAGACCAAGGAAAAGTGGATTTCTTAGGAAAGACAGCAAAATCTAACTGGGTATTTCTGCATTCTGGGATGATTGAAGGACATCTTTTCTATATCTGCCATGTAGAAGCGCAACCTCCCCTCTAATAAAATTGAATTAAAATTTTGGATTTATTAGAAAATAGCACATGATTGAATTACACTGATCATTAGTTGTAGAAGTATTTTTTAAACAATCCTGTGTGTTGGTTTAGATAATTCTGCTTTTATCAGAGTAAAGGGGTGATACCAATAATTTTATTGCTAGTTTTTTCTTGTATATTTTTAACATACTTGGCATTTTTATCCATTGTTACTCTTTTAAGGAGCTGAATATGACATACGTGATTCCTTCTCCGTGATTTCCTCTGTCTATACATTTATTACAGAGGCCAGGCTGAAAGATATACTGCCATGGTTTTCCAGAGAAGTTTTGTTCTTTTAACTGTGTTGGTTTTTCAACCTGGATCTTCTCAATCTGATTCCAAAACTTTAATAACAGAAGAAGCACTTTCATGACAGCTGCCTAATTAATGCTGCATGTTTAAAATTGACTGTTTTAAAATATTTGCAGTTAACTAATTTGGAAACTAGCTTTCCAAAAAGGTGAGCTATAACTTTTTTTAAAATTAAAGTTATAAAATGAGATAATTTTATAGCATGGGACCTTCAAAAGCTTGAGCAAAATCATTAAACTAAAATAAATGAGTAAAATCTGGGGTGCAATATGTAAATATTTGGACATAATGGTAAACTGTATATTAGCATTTTATGAATAAGCCTTGCAGTCATTGGCTGTCTTCCCTCACCCATTCTCCTCCCATTCTTGTGGCTATAAGAAAATAACTATGCAATGACCAGACTGCTGATAGGTGCAAGACAAAGGGATCACATATCAGAAGATAAGTTTCTGTATCAGAAGATCTGTACTGGTTGCTAACTGCCAACTGGGCACAATTTGGGATATTGGTGTCATCCTATAACATTTATGGTCTGACTACCTGCATCTCCAAATGAAACTTTTCCAGGTACTCAAAACAATAGGAAAGGCCTTTTGAACAAACTCCTTCTGAAGGTTCAATTATCTGCTACATGAGAAAGGGCTTCTTCTGCATTGCTTCCAGGCTGTGGAACGCACTCCATGGATAGGAGTTTGGCCTTTATTCTCCCAGTATTTAGAAAATTGAAAAAGTAGGTCTCTATCACTCAGCTTTTAATTGTTAACTAATTAATGTTAGTGTATGATTTCATGTGTATATTAATGTTGCTTTGTTTATAATTTGCATTTTATTACTCTTGTAAGCTCTCTCTTTTAGAACGATTGAATGGCAAGATATGCATACAATAGTGAATATATAAAATAATAACCCTGTTTTCAAATCCACCTGAAATTCTACATTTCAATTAAAAAGAAACTTTTTAAAATATATTTGCCTATTTGTTTTGTTAACTTGAAAGTTGTGTTGTAACATTTATCAAGGTCAATAAAACAACATTTCAACCTGCATATTAGTCCAAAATCCAATTCGTATGGAAGTTCAGAAAGAGCTGATTTCTCACGCTTCTCTATCTGGGAGGCTCAACCATTCACTCCCAAAGTACAGTTGCCTACAGGAGGGAGTCCTGCTGAAATCTAGACTGATAGGTGACATGGCAGGTAGAGTACTAGGCTCAATGCTCATCTAACAGCATATACTTGCCCATCAAATCCCCCAAATTTTCATTCAAGTTCATTAAATACCCACAAGTTTTTTTGGGAGGGAAACTCTTTAGAGACATGCAAATGCTAAAATAATACTGTTCACAGATTTTGTTTCTTTCGTACAGATTCCGAGGCGAGATTGCCTCAGAAAGATATAGCTATTTTACAACAATCAGGTGAGAGACAGAATCTCGCTCCTCTTACATGAGATCTTCCTGTTTCCAGTAGTAATGAGTAATTTTTTTAAAAAAATGTTTCATGTTGTTTTGCTTACCATTTTCATATTTCAATCAAAGGAAAATTAAACTGACATCATTAGCCAGCAAAAGGGTGGAAAACTGAGATGAGCTGATTGTGTCAATCAACACTTCTCTTTTTACGGAGGTATTTTTTCAAATGGAATTCTATTCATGTATTGGGAATAGGGCAGTTGGGACTGTGATTCCCAAAGAATCTGGACCCAGGTGGAAAATATTTGAATCTCAGGAGGTTGGAAGTCAAGCCTGGGCAACTGAAAGGTGCTTTGGATTGGTCAGTGCAGTGGTGGTGGGAACTCAGCTAGATTGGAGAATCAAAGTGCAACAGATACAGTCTTTTCGTACCAAGAAGTATCTGAGCACTTCTGTTGGCTTTTAAACCGAAAACATCTTGCTCACTAGCATCATAAATGTCTGAAAAATCTCCCACTTTACTAAGAAATAGATTTGGGGGAGCCTCCTGGTTGCTGAATTTCTCCCTCCCTGCTCAAGAAATTGAAAGAATCCATTTCTGCAAGTCCTGCCATAACAAATACAAAGACTGCTCCCAGGCAGTTACAAATTTTACAACGGAAGCAACATTGTAAAATACACCACACCCCTTATTAATCATTACCTGCGAGACATCTGTATTCATGTTTCCATCCGCCCACACACCAGCAGCATCCGAGGTTATCATAGTTGGTTTAACAGCAATAGTTGGCTTTGAATAAGACAAGGAAATTAGACCGTCATCCTCCCAAGGCGTATTCTCAACTTTGGCTCCAATTCCATTCAAATCCTGCAAAGCTTCACTGCAGCCTTGCTGATCAAAGGACGGGGCCTGCAGTTGGTGAAAACTTCTGGGACAGAAACAGTTCTTGCAGGAGCCAGGCTTCCAGATGTGCTCCACAAAATCACTGCACACAGACATTTTCAAGCCCTCTTGCTTCATTTCCACTGCCCTCTGCACCTTCTGTATTGGGCTGGGTGGTTCATTTTGTTCTCCTCTCTAGGGCTGGATTGAATAATCCTGGACTTGTAACCAAGCTGCAAAGAAAAGAGCACAGAATTCATGTTAATAATATCCTTTGTTTCCAATACTTGTTTCCCAAGTTCCAATATCTCCCATTATTGGGCACCCTCACATACACCTGTTCTCTCTTAGTCACAAGATGATGTCAGCTGTTCTTGCTCCTCAGAGTGATGTGCTTTTCCCCACAGCCAGTTTATCATAAGTAAGGAACAGAGAAGAGTTTGCCAACGCTCATCCCAGCCCTTTTCTAGGCTCCAAATGTGTCCCATACATAGAAATTCTATGATTGTGTGTCTGTGTAAAAGACATGACAAAAAGTTCTTGCTGTTTTGCAGGAAATAACAATGTGCATATTTATTGCGCAAACTATGGAGTAAAGCTGATCAGGGTGAGTGGGGGTGGTGTAATCTTTTGTTCATGTTATTTTGTCATGCAAATCTATACAATCGGGATAAACAGATATTACACATTATTATATCACGAATGTTTCCATCACATGTTATTGCTCAAATGGTGCCAATACTGTGATCTGGGTCAATCATGTCATGTTGCAAATTATACAGTTGGCCTAACAATGCGATGTTGTCTATAATGTCATTTGCTCTCTTAGCTTCTGGCACTTTTGACCAGCAACAGAGTTGATGAAGCTTCCTGGATAAGAAGCGAAACATCTTCAAAGAAAAACAAAAAAATCCAATTGCCTCCTGAAAAAACACCTTTGGGACAACCATGACCCACATGGCTGAGAATCTCCACAGACATTTAGCTATGCAACAGAGTTGATGCTTCCTATATGCATTAATTCAAAAAATACAAACAGCGTTTTTTTTTTAAAAAAAGCTGCTGCTTCCAGTATAGGTAGTTCTCATTCAGTGATTGACTTATTTAGTGACCATTCACAGTCACAATTGTAATGAAACATTAACTTTGCAATCGACTGTTGCATTTACGATCTTTGCAAGTCTAAATCAAAGAAAAGCTAGAGTAAGTTCATAGGCATAATTGCACTTCACTTAGTAACTGCTTTACTTTAAGGTTAAACACTTAACTTACTGTTTAGGCTGGTGATTATGGGAGTTACAGTCCAACAGATCAAAGTACAACACAATTATAGAAAGATTGAGGGCTTGTGCTCCAAATGGCAGCGCTTTGTAGAGCACACAAATATGCATCCATGTCATTGACTATAGTTACACCAACTGCAATTTAGCAAGTTTGTATGGCAAATCATGATAGCTATTATAAAGCCAGAGCACATAACACAGAGCTCTACTTTTTCATGACATGGAATTCTCTACATCTTCAACTATTACCCCAAAATAAAAATACAGTCTAAATACAAGTAACTAGATTGTCTTCCACATGTCACTACTATCTTTCCCATTTCTCCCCCCCCCCCACCTCTCTCTCTCATTACTGCCCTCACCCAGCACATTTCCACCTGGGAGCCTTTGCTCTACAAAGACTCAGAGGAAGCTCTGTTCCTGTGTGACCCCACCTGGTTGTGTATATTTGGCAACTAATCCCACTTATAGCAGTTGTGGTTAGAGGGCCTTCGCTCAACTTCCTGGATAGGGAAAAGCTCTCTGCTTGGTCACTCATGGCCTGGTCACCTCCTGTTTGGACTATTGCAATGTACTCTAGATGAGGCTATCATCAGAAAGTATCCGGAGGCAGGATACTTATTTGTAGCAGGATATCCAAACTGTCTGTCTGTCTATTATCTATCTAGGTTTTAATTAGGCCACCCTATAAACTGAATGAAATGAATCTTTTGTTATGCAATACTGATGCTTAGGAAAGCCTCCAAGGCAGGGGTGTCAAACTGGTGGCCCGTAGGCTGGATGCGTCACACACAGGCCATGCCCACCCCAGCTCTACAAAGGGGAAAATGTTGCAATATGTCACGTGACAGCAATGTGACACTGAGAGTTTGATATCCCTGCTTTAGAGTGTGCCATTTCTGCAGTGACCTGGCCTGCTTACACTCCCCCTTTCTAGGCCCCAAACTCTCCTTTCCTCATTCACCTTGCAGATTCGGCAGCCATTATCACTCATCACTGACATGGCATTGCCTCCACAGATGCCTTTAATGCCACAGGAGAAAAAAAAATCTCTTTGCATCTCCCTTTTATATTTCTTTTCTAAGACCACAAGGCAAATGCACACAACGTAAACCAGAATCACTGATGGGGAGATCACAGGCTGAGTGTGTCCTCTATTCTATTGGATAGCTGCGAGGAAAAACTGAATGTTTCGATGTTTCACGTCTCAGCGCTTCAGATGAAGAGGACCAAGTCATTATGGTACTGCGTTCAAAGGTTTGGAAAGTAGACATAGCAGCAATATTGAAAAAATTTTTTGTTCCCATTAAGACTTTTGGAGCAAAAGATTTCCCCTGAAAAATGGAACAATTCAGTTAAATAGATGCTGAGGTACTCTGGGGGACTTTAGGGCTTTCAAACTGCAGCATTCAAGTAATTTTTATAAATAAATACCTCAATCTTTTGGCCTTAAGCAATAAGAAATTAAAACCTGCAAAACAGATCGTCAATATAAAGATAAGTTTCATATCTGTAGGAACTGGGTATTCCCTCCCTTCATATCCCTTGAATTTTTAGTACAGTAGATTTTTTAGAAAAACAAAACATGCAAGAATGGGTTGAGTACCTGGAGAAATGCTTTTTGCATGAATCAAGCAAACATTTAATCAAACATAGGTATCGTTCTCAGAACAGGAAGTCAATTTTACTATGAGCTAAAATAACCAGAGCTGATAAGTCAGTAATGAACAGTAAATCTATATTTGCACACACAGAGAATCAGGTTATAAATTGAAATCGATTAAAATCAATGAATTTAAAATGAGTTTTTCAAATTTAAGGCTTTTGATTTTTTAAAAATTAAAAGAGAGATGTCTCTTTTTAAAAGGACTTGACTTACAAATATTAATATAGAAAAATAAATATGTCTATTATCTGTTAAAACTGTGTGTGACCGTTTGTCAAAACAATAGTATGGCATACACATTTCTGTAGAAAAAAATAAACACTGGGGTAAATATCCAGATTTTGAAGCTATACTTATTAGTCCTAATATTTATTTTATTTTCTCATAGTAATATGTCCTTTTAAAAATCTGAGAACTGTTGATTGTACAGTAGGTCACTTCTAAGGCTTTTTAAAAATTTCTGTCTAATTTTTCTTTCAATAACTTTAAACTAGCATTCAGAATACAGTAGTATTCTTGTGCCCCTTTATTCTCTCAGCCTGGCCATGTAATAGATTAGACAACAATATTATTATTGTTTGTGATGGAATGTAAAATAAATTTAAAGTATTTTATTTATCACTGATTTATCCCAAAGTGATTCTGGGCACTGTCCATTATAAAATATAAAATTAAAAGATATAAATAATGCCCAGGATAGACTGAGCAGAATTTGCTACTGATTGGCAAGTCTACCCCATTTAAGGCATATTGACCAAGCTTAATCTCTTATGGCTGTCATTATGAGTGAAACCCATTAATTTCACAAATGTTCTCATCAGACCTAAATGCATAATTTTGGATTATTTTATATTCTAAAAGTTCTACTGTATATACTTTTAAAGAAGTGATACATGATATGAACTCCATGACTAAACGTTTTACACAATCCACTTAAAGCCCAACTTGATGGCTGTGAATTCTAAGTAAGTTTGGAAGTTACTAGATGCAGGGAGGCCAGAACGGGGTTTTTAAACACAGATCTGGGTTTTTTGGTCCCTGTCTGGATTTCTAGTTTTTTACTTTAAAATCTACATCTCTTCTATACATTAAGTTGCATTGTATATAGAGGTAGTCCTTGATGTATAATCATTCATTTAGTAACCATTCAAAGTTACAATGGCATGGGAAAATGTAACTTACAACAGGTCCTCGTGCTTGTAACTGACGCAGCATCCCTATGGTTATGTGATCAAAATTCAGGCATTTGGCAACCAACATGTATTTATGATGGTTATAGTGTTCTGAGGCCAAATTATTGCCATTAGCGATCTTTCCAGTCAGAAGCAAAGACCATGAGGGAAGCCGGATTGGCTTAATAAATACACGATTCATGTGATGACCCAGGGTGGGATACAAAACAAACACAGTCACAGAAAACAGGTGAAGCCCCTTTTATTCCTTCAGTTTGCTTCCAAGCTCCGAATATCTTCGATGGAAGACAAAAAAACTCCCACACAGTTATACGAAGAAGGAAAAAAGCAACACAAACCAGACAAGATAAGAGCTGGGGGATGTCCACAGATAACACACACTGGGAAGGACGCCAAACTCAGAGAGGAACTATAAACTAGAGATATTTACACGCTTTGTTTCCAGCGTTTGCCAGTATGCAGGTCTAAACTCTTATTCAGTTGTCACACCTGCAGCCCAGGTAGAGGATCAAGGCCCTCTCTCCTCCTGAGGAGATCACATATCTCCCTTATCCTCTCCACCCTGCGTGCCCTAGGATGGATAGGGGATGGGCCTCGGTCCTCCTCTGACTGCTCAGATGGCCTCTGCCCTTCCCCAGCCTCCTCCACAACCGGAGCCACATTTCCACTCCCTGTTGGCTGTTCCTCCTCTCCCTTAGAGTCAGTCTCCACCAAGGGCATGACAATTCACTTCACAACCATGGCAAAAAAAAAAAAAGGTTATAAAATCAGGTGTGATTCACTTAACAGTGCAAATTCTGGTCTCAATTGTAGTCGTAAGTCGAGGACTGGTTGACTTCTCATATATCTCTGCTTGCAACCAAACAACAGAAACTAGGAAGGAGAGGGGAAGGGAGTGATTGGAATGTATGGGGAGCTGGGAGAGAATTGAGGAATTCAAGAGCACCGTCTGTGGCCTGAGGCAATTTCTACACCTCAAGGTCAAATGCTGAGAAACCTCCAAATATGCACAGACTGTTCCCAAAACAAATTGACTGTATATGATTGGTGGACAATGGACAGTGGGTGGCCCAGGGGAAAAGGGGTTTTTACTTAGGGTGTTTTTTACAGGAAAACCTCAGAACTGGCTTTGCTTCTTCTGCACCTATATGGAATCACTAATAATATTATTGGAAAAACAATCTCCTTGGAGTTTCTTTTGCTGCAATATGCCAGCAGGACAGCTAACACTACTTATAGTAATTAGGTAAAAATGTTAGTTTAAAACTAATTTATTGTGTGGGGGGGTTAAAAATCCAGATATTTTTTGTGTAGAATCCGGGTTTATTTGAGTTTGTTAAGAAACTCGGTTGGCAATCCTGACTAGATACTACCTTAAAACCCTTCTTCTTTAGCCTGTTTGCCTGAACTATTATACAATTAATCACTATTCACAATTATTCAATAACTATTACAAAATCAGAATTGATTCTGATTTTGACCTGAACAAAAGAAGGGTCATTTGAGTACCATATACTGGGATAACAGTAAATACTCTATAAAGAAACTACTGATTAACATTCAGCTCAGTCATATACACCCTAAACTAAACAGTGGCTAGAGCAAGCCAAAATATTTTTTTTTGTTTCCTTCACTTTCATCATTCTAAATTCAAGTAAATTATTGCTTAGCATACTACACACTCTGTGGGAAAACGCCTGTTTTCATGTAAAATGATTTTTTCCATAGAGATGTTCTTTAGGCACAACAAAAGAAATTTTACAGGTATAACTTTATTTAATTAAGGCATTTTATAAAACTCTTTTAAAATATGCTTGCTTACTTTTGCTACCTCCAAATCCTCTTACCTTTCAGTTAAGCTATACTGTAGCTGAATGACACTGAAAAATGTCACCTAGTCCATGAAGAAAGGGCGTATCATAGCCTTTTCTTTTAGCTGCAATTCTTTTCCCAATCTGTAACAGTACCTGTTGAATTTTAATTACTGAAACAATAGTTTTCAATGATGGAGGCCAACTAGAATAAAAATGCTCTTTTCATTTGCAAAAATGTGTTAAAGAAAAAAATATGCATATGTACATACTGAATACTAGCCACAATGGAAATTTAAGAAACTCACATCCTGAAGACAATCCATACTACTGATCATAAGTCCATATGTTGAAGAAGCAATTTTTTTTGCTTTACTATTCAATGAAAGAAAAGGGAAAAGGATGAAGAGTAAAAGAAAAGAAAAAAGAAAAGACATCTGAAATTGTCAGCTGAGCTATCAATGTACTGTAATATATAGATATAATGTATTTCAACTTAGCCCAATTTGTTGGCATAGTTATTATGGATAAAATGGCTTGAAATTATGATTTTCCAACTCTTTTGTAAATGGCTAAAAATATGAAGCCCGTTTTATAGAATAGACATACAATTTTTGCATCCTTGTTTGAGAAGGATACAAAAACACAATATCGGACTATCATGAAACTTCTGTTAAATCCATTCATCAGAAAAATCTCTTTTAAAGAAATGAAATAATTCTATGCATCTGCTGCAGAAGCTGACTGCACAAAGCTGAGTGAATTCTTCTTTCAGATTTTCCAAATTCTGCCCACATGTTTCTATGCTTTAAATAATGAACTTTAAGTTTCAGAAACATATGAGATGAAGTGGAAGGGAAGGAAAACAATTCTAAGAATTAATCACCATGATGCATACATTTACAGTGAAAATCAGAGGGAAGCTGAGCTCACCCTGTGAAGTACAGCAGTTCCTGTTTGAGGTAACTAAATATGGCAACAATGCTAAAATCATGTGAATCTAACACATACAGAAGGTTAACATCTGGAAGTTCAAGAAAGCAACTAAATAAATAACAGGTATCTGCCAGATTTTGAAACACTAGCTATTTTTTGAAGGTGTTCACAGACGTGAAAAGATAAGACTTTGCTAAAAGCCCACTATAATACTTCCTGTACATATATATTTTTAACTGATTTCATGCTTATCTCATTTTTTTAGAATTAATTTATACATATGCAGTGATTTTTGGGGGGGAAGGGAAATCTACAAAACCTGCCAACTAATATCATGTACAGTGGAAACAGAAAATTAAATGAACCAACATTTTAAGGGTCATTGTCTAGTCGCCTGACAGCAATTGTTATACACCCCCATCCCAGGTGGATCAGCAGTTGTTGCTTCTGGTGCCAGGATCTGCACACATGCTGCATATTAAATGAAAACTTTCTAACAAAATTATTTTGAACATTTGTATCTATTTTGTGATCATTGTTGTGCTGATGCAATGCTGACATGATGTAGAATGGTACCAAGCATCATTGCCCCACCCCAAGGGGGATTAGTCCCTATTCTGTTAACCTCCTAGGTATCAAACTCAAGAACCTTGGGCCGGATCTGGCCACGGGACCAGCCTGGAAACAGCAAAGGTGCCTCTGCCAGCGAAAGCGGAGCTTGGGGGGAGCATGTGGTCCCTCCGGGGTCTGTTTTTGCTGGCAGAGGGCTGCAGGAGGCCATTGCGGCCAAGAATGGGTTGTGTGGGGGGGGGTGTCTCTGTTTTTGCCCGCAAACTAAAAACAAAACAAACTAAAAACAAAACAAAAGGAGAAATGTTTCCCCTTTTACATTTGAGCATGCATAAGGGGACAAGAAAGGAGAAAAGGAAAGAGGAAAGATGAAGAAAAAGAAGGAAAGATGGTAAGAAAGCAAGGAGGGAAAAATAAAGAAAGAGGGGAAGGAAGAAGTATGAAGAGGGAAGGAAAAAGAAGAAAATGAAGGGAGAAAGGGAGGAAGGAAGGAAGGAAGGAAGGAAGGAAGGAAGGAAGGAAGGAAGGAAGGAAGGAAGGAAGGAAGGAAGGAAGGAAGGAAGGAAGATAGATTATAATGAGAGTGTGAGAGGGTCTCAGGGAAGTCCTGCCTTAGCACTTGGCTGATACAAGTGCCCCTGACATGAGTGACATCAAGCTGTCCACACCATGGTCACCCTCATCCCCACCTCCAGAGACACCTCCCTGGCTCTCCGAGGTCAAACACAACCCTGATGCGGCCCTCAATGAAATTGAGTTTGACACTCCTATTCTAGAAGGCCCTTAAAATCTGATTTTGTCGCTGACTAGGGGATTCCATGGAAGGACAGAAGCTGCAAAACGATTATATTGTTTATAAGTTTAGAATGCACTCTCCTGTGTTTTTTACTTTATTATAATTTTAGCTGTTTCATTGTACTTTAATGGTTATTTTTAATTGCTTTGTTTATTCAGTTTTTGTTGTTGTTGTATTTTAATTCTGTGCGCCACCCAAAATCACTGTGAGATGGATGAATCTATAAAGTTGGTAAATAAACTAACATATAAATAATGGAATACTGTCTAATAATGTACTGGCAAAACTTCTCATTTTTTCAATGATCGAAGATAGAACATAAGTAGGATTGGAAGGGACCTTGGAGATCTTCTAGTCCAACCATTCTGCTCAACCAGGAGATGCTATAATTAAATAGTCGTCCAACCTCTTCTGAAAACCTCCAGTGAAGGAGCATTCACAACTTCTGAAGACAGCCTGTTCCACTCATTAATTGTTCTCACTGTTTGGAGATTTCTCCTTAATTCCAAGTTGGATCTCTCTTTAATAATTCTCTACCCATTACTTCTTGTAATGTATGTTACAGAGTACCCTTGGGTACTCTGGAGAATGCGTTGATTCCCTCTTCTCTGTGACAGCCTCTCAAGTATTGGAAGATTGCTATCATGTCATCCTTCTCTTCATTAGCTTGTCTAATTCAGTACCTAGTTTCCACAACCATTCATCTTAAGCATCTTTTTCGTACTTCTCTGCACTCTTTCTCAGTATCTTTTTTGTATTCTAGTAACCAAAACTGGTCTCGGCATTCCAAGTGGGGTCTTACCAATGCAGTATAAAGTGGTACTATCACATGATATTTTTATGCACCAAAAATATTCAAAACACCACACAAAAAATAGTCATAAGAGATTAAGTACTGGCATAAGAATCACGTTGTCAAATGTATTCTTAATGAAAAATGTACTTCATCCCTATTACTTTAGTATTTGTAATGAGCGCCCTGTGAGGTTGGTTAAGGTGTTCTGCTTGGCAGCTATGGGGTTATGGCTCACAAATATAGTAATTTCCTTAATAACATACATTGATATGAGTTTTAACTGAAAAATGTCATCTAGTCCATGAAGAAAAGGCATGTCGTAGCCTTTTCTTTTAGTTGCAATTCTTTTCCCAATCTGTAACAGTCTATTTATACAAGGTTGTTTTTGCAAGAACAACTGGTGGCATTTCAATTGATCCAAGTATTACGACTATATAAATAATGATAATTGTTGCATTAGCAACCAGTTAGTCCTGCAGAAAACTTGCAAAGTGAAATACACCAGTTTAGGATTTCTACCACTGGTGAAATACATCAATTTCTACCACTATACTTCCCAACATTCCATCTTCATTTATGGCTGCTAAGTGTGATAAGAGAGGGTTTGGGCCTATTTTGGGTAGTGGGGTGGGGGAGTTCTATTTTAAGTAGATCTATAGCACCTTCTGCAAACACTGACATTCTTTCAAGGCTATGCTATCTTTCACTCCTGTACAAGAGTGGTACCATTTTGGCCTCAGAAGGATCCAAGCTCACAATTATCTCTGGTGATGAATGAGACCAGGTTGATCTTCATTGTGATGATGTTATTGCTATACAGACACCATAGCCTCTTAAGTGTTTCTAGGTTATCTGACTAAGAAGCCAGAGTGGCCCAACCCCAGGATATCTGAAATGTTTACATTTCTCTTTTTAAACCCCCATGATATAAATTTGTTAAATTCCATTTTAGATATTTTTCTCCATTACTACATTCCAGATTGAAGTAAGACTACCTGATCTTTAATGACTAGGATCATCTTGTCATCAATTAGAAAATTCCACATAAGCTTTGAAGACTTATTAAAATTAAGTCAGAGTAGACTGTTCTGTTATAATTAACATAATGATTTGAAGACATTTCTATTTAGCAGATGCAATGCAGTATTATTTCTGGAATCTCCATTTACAATGTACACATCTCATTGTACACAATAGTCAAATTCTTAATTACGTTAACCGTTTCCAGATGGTTGCCATATTATCCTACTGCAGTAATATCATATTAAAATCCAACAAATGCCTATGGCACAAACTATCATGATACAGTTCTCTTCATATTTTATGAAATTACAGTATTATCTCCCACAAGACAAGCAAGCAATAACTATGTTAGGCTTTAAAAGCAACTTGACATTTTTAGATTTTTAATTATTTTAATTAATAATTTAATATTTAATTAATATTTAATATTTTAATTAAATTAATATTTTAATTAATTTGCTTCCCACCCCCACTCTATGACCCCATGGCCCTGTCCTGAGATATCCACAGGTCTTGGTGAAACAGAATTTATAGCTTTGTATAAAATGAATTGTATGCACACCTAATACTATTACAGTATATTCTTATTTCTTATTGCGCACATTTGGTCATACACAAAAATCATCTAAATACTAGTAGTTCCTATGAAGGAGAAGAACTGCAGAGCCAACAAACTTTCCTTCTCCTTGAAACAACAAAAAAACCATGTTCCTGCCAATTGGGACACAGAGCTGCAGCACTTCAAAGAAAGTTCGTTTTACTTTGATTCCAAACAACTTGTAGCTGATCATGAAATAAATTGGCTCAACTTTCAGATACAACCAGTATGGCTCACAAAGGATGGAGGGCAGTTTTAAAGAAGAGGATACAGTCTCTGGGGCAACAATCATAGAGAAAGAAAATAATAGACCACATCTGTTTTCTTCCAAATATACTCCAATAAGCAATACTCCAATAAGCACAGGAATACAGGATTGGATCTAGAACAGAGGTGGTCCACTGGTGGACTACCAACTGGGGGTCCGCGGACCACTGGGGGTCTGCGAGAAAATTTTGGTCATCCGCAGAGCACCCGGGGTAGCTGCTCCAGGATAAGGTAAGGGCGGGGAATAGAGACTCGCTCTGAATTCCAGAGCGGGAGTGAAGCTCATCTCTTGCTGGGTCTTGTGGGTGTTTCTTCCATCCCTTGTTGGTGCTCCGTGCACCTCGGTTGCACGGGAGATGTGCAACTTCCTCTCAGCCCTGAGACACTGGCCCAACCCAGCCTTTTCTCTTTGCCACTGTGATTGGTGCCTCCATGGCCTCCCCACTGCTTTTACAGCACTGTTAAATTTAGTGCGCTTCACAATGGGGGAGACAGCATTCCCTCCTCCTCGAGTCCATTACGACATGGAGCATGGTTGCAGCCAGGTTGGGGGAGTGTCTTGGGGCACAGAGCAGGTCGTGCGTCTCCCCGAGTGACCAAGGTGCATCCAACACCAACAAAGGCCGAAGAAGGACCTGCAAGACCCAGAGAGCACCAGAGAATCAGAATGACAGAGAGATGAGAGAGAAAGCAAGAGACACAGAGAGACAGAGAAAGAGCGACAGAGAGAGAAAGGGGACAGAGAGAAAGAGAGAGAGATGAGAAAAAGAGATACACACAGAGAGAATGAGAGATGAGAAAAAGAAAAAGAAAGATGAGAGAGAGAGAGAGAGATACAAAGAGATGAGAGAGAGAAAGACATGAGAGAGATAAACAGAGATTCAGAGAGAGAAAGAGAGAGATTTAGAGAGAGGGAGATGAGAGATTCAGAATGAGATATACAGAGATATATAGATACAGAGAGGGGGGGGAGAGGGAGAGAGAGAGGGAGAAAGACAGCGCAAGGAGAGAGATACAGAGAAAAATGAGAGAAAGAGATGAGAGATCCCGGTGTTTTGTTTTCTGGGGGAAATGGGTCCAAATGGCTCTCTGAGTGTTTAAGGTTGCAGGAAAAGGCGGCCAAGCTAAGTGCCTGAAGGATCCCATCCCATCATTGGGAGTCCAGGTGCTTCAGCAAGTGGTCTGCAGAGTTTAAAATTATGAATTTAGTGGTCCCTGAGGTCCGAAAGGTTGGTGACCCCTGATCTAGATGTTAAACATGATATATAAAATTATTTTAATTGCGGGCAATATGATGAAAACCCAGCTAGCCTGCTAAAGAACCAATGCATCATTTCAAATCAAGGACTGGCTAATCCAACCTCCTATTTCCAACTATAATCAGTCAGGACATCTGTCCTTCTACTGCAGCCCATATTTCTACAGTGTGATTGAATTAATTGTTCCCTTTCTGTTTGTAACAACTGTTCTGCCTTCTATTCCTCACTATTTTGTGTCCCATCTAAAAATTGATTTTTAGATGCTATACAATTTATTATCATTATTTTTTCATAAATGTACTTATTAAATCCTTTCATAAACTTTCTTACATTTTATCAGCTAAGAACCAGGTGTGAATGTCTGCTGAAAAAGCAAAACTTCCTGTGTATAATAGTGGGTTTCTATTGGTTTCGTTATATGAAAATGAGATTTGAGTACTTAAGGAGAAACATAAAAGTGGGTGGAGGGATGGGCCCAATGGCTCAGTGGTCAAAGATGCTGAGCTTGTCAGTTGGAAAGCTGACAGGCCGGATTCAAGACTGAGTGCCGCGTAACAAGGTGAGCTCCTGTTGCTTGCCGCAGCTCCTCCCCACCTAACAGTTCAAAAGCATGCAACTTCGAATAGATAAATAGGTACCACTTTGATGGGAAGGTTCCGTGCTCCTCAGTGTACAGTCATGCTATCCACATAACTGTGGAAATATTTTCAGACAATAACTGGTTCCCTTGGCTAAGAAATGGAGATGAGCACTGCTCCCTAGAGTTGGGCAAGACAGGAAAGAAGAAAACTTTACCTTTCGTTGGTTACTAAGGGAAATGTGTCAAATAAAAAAAAGAAGAATTCAGATCAAGAATGAAGAAATGCTGAAGGAATGTGGATAAGGAACCAAACTGAGTGACCAGTATAAAAGAAGGCTGACATGATCCAGCCATACAGAAAGAATGAACGAGGAACAAATGTTAAAACGAATGTATGAGGGAAGAGTGAATGGGTTGAAAGGAAAGGGAAAAAAAACCAAGGATGGCATAGCTGATACAGTTAATGCAATCCTCTCAAAGATGGACATAATAAATCAAAATAAAAAAGTGATGCATGAAGCAGAATGCAGAAGCGTTGAAAACATGGTTTGGCAAAGACTAAAAAGATATGGAGAGAGAGAGAGAGAGAGAGATCCTCTGCCTCTAATTTATTTCACTCTTTTTCAATGCTGTGAACTATCTTCTATTTCTAAAAGGGAACAGCTTGAGAGGTAGGTACACATGTATTAGGTTTGGAGGCATAAAGAAAATGCTGGATATTAGACTGGCAGCTCAGTCTCTTCATTCTTCATTGCTGGATCAATAATATTACTATTCTGATCAGCTGGTGCATTAACTATCACAGGAATGGCAAATCAACAGGATATGCACAGATGCATTCATTTTTTATAGAGCTTTCCTATGCATATCAAATGAGACCCCACTCAAAAATCCCAGGAGATTGCATTCAAGACTTATATAGCCTTGCGGTAAGAAAAGTCACATAACTATCAGTGAAATATAAGAGTGATTACAAAATGACAGGCCATCTGGCATAATTCACGGTTATGGCAGATCATTCAGCAAAAATGGCTTGGGCTTTAGTCACTATAAATAATTTATTGATTCTGTGTATTAAGGACTGGCATAATTTTGGTGCCCAGGGGACCCACGTTTTATTTTGGGGTGCCCAACAGCTACAACGAAAGAGGGACAATTTCATGCACAAAGAGATTAGTGGGTTTCTGGAAGGAATGAGGATGGTTGCAATTTACCGGTTTGCCACAAATGCAGTTAGCATCATAAAAGCATAAAAACGTGGAATAGCACAGATTTAAAATGGATAAAAACGTAATAAAAATAATAGGTCAAGAATAGACCACACATGGCCCCTTATACAGTATATGTCAGGCCTATTTTAGTGGAATAATTAATCCCCAGAATCAAACTGCTAAATTCTAAAGACAGAAAATGCAAACTAACAAACAAAATAGAGTTCCATTTACTTTAGCAGAAGAGATTTAAACCCAATAAATCAATGGAACTAAAATGAGCTAAAATTTGAGAGGATCATCCCCACCGGTAAAAGATAAAATTGGGTGCAGGTATAAATGTGTCTAATTTACTGTTCTTAAAATTCACTGAGATGAAAGTACCCCAGAATGTGAGAAAAATGAAATTGTAGCATGTGACTAAAAATATTACAAGGAGCCCAGACTAACCATGCTCTGTCGCCTGTCCGGTGTTTTGACACTTTGTACTACCTTTAGCAGTTACAAGCAGGCAACAGAATTAGCTTTATCAAGCCTCTAGCACAGTGTTTATCACAACCTAGGCAACTTCAAGCTATATGGACTGTGCAGACTTCAACTCCCAGAATTCCCCAGCCAAGCATGTTGATGTGGTTGAGAAGCACTGCTCAGATTTGATATTCAAAAAATCTCTGCTCTAGTTTATAAACCACAAATTGAAAAAGTCCACTTTAGTGGGCAACTGCACAGAAGAAAAAAATCCTTAATTAAGGCAAATTTAGGGCTGATTTGCAAATCAGTCAACACAAATTATTACATTTCAATATTCAATATTTTTATTAGATTATTCTGCCATACACTAAATAAATAATTATTAGCTTATTTGCTTGCTTCTGTATGGCATGGTCAGAAAAGAATGTCTTCAATAAAAATTTCCCTCTGAAACATTTTATGTCAGAGATGTTCAAGAAAAGGGAAGTGATCAACCCAAAATGAGAGTACATGGAAATGAGTCAGTGAAGAGGCCTATTAAAGATAATAAAAAATGGTCAGAGGGTTCAGCTAAACTGAAAAGACAGTTTAAAAGGTATTTTAAATACCAGCAAGCTTTAAAGGAAATTGGCAACTTTAAAACAGTTGAGCAATACAGAGGTAAGAAACCAAACAAAGACTGTAAATCCTGCATTCCAGAAATACTCAGGGGGGAAAAAAAGAGTTTCAAGTTTGCTGAGTTTGAAATAGAGGGGAGTGGGGAAGATTGTTCTACAGCAGGGCTCTCCAACCTTGTCAACTTTAAGCCTGGAGGACTTCAACTCCCAGAATCCCCAGCCAGCTGGCTGGGGGATTCTGGGAGTTGAAGTCCTCCAGGCTTAAAGTTGACAAGGTTGGAGGCCCCTGTTCTACAGTACCAGTTCCCACCACAGTTTCTTGCTGTACAGCTTTTAGTAATGTTTCCTCTCCATTTTTCAATTTGGGCATCTAATGAAAACCTGGGTTTAAAAGCTCAGGACACCCTAGAAAGACCACCGTTTAAGCCCTGTTTCTTTGGCTTTATAAGAAGCCTTGGGGGGAGGCGGGGGGGGGGGAACGGCGCTTATCTCTCAACTCATCGAAGGCATCGCAAGGATTCCGAAGGGAAACAGCTGACCCCTGTCACTTTGTGCCCAGTCCGGCGGGCGTCTTTTAACGCAGGGCAAAAAAGCATTGCTTTCCTTTCTGTGCAGGGGCAAACCCTTGGAAACGGAACCCCCCCCCCCCGCACACACACACACCTTGGGCTCTTTTCAAGCCTCGGTTCCCCCCAAAGCGGGGAAAGGCAACGCCGCACGTGCAAGGGCTCCGAGCAAGAGCCCGGCCCCCAAACAAAAGCCAGACCGGGGTCAGAGCCTTCCTTCTTCCCCTTACGAGAATCTTTCGGAAAGTCGCCTTCTGCACTTCCCCGCTTCTCCCGCGGTGCAAAACGCAAGCTCCCTCGACCGTTGCTGCCACGAGGACTCCGAGCGGGCGCTCTCCTTTCCGGCCGCGAAGTTTGGTCCGGTGCCCTCTCCTGCAGCAAGATCTCGCTCCGAAAAGGAAGGCACCCGAGGCGGCTGCCCGGACCTGCCGAGAATGAATGAGCGCCTGTCTCTCTGCCTTCGCAAACGTCATTTGGGGGAAGCTGCCTCTTGCCAACCCAGGCAGGAGAAACTTCGCCTTCCTCGCACTGCCGAGCAGCGGCGGATCCCGGTGCACCCGCGGCCAGCTTTAGGAAGAAGAGAGAGCGCCGAGGAAAACTTACCGTCCCAGACCTTCGGCTGCAGCGCCATAAGCCAAGGCGCCCGGCTAGGCAAGCGGGGCTTCCTTCCTCCCCAAGCGCCCTGCCGGCGGGCAAGCGGCTAGGAAGCGGGACAACCTGGGGCGCTGTGTACGCTTGTGCGCCTCAGCCACGGAAGATTGGCCAGCAGCTCCTCCTCCTGCTGCAGCAGCACCAAAGGAATCCTCCATCTCCTTCCACCCCCACCCCCCCAATTGCCCGCCCCGCCTCCTCCTCCTTCGGCACCGGAGGAAGCACGCCTGGGCTTTCCCTGCGAAGCACCTGGTTAGCTGGTAACTCAGGAGAGTGGCATCCCTCGTGGCAGGGGTAGAAAGCCGTCCCCGTCGCCTCCAGGTTTCTCGGTGATCGTTTTAAGGACGGTTTTGCACCATGACCGGTTGTTTCTTTCAAATAAAGCACAGGTTCTCAAATTCCCAGAATTCCCCATGCTAGGGAAACAGTGAATTCCCCATGCTAGGGAATTCTGGGAGTTAAAGTCCACGTGTCTTCAAGGAACTGAGTTTGAGAATCACAGCTTTAACAGTAGAGGTAGTCCTCCACTTAGGCCAGAGGCCTCCAAATGGGCAACGTTAAGACTTGTGGACTTCAACTCCCAGAATCCCTCAGCCTGCATAGCTGGCCTCAGGTGCACCAGGATCCGCTGCCGCCAATTGGCATAGGAATTCTGGGAGTTGAAGTCCACAAGTCTTAAAGTTGCCAAGTTTGAGGACCCCTGACTTAGGCCCACAATTGAGCCCCATTTGTTCCTTGCTTTGTGACACATTTGTTAAGTGACTTTGGCCCCCATTTTGTAACCTTTCTTGTTAAGTGAATTGCCGCTGTTTTTAAAGGAGTAACGCAGTTATTCACTTGACGGTTCCAGATTCACTTCACGTGAAACCACGGCCATGAATCTGGCTTCTCCATTGACTTTGCTGGTTAGACGGTCACAAAAGGTGATCACATGACCAGGAGACACTG
Source organism: Pseudonaja textilis (assembly GCF_049901715.1). Taxonomy (NCBI): domain Eukaryota; kingdom Metazoa; phylum Chordata; class Lepidosauria; order Squamata; family Elapidae; genus Pseudonaja; species Pseudonaja textilis. The sequence goes on along the minus strand of NC_141991.1, from coordinate 163,542,323 downwards.
CAACTGTCATAAATACATGAAAATTGTCAAGTGTCTGGGTTTTGATCACGTGACCAGAAGGGTGCTACAGTGGATGTAAACGTGAAAAATGGTCATAAACCACTTTTTCCAGTGCTACTGTAACTTCAAACGGTCACTATACAAATGATTGTAAGTTGAGTACCTGTATAGTCTTGTTTTCACTTTTTCACCCATTACAATGCTTACTGTTGTCCCACTCATGGGGGAAGTACTCTCTCCTCCAGATTTCTTTAGTGTAACTTTCTATTGCCTCCCTCTTCAATTTTTTCCTTTCTCTTCCCTCTCCCCCCGCCTTTCCCCTTCTCCTTTGCAGTCATATCCGCTGCCTCTTTTTTCCTTTCTTTTTCACTTGTGGTTTTGCCCAGATTCATCCTGGTCCTATTTTGGGTGCAAATCTATTGCTGTGTCAAAGGACAATCCACCCACCGATCTTAAAACTAGGGGGGGAAAAAAACGATGAGTTTCAATGGCACTGCTCTGTCATGTCTTATTCTGCCTCAGAAAAAAGGTTGGTGTGTTAATGTGTCTTTTCTGTTTCCAATCAGAACAAGTTAAGGAAACTGTTGGAATTTCCTGGCTTTGCTGCCCTTTTCAGCTGCTGATGGAATCATTACCAACCACTTTCCTTAATATAGGAGGGACCGCAGAGGTGGTATTCAGCAGGTTCTGACCACTTCTGGAAAACTGGTAGCGGAAATTTTGGGTAGTTCGCAATGCTACACGTCATCAATATTAGGGTGCTTGGTAACCGGCATGTATTTGTGATAGTGGCAACATCCTGGGGTGACGGGATTGCCATTTACCACCTTCCCAGCCGACATCTGACAAGCATGGTCAGTGTGGAAAGCTGGATATGCTTAAAGTCTGCAGCGATTTTCTTATCAGCCAGGGCTAAAATGTAAAATTGGCCGGGACTCATTTAATAACTGCCTTGTTTAGTAATGGAAATTCAGGTCATAAGGTGAGGACTACCTACTGTATATATGAGAATTGGCAAAACCTGCCCACAGGCTGCTGTGAGAATCTGGACTAACATTTCACTGATAAAATTGTGTTAAGTCTTTTCATGGGGAAAATCTACATGTCAGGTTTTCAAGTGATGAAATCCATTTAAAAAAGAAAAGAGCAAAGTCCCATCTTCCAAAACAATTTATTTTATTTAGGAAAGCATCAAATTGGCAAAGTCCGTGGTAATTCCGGATCTGACACAACCCGGAATTACTCCACAATATTAGAAGTTAGAAACAACCCCCAAAGTCATATTCACCAATAGAAGTAATCCATCGTTGCTAGATGTCATAAATCTCCACCTCAAGGGGCCTCAGCATGGTCAGCTCGTGTTCCCACAGGAAGAAGAATCACCTAGCCTAAACAACTCTCTCTATCTCCACTCTTTCCTCCTTAGGAATGTGGCACACCCAGAACCCTTCCCCCATAGCCACCAAAGAGAAAGTAAAGAGAAAAAATAATAATAAGCCTAACTAAAATGGCTATACATATGTCAATTTCAGGTTTGACATTACGGAGATCACAGGGTAGAGACCTATGAGTCTTGGTGGGAATAGGATTATTAGTTGGATCATGGAGCTGATTAACACTTTGTTAAGGGAGTGAATATTTCTTCAATGGACTATCCACTCCCAATCATGTTGGGCAACTGGATGGAGGCTGGATAGATCAATCCTACCATCAGCTGCTGAAGGACAGTCATCTGTGATCAAGTTGGCACGAAGCCGGAAGTTGCTCCCACTGCTTTTTTTTTTTTTTTTACCCTTGGACATTCTCTTTCTCTGTTTGGATAAGGAAGTAACTCTAAAACAATGACTCAGTGGGTCACAGGTTGTCTAGTCATTATTAAATATGGAAATAAGAGCCACAGCTGGTTGTCATATACCTACTATGGACATTAATAAACGGGGGTCACTAGAGGCACTGCAGAAAAAATAAAAACAACAATGGCATTAAATATAGATTTTATTCCCAACATTTGATGTATTATCAAAGGAAACATTTAAAATATAAAAAAAACCATTTGAAAAACTTATTCTACCTCTTGAAATACTGTATAAGATAAAGTCTTATCACTGAAAACCTGGGAATAACATCTATGCATATTAGCAGGACTTTTTTTTTTTTACGTATATTGGTGATATTCTAAGGAAAAATACAAATTTACCTGGTTCCAGGTAGATTTTCAACAGCATGGGAAGGGCAATATGGTATAAACCTTCCAATTTTGTTTCAGACACTTTCATTGAATGACCTCAAAACAGCTCAACAATGCTATCTTGGTTTGATCCTGTGGGCTGGATGTGTCACATGCTGGCCACGCCCCAAACCAGTTTAGCAATATGTCACGTGACGATGCTGTGACAGCGTGAGTTTGACACCCCTGCTCTAGAATTATACTACTGAAAAATCCAGAAAAATCAACATACTTGGAATAAGTGATCTTAAGATAATTTCATTTTGAAATGTATACCTCAAAATCAGATTAGCAAATGTAAAAACCAATTGTTTGGGGGGAAAAACTGTAGATAATAACTGTAGATTTATATTTTATGCGAAAAGATCAGCAATGACAAGCACCCTGTTGTACATTTCAGGAAAGACCGGGGCGGGTGGGCCCACATGCTCATTGCAGTGACCTGGTTTTGAGACAGCTGATCTTTGGAGCAAGGAGTTCACCTGAACCGGGAGAATCCCACCCCTGCATACGAGGATATGGCCGAAGCCCAAAGTGGGAAGAGTCAGAGTCTAAAACGGATGGAGTTATAGTCATTCATTCACTGTGATGATCCGTAGTGTAACACAAACTTAACAAAATACAAAACGTAAATAAATGTCCTTTAATGCCTCCAACTTGGCCCCACTGTTCAATAATACTCAGCTGGAGATAAAACTCATTCAAAAATAGTCTTCAAAAGAAAGCAATGCAGTCCGAACTTAATGAGCAGATAGAGGTGAAATAAAAAACCCAAAACAAACTACAATGAAGGAAATTCCACAATGGGCCAGGATAAGTAATTACCAACTTCAAGGAGATAATAAGGCACAGTCTGTTGGAAGGATGCCAACCAAGATAACTTCAGCCCAAAATAAAACACGCTTTGTATGCTGTGCTTTAACCGTCTCTCTTATATACTCTTCTCCCCAGTTGCAACCAATGAGAGGGATCATGGCCGCTTCCTCTCTCATAAGCCAAGTTGCTTCCTTCTCCATTCCTCCCTGTGTGTCCTAGGATGAAGAGGGGGTGAGCCTGGTTCTTCCGCTGACTGCCCAGCCAACCTCTGCCTTTCCCCAGCCTCCTCCACAACTTCTGGAGCCACACCTCCACTCCCTGTTGGCTGTTCCTCCTCTCCCTCAGAGTCCGACTCTAACAAGGGCATGACAGTCACCTACTAACTAATGTTTACTCAATCAGAAAGAAAACAGCACTGAAAAAGTGACTTATGGCTATTTTTCACAATTATGAAGCACACCATGGCCACATGGATGCTTGACAATGGATTCGTGTTTATGACAGTGGCAGTGTCCTGGGGTCACGTGGTCATCCTTTGCAACCTTCTGACAAGCAAAGTAACGACCGTGTTACTCATTTAATAACTGTAGTGATTCAGTTAACAAATGTGATAGGGAAAGTAGTAAAATGGGGCAAGACTCACTTAGCAACGTACATTTTGAGCTGGAACTGTGCTCGGTAAGTCGACGACTACCTGTATAAGTCTTCAAGATGGCTCAATACTTGGTTTATTTGTTTAAAGGTTTCTAGGCTGCCTTTAGGGAGAATAAAAGCAGAATGGTACAAAGGAGCCCCCTTCCATGGCCCATTTGGTGAGAAAATAAAACAGCCCAGTGCTGTGTTCATTTTTTCCCCTCTCCCAGACCCAGAACTGAGAGATCCCTTTGGGAAGGACAAGGGCCCCCGGCTTTGCCAGCGTAATCAGTGGTCTGGATCTGCTTTGCTTCCATCCTGTTTCAAGTTGGTTGAGCAACAGTCAGGGTGGAGCCCAGGAGAAAGTGCTGCAAAGAAAGGGTTTCAGCTCTTTCCCCGCTGCCAATCTCCTTTCCTCTCGCAGCTCCTTGGTGGTTTCCCAGCTGAGCAGCGCTGAAGGGAAAGATTTCTTTGGGAACATTGTTTTAGGTTTCTCCGATGGCCTGAGATCATGCTTCCCCAAACAAGCCATTTTCTTCTGCTTTCCTCCCTTCCCAGAGCAGGCCGGATGGGAAGGACTCAGGCCCATGGCCTGAAGGTTCCCTGATCCTGTTCTCAGAACACGTCTTCATCTAATGAGTATGGAACAGCAATTTTTTTTTTCATTTTATCCAGCTAGGCTCCAGGACAGAAATCTTTTGGGAATGTACATAGCTCAGTGTAAAACAACATCATCAACAACAAAAACACGAGGAGTGCAAGCTGCATATACTCCAATGCAAGGTTTCCAAAAGGGGATTTCTCCAGCCCTATCCTGGTTTGATTGAAGGCAAAAGGAGAGTGTGAGGGCCTAGGGTAAGATGGTTAGACAATGTCATCAACACTGAACATGAATTGGGACAAAGTCCGAGGAACAATGGAGGTTGGGGAGGTTTCTGCAGCGGTGGGACTCTACTGGTTTGGACCGGTTCTATAGAACCGGTTGTTATGATTCTGTGCAGTTTGGAGAACTGGCAAATTGTACCCCTGGCTGGCCCTGCCCCTCTCCGCCCACCCCTCCCTTCTCAGTCAGTCCTTATCACATATGTGTGACATCGTGTGCATGCCTGACATTGCTAACTGTGTTCTACTCCGCCCAGTCACTCCTTCAGGTATTTCTTTCCACCCCACTCCTGATGATCAGCTGTTCCAATGATCAGCTGTGCCGGGATCCTCCTCGCTGTCTTACTGCTTTGCCCAGGAGGTTTCCCTGAGGGTCAGGAGGCAAAAAGAGGCGTACAGGGGGAGTGCTGTGTGCCCCCCGTGCTCTGTTTTTGGCCTCCTTGGGTCCCAGGAAAACTTCCTGGGAGCAAAAACATCCCCCAGAAGGCTTCTCAGAAGCCCAGGAGGCCCAAAAATGGAGCGCAGGGGGGGTGCTGTGCGCCGCCCCATGCTCCATTTCTTGCCTTTCTGGGTCCCAGGGAAGCCTTCTGGGAACAAAAATGCCCCCCAGGAGCTCCCTGAGGTCCAGGGGGCAAAAAAAAAACTGGTGGGGGGGGGCTGTGCTGCAAAAAAGAAGAAGCCACACCCACCCAGTCATGGGCACACCCACCTAGCCACACCCACAGAACCAGTTGTTAAAAAATTTGAATCCCGCCCCTGGGTTTCTGATGTGCCATGGGGGCGCAAAGAGTCAGAGACAACTTAGTGACTGAACAACAACAATTTTGTTTTACAGCACCGTGTGCTTGCTACTTTTATGAAGCAATGGGTGTCCTGCACCAAGCAGCAAAAGCATACGTTTCCAACTTTGGGTTATCATGAGACAACTTCTCATTATAGTTTGTAATAGTAAGAATGACCACCACTTCAGCAGTGATACACCATAAAAGCAAAGAGAGGGGAGAAAGGAAAGTAAAAGCGAAAAAAAAAACTTTTTTGGGGTGAAGTTACAAACCACATTCAACAGGATAGTGCCAGCCTTATGCACTGTTCTGATCCTATGTAAAATGGCATGTAAAAATGTACATCTGTTTAGGGAGAGGAATTTTAATGGTTTTCTTAAATGATTTATATTAAATAACTAAATCTTTTGTGTATCTCTTCTATAACATGCAATTCGGAGTGTCTCTTCTGGGATAGAAAGAAATGCAAAATTATAGGAACATTCAGTATATTTCACTTACATCAGTGGTGGTATTCAAATATTTTTACTACCGGTTCTGTGGGCGGGGCTTGGTGGGTGTAGTGTGGTATGGTGGACATGGTGTGGCTTGGTGGGAATGGCTTGATGGATGTGGCAGGAGAAGGATACTGTAAAATCCCCATTTCCCCCCCACTCCAGGGGAAGGTTACTGCAAAATCCCATTCCTTCCCCACCCCACTAACCTGTTTTTCAGCTCCGTTCTCCTGTGCAGGGCAACAAAAGAAGACCCAGCCGATCAGCTGGGACTTTGATCAGCTGGGACTTGGGAGGTAGCAAATAGATGGGGGCAGGGCCAACCAGAGGTGGTATTTACCAGATCTCCGAACTACTCAAAATTTCTGCTACTGGTTCTCCAGAACCTGTCAGAACTGGCTGAATACCACCTCTGACTTACATTCTATATGAAAGGGTGAAATACCATTTTTCCTCATAATTGCCACTTACATCTGTTCTATCGCCAGGACAAAGCAGACACGAAGACTGGAGTTGAATTCAGCTCTTTATTAGCAACCAGTAACTTCAACTAAAGTCGAGCCACAGCAGCCCTTTTTATAGCAGCTGCTCACGGCTCGCAACCAATGGCATCTATTTAAACTTCCTGCTGCTTAGGCGGCCAATCAGAGATCGTCGTTATTGACCAATCATTAAGCTCTGCGAACTATCCAATAGGAATGCGGTATTAGAAGTCTATACATGAATACACAACACCATCCTCATGACTTTTTCAGACTGGTGACCCCTCCATGATATTGTATGTTTGAAATATAACCCAATGCTTACTGATTTTGAGGCATTTGGTAGCATTTTTCTTATTAACGCATTTCATTCGAAGGCATGCGTTTTTGTTAGAGACAGTTCACAACATCAGATGCCACAGAGAGTCTAAACCTCTCTCTATGTAGGGTTTAAGTGGGAGGAAGGGAAGATAAGTTGGTTGTGTAGATGTAGGTTACTTTTAAAACAGATCACAAGTAACTTATCAATTAACTTGTGTGTAATATGTTAAAAACCAATTGCATTTGTTGAGAACTTCTGAGATTGATCAAAACTTTTTGATGAGTTCAACATTTCTTGCCACCCTTTTCTAAAACAACCCCTTTGATGGGTAGCTATGGAGGGCTCTGCGAGGATGAAATGCTCTGAAACTATCTTGTTCTTCTTTTGAGTCCTGATATCAAACTTCTGTCCATTAATTCTTTTGCTGATTTGTCCTACACACATCACATTGGAGAAGAGCACGTGAATCTTTCATAGGTAGTTCCTGGGATCTATAATGATGTGTTGGCATAGATGTGGGGACATTTGGGTTAATGCACTGTCTGGTTCCGTGTTGCCATAATTGTCCTAGTGTTTCTGGTGGTTTGTGAGAATGTTGGGTGGTTGTCTGTATGCAAATATGGGCATGCCATCCAGTACCTGAGAAAGTACAATATCATTGTCCAATATTGGTTGCAGCCTATTAATAACGCACTTGTGTGGCTTGAGCTGTGAGTTGTAGAGACAGGCAATGGGGTTCTGCTGTTCTACAGCAGGAGTGTCAAAATTAATTTCACTGAGGGCCGCATCAGGTGTGTGTTTGACATTGGGGGGGCTGGGGGGCGTGGCCAGGGTGGGTGTGCCAGCATGACATCACTCATGTCAGGGGGCGCCTGTGGTGGCCCGAGCGCTTTGCCTGTGAAAACGGGCTCTCAAGGCTAAGGATGGCCTCCTGCAATCCTCTGCTGTGAAAACAGAGCTCGGGAGGGCTTCACGCAGCCCTTGTGAGCTCCATTTTCACTGGCAGAGAACTGTGGGATGGTCCTTTGCTGTTTCCAGGGCAGCTCTGTAGGCCGGATCTAAGCACCCCGTGTAGGGGTGGGATTCTACCAGTTCACACCTATTCGCTAGAACCGGTAGTTAACATTCTAAGAAGTTCGGAGAACCGGTTGTTAGAAGAAATTACTGGCCTAATCCTGTAAGGAAGGCAGGAAGGAAACATTCTGGTGTTGCTTACAGAAACTGCCTCTCCGTTAACCCTTATTACATTCTTGGCAGGACTAGACTTCCTGTCTCTGGAACTTCTCTGGAGTTTTTTCCCCACTCCTTTGCTGGTATTTTGCTTGTGTGGAGTGACCATTCAAAGTTACAATGGCACTGAAAAAAGTGACTTATTTTTCACACTTACGACTGTTGCAGCATCCCCACAGTCATGAGAGGCCAGGTGAGGAGATGCGTGCCTCGATGTGAGTGATATTGAGTTGGCCATGCCCAGCCAATCACATGACCATCAAGCCATGCCCACCAACTAAGCCACACCCACAGAACCGGTTGTTAAAAAATTTAAATCCCACCCCTGAGCCTGTGGGCTGCATCCGGCCCCCAGGCCTTGTGATTGACACCCCTGTTCAACAGTTCTGTTTCTATGATCTGTCTTTTAATAAGTCGTCCCTGAGAACTCATCTGGTTTTGTTCAGTTGCCTAGTGATCTCAGGGGTGGGTAGTTAATTTCCTGGATAAACTTTTAAAATATTAAAAGTTACAACCATTTGTCTGAAATGATACAAGGTTTCCTGCTCAAGCAAGAGATAGGACTAGAAGTCCCCCAAGTTTCCAGTCCAACTCTGTTATTCGGTTATTTTGTTATTGTAATATGGCTATCCTAAACACAAATTTATTTTGTGTGTTTTTTTCTCAATAAAATGTGTGGGAAGAAAGGACAGCAAGAGTCAGATTCCTATTGAACCATTTGCAAAATCAGTTGAGATTATGCAAATGAATTTTAAAAAGAAGCTTATGTTATGGGCACGTATTTTTTTTTCATCCTAAATTTAGAATGTAGAACTTGGCAAGTTTAAGACTTGTGGACTTCCAACTCCCAGAATTCCTGAGCTAACATGACTGGAGGACTGTCAAGTTTGTCTGTCATGACTGTCAAGTTTGTCTGTCATGAATGTCAAGTTTGAAGACCCCAATACAGAATATAGAATGTGTTTAGAATGTGTTTCTTTGAGGAGATAAGATAAGATAAGATAAGATAAGAGAAGAGAAGAGAAGAGAAGAGAAGAGAAGAGAAGAGAAGAGAAGAGAAGAGAAGAGATTGCTTCGGCTATAGACAAAGCAATTTTTAACACCTTAGAAAATTTAAAACTCAAGGCAGTTTGAAAGAAAGATATTTGCTTCTATATTTACTCCATTTTGAGTTTTGATAAATACATATCATTTTTAATTGTTTCAAAGCTACAAAACCAATTTAATCATGAACACCTTTCTTTTATGAGAATGTGATTACAGTTCCCATAATTCTCACCTATCAAGGGTAATCATGCAACAGTGAAAAAGGAATCAGTTTTTGACATACACAGCTGCAAACAAAGTTTGTTAAATTTTATTTTTAGTCATAAAGCAGAACACAACTGAAAATTTACCCTGTGGTAAGATGGGTGACCAATACATTTTACAAACAAATTCTTAGCTATAGACTCTTGCTGTGTTATAGGTCAGGTTCTCTATGTTCATAATATGATAGGAGGAAAACCATGCTAATTTATGATCGTAAAAAATTCAAAGGACTAATTTCATGTTTTCTGACTTAACAAATATTATTTATGTTAGTGATAGGAAGGGAGGACTTCTGTAGTTTTCATGCTTTCAAAATCCATGTCATTGTATAAACTTATATAGCATTTCTCTAGACCTTTAACAGGAAGGAAGGGGGCAGGAAAAAGAAAGTTGCCTGTTTTAGCAAAATCTAAAAATAGTTTTTTTCAGTTTCATGAGCAATCTGTCAAAATGACACAATCACATTCAACCAAAAAACCAAATGAATGCTATATTGTTTTGTGTGTAATTATTATGTAATTTTGTATGTAATTATTTGGAAAATACCGAAGGATTTTGGAAGCTAGTCCAAACTAGAAGAAAGGGTAGGGGAAAAGAATAGTGAATGAATTGCTGCTTCTTGAGTCTATAGCTTCAGGCCAATGTGAGTCAGTCTGCTTCGAATAATGGATTCCTGGGATCTGTGGTTCTGGGGTAGAGAGGCATATTCTACACAATATGCATATGAATGAAACTGCATAGGCAAATCATTCAAAACTTTGGATTGAACTATCATCATGATGCTGATGGTATCCAGCATTATTGTTCCTTACCATTTAATTCCAAAGAATCAGTGGATAACTTTGAATATCACCCCAGCTAATGGAATAGGGAACAAAGAAAAAGCTGAAACTAAGGTTAAATGTTGTGCTGTTGCCAAAAGGAAATTGGGCTAAGTTTTGCAGCACAGTGAGTGATGCATTTCCACAGTTATAGCTAGAACACCTATTGTGAGGATTTATATGCCAGTTGGGTTTGCAACAGTTATTCACATTTTGATTTCAGCCCATCTAAGTGTTTGGAAGTTGCAGTTGGTGTAAAATGTAGCAATTAGCCTGGCAGCCATGCATATTATGAAATTTAGGGTAGACTTGGCAATGAAGCACCTATAGACCACAAAGCTTCTATAATTGCATAATTGGATTGACAATTCCAAAATGAAATCTAATTAATAATAATAGTAATGAAAAAATGTGGCTGAAAACTTACAGAAACTCATACAAAAATAAGGCTTTATGCACGATGGTCTGAGTTTGTTGGTGCTCTCACCAAGTCCATTGGAATTGG